>NW_026781865.1:0-600000 GCF_031769215.1 Ylistrum balloti | reverse complement strand
TATTTTTTTTTCATAAAGTCACTTCTAAATACATTATCCAAAATAAATTCCAAAATGAGAAAGAAAATACAATCAGCTATCATTTTAGTTAATCAATTCCATTGTTGATTCAAATATAGAGTGATTTAATAAGATGAGAGATTAAAAATCACAACGATTGTCCCAAGAGCATTGGGCGACCTTTATTCCGCAACAGTCAAATCAGCTCTGCTTAGATTGTTGTACACAACTTCTTCGCGGAATCGAAGAGCGCATGCCCATAATAATGAACCATGCGCAATATTGTAATGCGCAGGTCACAGCTGTCCAAACATGGAGGTTGAACTAAGGCACAGCTTGCTTGTTCCCAGGCGTACGTAATAGCCCCCGAATATCGACTAACCAACCAGCAAACCGCTACCAAAGGTTACTATAACTGACAGTTTATCATTCTTTGTTGTTCGATCGTTTGTTGATTGTTGGAATGACGATGGAAAACATGGGCGAGCTGCCGGATCAACAACTTAACGATTCGTCCGTCACCACACCATTGAGTGTCGGAGGAGGCAGTGGAGTAGACACAGCAAGTCAACAGTCCTCACGCGATACCACACAGTCTGACACTGACTTCCCAGCAGTACCCAGTGTCAGTGCAGTGTCCAGCCCCGAGGCCGAGTTGTCACCATCTATCGACATCTCAAGAACCGAGGCCATTCCGGTTACGGTGGCCAGTATGATCGACAGTACGGAGTTCCGTTCCCAAATGGGGGACGTTACATACCAGACTCTGAACGGGAGGATGAGCCCCAACTACAGCCCTAACAGCTACGCTACCCTCACTCCGTTACAACCACTACCCCCCATTTCTACAGTGTCAGAAAAGTTCAACCAGATTCAGGCTTCTAATGTCAGTGGAAATGGTTTTACACTTATGAACAATGGACTTGGCATGGATATGAACACTGCTTACAGATATGACAAAATGATGGGGATGGGGATGAACATCTCCAATATGGGCCCAAGTTTGGCCACAAGCCCCATGACAATGATGACAACAAACGGATATTCACAAGGTGTTGGACCTTACGGTTATAATGTGAATGTAAGTCTTGGTGTAAGTCAAAATGGACTGCCTTCACCCAAGTCCGATCATAAGTCCCCTACAGGATTATCACCAAATACATATGAAACATATCGAAATCTGGCTCCGCCACCAACACGACTCAGTTCTCCTAATCCTGTCATGATGTCGACACTCAATGGATTGCATGGAAATCATACAGTTACACCTGATGCGTCACCAAATAGTCAAAGTTCCAGTCCCCAGAGGGGTCAGTCAGTTGGTCCAATGGATTCTCAGAGCAATAAAGAAATCGAGGAAATAAACACTAAGGAACTGGCACAGAGAATCAGCAGCGAACTTAAACGTTATAGTATACCACAGGCAGTTTTCGCACAGAGAGTTTTATGTAGAAGTCAGGGAACATTAAGCGATCTTTTGCGAAATCCAAAACCATGGAGCAAATTGAAGTCTGGGAGGGAAACGTTCCGCAGAATGTGGAAATGGCTTCAAGAACCAGAATTTCAGCGAATGTCTGCATTGCGTCTCGCAGGTAAAATTTTTAAGACTTGAAGGTAGATTAGAAGAAGAAGCACTTTAGTTGTAGATTTACCGTAGAATCTTGCGAATACAGCATCCTTCATTTTCTCCACCTTTTGTAGAAATCCATACTCTGAGACTGGTCTGGCAGCACAAACCACGTGCAGTCAGGATTGTGTAGTATCTGTCGTAGTATATTGACAAACCGTTTATTGAACAATTGAACGTCACTTTCATTGATAAAAGCATTTCAAATGATATTGTCAATTGTCAATGCTGATTCGCAGTTATGGCCAAAGAAATTGATCAGATTTGTCAAGCACACAGACATGTAGAATTAATCGACAAACTGCTGTTATATCATTACAATACATAGTTACCATGTACGAAATGTCATACAGAATTATTTATTATTACTGCAATATTGTTTCTTTTTTCTTTTGCTAATTTGTTCCTTTATGTTTCAGCTGTATAGATCCAGGTTTAATTTCCTGCTTCATTTTTTTCACCCCAAGCATTTTTTTGACAAATATATTGGTGTTGCTAATTGAATACTATTTTGTTGATTTACAGATGCTATTGAAATGTTTATTTCAAAATATTTCAATGATAATACAGATGAATTTGCAACAATACACCACAAATCATTTGGCTGGTTTTACTTGTTCCAGATTTAAATTCTGCAAATAGCATGTCATTGTTTAATGTCTAGGCAAACAGTTGTAGAAGACTTGTAAAACTTCTTGATATGTGAACAATGAAAAATTTGTGTCCTTTTACAATTAAAAAAAAAAAAGAACACTAAAAGATTTTTCAATTATCATGAGACACCATCAAAAGTTCAATCATTTTAGTCTAATTGCTTTTATGAAAAGTGAGCAAAGCTGTTGGTGATTTTCTTTTTATAGCTCAAATTCATGTCGGATGTTCAAACTTACACATGGCTTGAGCAGGTGGTTGCAAATTCACCTGCAGGAGATCACAAACATCCAGTTTTTGCTGCAGTAATATGAAATTTTCATATATATGAAATTGGTAGAAATACAGCTTTGTATTATTGAAAGTTTAATTGTTAAGAAATGTCTTGACAAATATCCTGTAGTCAAGCGATACAACATACATTTCTAGAATATGTATTTGGTAGGCTTAATCAGACTGGTTGTGACATTACAATGAAAAGTCATGAGTGGATGATTACATGTCATTACCAGATGTATAATTACTCGGGTATGATGGCAGATGTAGGTATAGACTGCTAGAAGCAAGACTGGGGTAGGATGACAGCCTTGTGGTGGTAAAATAACACACCTGACATTCACAAGCAACTAGCTCGCCTTGCATATTATCTCCATTGAATTACCTACCATCTGCCCTTATTGTTCTCGATAAAGTTGAGTGAGTATATCAGGAGTGATAGTGGACCTGCTTGCTCATCCATGATATCAACACCTCTATCTAAACATATCACTTAGCCACTTAGCAGATAAATCATATCAAACCATTAGTTGTTTTAGCCGATTTTTCGTCCCTTTTTAAAGATACTAGTAATTTCTTCATACATTTTGTTAAGTAGTTGTAGGAAAAATAGAAATGATTATTTAAATCATACATGTCAGATGTTTTGGTTAACATTAAATCTTTGTCACACATACTCACAGGTCAGATGATTTCATGAATATCCATGAGAGTCATTTAGGCAGAGTAACAGGAGCAGTGGAAGAATTGAAAGTGACATATTATAATACAGCAGGCTGTGTAATAAGTTTGTTAGGCAGTAATTGGAATGACTGCTTCTGACCAAATGCCCAAGAGGTCATTCCTTTCTTGACTATGGTGCTGCATCAGTGG
Organism: Ylistrum balloti; assembly: GCF_031769215.1. NCBI lineage: Eukaryota > Metazoa > Mollusca > Bivalvia > Pectinida > Pectinidae > Ylistrum > Ylistrum balloti. The sequence continues at coordinate 596,573 of NW_026781865.1, read as the reverse complement.
ATTCTCATCACAGCCAGTTTCTGAAGCCTTGGGTCAACAGAGCTATGGAACACAATCTTGTCAATTCACCTCTTATCAAACTGTTTTCCACCATCACAGGGGAATTTCAGTCCTGGATTCTCAATCATTTTGCTTTTCCATACAACTTGATGGCATGATGCATTTTCCTGCTTTCGTGGTTAATCAGCTATTTTGATATCAATTTTCTCGACATCCTTACCCTGGCTGATAATATCGCATGTCTCTTTTAGTTACTAGTTATTTGTTTAATATTAGTTTAAATTCTTGGTTTCTGAGGAAAAGAGGGAACCTTATTTTCTTATTTGATGGGTTTTAGAACTCCTGCTAAATATCTTTTGGCATTCTTGCTTACACCAAACTTTCTTTCTCTAAATATTGAATATTTATTTTTCTGACATGTTCCAATTCAATTGAGCATTCTTTGCAGACCAATTTCTGAAAGAATTTAGCATTCTTCATTTTTCTGACAGCCTTAAAAATTAATTCTGATGAAATTTTGTGGCTTCCTCTGTCTGTTTCCTTTAACATTCTCAATCATCCCCATGGAGGCAAATCTTGGAAGCTAATGGCAAACAGGTTTTGCTTTACCAGTGTAGACAACCATTTCCTGATAAAATTTCTAGGAAATATTACATGTGTACACACGCCACACAACTATGCCAGGCTGATGCAGTTACCGCAGCTGCCTCCTGCCCCACTCAACCAGCCACAGACACAGGGTTATGTGGCACTCAGCCTCCATCTTTACTGAAACAGTTTCTGTTAGTTTTTTACTTGTCAATGTCAAATTTTGACATGCCCTGTACACCATTGCTCAGCTGCTAGCCAATATTACAAATACAACAAATAGGCCAAGTATTTGGATTATTACGTAGAAACAGTTGTTGGTTGTATTTTTATGAAACAAAATTCTTTAATTGCAGGGATTAGGACAAACAGTCAATCAAAGTTGAAAAGGCCTTTAGCGTGCATTTTTATTATTATTATTTGTTAATGGGAACTGGCTTATTGAAATAGTTGAAAAACTGGAAATTGGCAGTGTTAAATATGCCAGCATCAGATTCTGAGTACATGTAAAGACATAACAGTTGAGGTAAACAATTCAAATGAAAATTTATAAAATTGGTATATATATGCCATAGGATAGTTGTTAAGGTATACAGCAGATATTTGTTTATCATAGGATGAAAATGCATCAGCTATCTTGGAAAATAGATCTGTGTGATAGCGTAAAGTGAATGTGTTTACATATGAAATGAAAGTGTGTGTAGTATTGTGTGACCTAGTCATACACAGTATGAAATATATATATACCAGAGTCATTGTTTCCCTGTGTCAGATTCATGGCCTGTGGGAACTGAAGCTGTGGGATAATAGTCATTCAGGTACACATGCCACATGCCCAGAATCTCAGCCAAATGGAGCGGATCCTTTGCCAATTACATTAATATCATACTCAGGCATCATGCATAATTCATTCCACTCCCCTTGTCCTATAGGCCGCCATTGTTGTTTACAGCACATGATGATAGGAATATCTTGTCATATTTGCCAATTAACCATTTCAGTTTTGGATGGAGACTCCAAAATTTTTTCCTAGATTTTGACTTTAATCTTTAGTAAAACGTTTGAATAATTCATTATTTCAGAAACTTGAGTAGTCTATTAGAGAGAAGAGATTGAAATCAATTGTTTTGAAGTATACATTTGTGAAATAGCGATCTATACTAAAATTTGTTTACATTTTTCTGCTTGAAATTTTTAGAATTCCAAACGGTTAATTGTAGTGTTATCTTGCGACATATAGAAAGGAAGAAAACATTAGATAATCAAGTAAAATCTTGTTCCTATTACAAATATTTTTTTTTCATGTATCGAGGAAACAGGCATTTTTATAATTATTAAACATTTGAATAGTTGTAAAAACTTGTACTTCCTATCTGTTAAATGTTGATATCAGATATTAGCTGTACTGGAACTCAAAAAGAGTACACTTCAGTGATGAAGGTTTTTGCCAGAAATGATGTGGAAACTTGGCAATTTATGGATTGGCCAGTAAGCCTCAGAATTTCTTTGCCATGGACCAAAGGGTATATATAGATATATACATTGATGTATAATTATAAGTAGGATTTATTCGCAAATGATAAAGAAGGTGTATAAGGGATAAAACAGTCATGGGTATCTACATAACATGAAAAGTCTAAGGTGTAAATTTTGTTGCAGCAACTTTCAATGTAATGTGATTGAAAAAAAAATTTGAGTGCAAAGAGTAATTGAACAGGAACATCTTAATTTCAGCAAAATATAGAATATTTATACCTTCATATTTTATTAATTTTCAAAATAGACTTTGCAGCAAAATATAGAATATTTATACTTTCATATTCTATTAATTTTCAAAATAGACTTTGTAGCTCCAGATAAATGAATTTTAATGAGAAGTAAGTTTGATAGATTGTGGGCAAATTAGATGAAGCGGTTTTATTTGACAGCCTGCCATTAGTTGTGTCAGTAATCACATGTTGACAGTTTAATCAGGTCCATCAGCATAACGTGTGATAAGCAATCAGAATAAGTGAGGAAAATCACTTCAGACAGATACCAGATTGATAAGTATATTTGGGTTTTATCATCAATGTAGATTGGGATGGCACATCAATAATTCAAAGCAGTAAATTTTCTCTGACATTTCTGCTACTTTAGCTTGTAGTCAGTTAACACTATTAAGAGTGTATGTATAACATTTATGGAGGAAACTGGTAAGCTACAATAGAAAAGAAAAATCATTGTCTAGTTCTCCCCCATCATATCCAAATAAAGGCCATACCCACTTCAAAGTATGACTCGTCTAATCTAATGGAGCCATGGAAAATTTTCATATTGTGTTATCACACGTATAAATTTTCTAGTTCTGCCAAGGCTTGTTGCAACAATAACAACAGTGTCAACACTAGCATAAGCTGCCCCAGCTGGTCCTCAAATATACAGCAGATTTTAATATAACAAACCACCGTAAATGAAACATTGTCACTACACCAACCTAGAAATCCTTAATCCTCTGACTTCCTCGTGAAACCATATGGTTACATCCAGGTAGATTTTACTATGCAAAGCTTGGTAGTTTCCAAGTCGCTGAGGAATTGTAATCTGAGTTAGATTTGCCCGTACTGGGTAGTCAAGGAGGTGATACCTCTCATTCAGTCATCTCCTCTGTGTCATCAGAATAATTGTACTTTGGTCATAATTACCTTAGAACAATGACTTTTGAAAGGAATGAAAAAAAAGTCAGTAAATTGAATGAAGCTTATCAACCTGTACTGAAGCTATTAGATGTTTTGATAGCCACATTAATTTTGTTTTCTATTTTCTTGAAGGAAATTTGTTTTTAAAAAAATTGCTGTGTGTAGTATTTGTGCTGAATTAGAGTAAACACTTAAAAGAAAAAGATAAACAGGAAATGAAATAGATTCTTGTAGGAAAAAACAGAGCAAAATTATAAATGTGTTATGGTAAAAAAAATTAACGAAACATTCAGATGCAGCACTGCATCTATCTTGATGGCTGTAAGCTGGTCTAGACCAGCTTCCTTCACTGAAGCTGTATCCTTCTACTCTAAACGCAGAGCTTTGCCTAGCTCACAATTTATCTTCCCAAACGCTGTGATAATTGACTTGTACACCATTATTTTATCTCAATTGAAATAACAATTATTGTTTTATTGATTTATTGATAATTGTACTATTTCCAGTCGTCCATCAATACAGGATATTGATTTTTCTCCGCAAAGGGGCCATATCTTTTACAAACAAGCAGATACTACACTGGGGAACCAAATGTTATGGAATTTGCGATGCCATCTGGCTAAATTCTACCATAGTTTTCATAGAAATTGGTAATTGGGAACATTGTATCATGGCACCTTTCCAGAAGCTCAATGGAGTAAGAATTTCAATCACTTTATCTGAATTGATTTTTTATCCTGTGAATGTTGGTTAATTTACAAAAAAAACTTAAGATACCAGGAAGATATTTTAAATATAACTTTGAGAGAAAAAAGTAAATTGATTTTGTAGATATAGCTGCTAAAGTTTAATTGATATTAAGGCATTTTCTTGGGGTTTTTTTTTAGTTTTTTTTTTTTTTTTTGCTTTAAGCTGTGGTTGTATATAGAATAAAGCACAAGGAATTGATGACATTAGTTTCATTCTTAAATCAGCAAGGATAAATATTATGGGAGAATATGATTCAGTGGTTTGAAGAAAAAGGATGACATTCTGAGAATTTCAATGAGATTTTTAGCAAAAACATGGGTAAAAATTCCTGGAGATCGCCCCAGAGTCATCCCTGGATTTTATTTGAGTTAAATTTTGCAAAATAATGGTAATAGCCATGTTTGAAGGATGAAAGGGTTTGTAAGTCATTACTTAGGTCTAGCCATGTGAGAAATGGGTTTGCACTGTCCAAGCTAATGGTTGCCATTGTTGTCCATTTGGTGAGAGGCTGGTGTGAGAGAGAGGCTGCCTTTGTTAGTCCTCTACAGATGTAACTGTATATATGACAGTATACATAAGTTGACAGTCACAGATGTAATCTTGTTTAATCAGCAGACTAGGTATAGCATGAATAGATCCCCTGACAATGCTAACCACAGTAGTGGTCAAACAGTTGTCCACTTTGAAATGTCATTTGACTTTGTCAGGCGGCCTTTATTGTTCCGGCCAGCTATGTACCCGGACATTGTTTTAGGTGTGGCGCCATCTGCCAGCTGTCGCAAACACCCATCTGTGACCAAGCCATCTGAGGCTTGAGTTCCCCATAGACTTTGTGATGTAATTAAGCCATAACACACCATTAACTTAAGCAAGAGTTCTGGGCCTGTTTGGTGTACTTGAAATTTAAAGGTCACAGCATGAATCCGTCATGATAAAAGGTTAAGGTAGTTTTCTGTAACAACACTTCCACCCCACACTTCGTTGGGGGAAAACAAAAATTGCTGCTACTTTGTACTAAGCAGGTGTAGTTCATACTAGCTGACCATAGATAACAAAACATATGTGCAAGTATGTGCTTTTTCTACAGTATGATTTATAAACATGGAGGATTTAAATGAGATTTATGAGGTTCAAATATGCTAGAATTTTAGATGATATTTGGGAGTGTACAAACTTAATAACGACCTTGTTATGTAAGAGTTGTTAAAACAGCATACAGATTTTATTGGTACTCCCATTTTAAACATTGTCAGAGATGACAGTTAGAAATACTTTATAAATGATAAGAGAACTGTGTATATACACATGTTTCAACTCCTACCCAATTGATTATTCATAACTTCAATAACTAATGACAGGTTCTCGTTTTATATAAATTTTGTTTTATTTCAGTTAAACATGACGTCAGTCATGTTTATGTCAGTCAGATGACCAGCTGATTGCAGTTCAATGTGTTAATTTTCAGCTTTTGAAGGTCATACATTTGTTTTCTTTGTTGTAGGAAAATCAACTCGTTTCAGATTTGCTGAATATTCTTATAGAAACTTTATTTCATGTTATTATTTCCAATGTACATTTTTGTTTTTCATTCTTACATTTGTGTTGTATTTCTTTATTTCAATGGGATATTTTCCTCTTGCTCTCTTTTCAGTTTATTGTTCTTCCGGACGCTGGTCAGTATCAGTGACCACTGACTGACCACATACCTTTGGTCAGCATCGGTTAAGGTATATACCCCATGCATTACTTGTTAAGGAATGGGTTATACCACTACTAATACACGAATGAACAATACAAAATATTTATGAGACTATATATATATACCAATTGCTAAAACCCTAGAGACTACTAATACTGCAGTGCTACCCTTCACCCCTTAAAACGCAATAGATCTACTGTGGAATTGAAGGGGTGGCAGGGTGAATATTCTTAACTTCCTTATTTACACCAGTTTCTTGAGAAATGCCTTTAATTGTACATATCTTTCAATGCTTCTTACTAAATTTGCTGTGATATAAAAGCATCCAAAGTCTGATAGGGGTCACGACCATGACTGGCAAGAATTGTATATAATCTTAATCTACAAGACTATACCTATCATGCCTGTCCCAAGCAGACACATGTGGAATATGTAGCGTACAGCATTGCCCGCATATTTACCTAGAGCATGATAGCCCCATTCTCCTCTATACCCCACTAGAGAATAAGGTGCAAAGCTTACAAGTACACCAACAGTACATTGCATGGCATTTGGGGCAATAAAAGAGCAGATAAATAGTCTTACTGGTAGTCCTAATACTGCATGTTAGGCTGTAAAAAAGGCTCAAGTAGAATTGGCAGAGAAATTAGTTGTAGATGTAAAGTTATATGTATCTGTTACAATAAATGTGTCCAGTAATGACAACAGTAAGCAGTTACTCGTAATTATTGTATCATTTTTAAATGATAAACTCTGATTTCATTTTCAACTGTAAAAATAATGTTTAAGTTTATTGTCACTGAAATTGAGCTCAATAATAAGAGGTATTAGTGGTCATATACTAATGTGAATAAGGGCTTGTTTTGACACTTACACTTGAATAAATGAAGATGCATTTTGCTAACATTGTGCATGTGAAAGGACTAATGTGATTAAGCAAGGTAGGGGTGATTAGGGGTATGGCATTTCAGCCATTTACTGGCTGTACTAATTACGAAAAAATAACGATGCATCATACACTAATCTGGGTTCACAGCCGTTGTTTTTGACCGCCCTACTCTCATTGCATGCTAATCAGGTTTGCCCTTTTCAGTGCTGATGTACATGTGTGTTTGGTGTGTGTGCGTGTACAAGGGCAGCGACGATGACAACTTCACCATCTCGCCCACTAGCTATGTCCTAGCATTATGCTGTGGTGATTGTCCGTGGTTATATGTTGGAGAAGGATGGAGAGCTGACCATGAGGGTTGACATGTGCTTCTTCTCTTTCAGCATCAGAAGGAGGCTCTCGCTCTCTTTCTCTCCGTCATTGTTAAACAATTTGTGCGACAGTCTGACATGCCTGCTCTTCTGTAATTCTATCATAATATCATCATGTGTGGAAGCCAAGAGTTGAACTGGCACTCCATAACCGTGTTCTTTGAAATTCAACTGACTACTTAATTAGGTTTTTAACCATATGGTCACAAGCATAGTTCCATAAACATTGTACACAGCGGTATAAGTTGTTATCTGGATAATGTAAATGCTGTGTTGTTTTGTTTGGATTTAATTAGCTTATACTGATAAAACAAATATTTCTTAGAAAATCTTTCCTATCGTTGGGTAAACATGCAGGGTACTTTATAGTGCGCTGTTGTGTATACCTGGCCAATACAGGTAAATTAGCAAGAGAGAAGAAGGGAGCACAGCTGTCAATCACGAAACAAGCATATGGGAAGATTTGTTGGGGATAATGGTTACCTAGACATCAGGTGATGCAGAGATGAATTAATACTGACAGGAAACAGGTAGATCATGTCCTCGGTAGGGAGCCATTTGTTACTACTAGAGTGGAATTTTCTCATCTCAGACCACCTGTGTTACCTGTACAACTACCTGTTCTCTGTTTTTAATGTCCGCTAATGTCTACCTGTCACCCAACGTTAAGGCTACCAAATCTCCTCTGTGAAAAATGGCTCTGTGATAACCACATAAGGTATTACTGTCGTCACTGATCATATATGTAATATCTGCATGTGGGGGAGAAAATTCAGTTTGTCATGCTAACAGATGAGAAACAGTATACACAGGAATATGGATGAGTTATTGTTAACCTTGTAGCAGTTATAGTACTTCTGTTTACGACAAAAATATCTCATTATCAGTATTAATAGCTAAGGTATTAAATACGATTTATATTGTGTAATGCCATAAAAATTATGTGATTTGATAGTACTGCAGTTGTTAGTAATCCTAGATTAGAAAAATCCATCAAAACAAATTTGGGAACAAACTTCAAAATTCACAGGGGAATTGGGAATGTTCTTGGTCATGTAATGATTACGTGTATTTATGTTTTCACATAGTCAACATAATTGCAATTTGGATTTATTCAGTGAAGCAAAATGCTATTTTCCATTACTGCATTGGTAATTAGTTTATAAATCAAGTGGGTAATATGGGTGGGGATGAAACGGTACTGTTAGAGATTCTGGAGGTGATGGACAAAAGAGGTACACCCTCCCTACACTGGCCACTAAAGCTGTGTCAATATCATCCCTGACTTAATTGCCTTCAAACAGGTGATGGCCAGGCATATGGTTTATTGGGGTACCCTGAGGGGGCAGAAATATTTAATATTGATACCAACGATGATGATAATTGATAATGCAGAAGTGATGATGAATTAATCATCTTTGATAATGGTCTATATGGCTGTCCAATTATATTCGTATTAGTTTGATACTTAGTATTAGTATCAATTTTTTCCTTTTCATTGTCATTCTAAAAAAATTAAGCAAGACAGAAGAAAGGGTTTTAAAAGATAGCTTAATGCTGAATTATATTTTTGTTTTAATTAAGTACAGATTTAATGAAAATACTGTTGAAAGCTTTATTTACAAACAGTTGAAAACATCAGATTAATTTTGGTTGAGAACATGACATATTGATTTATTTCTAAGTATTTTCCAGCTTCAATAATATTGAATGATGAAACTGGACATATAGTGTAGACATTTGACATTGAATCTGTTTCATTAGTGAGAATGTCAAGATGGCAGAACCTGACTTGCATATTTTGTGGAACATATTTGTAATGGAATATAAGATTATGGTAAATTCTATTGAATGAAACCCCCGGGAGCCCCAATCTAACCTCATTGTCTGTCATCTTTGAGTATCAAAGGCCAAAGGCAATTACTGCATATACTGGCACAAACCAATAGAGTGGACTTGGTAGGAAATGAATGCCATTGTCTCATAGCAGTTGTCATAAAAGTTTAGGTGCTGATGACATAAAAGCCAGCGATAACATGTAAAGGTTAACTGAATTCATCTCCATCATCCTGTATGTATAACTTGGTATATATATAGAGAGAGCTACCATTACTTTCCAATCATACAGGATTTATTGTCGTACAGAAACCATGTGTTATCATATATTGATGTCCTTGTAATATTTGGATGTTGTAAATGTTGTCTCTCTCACAATTATCTATAAGTGACAAACTTATCACATAAAAGTTTGAGTTTTAATTTCGTCTGACAATTTGTGTAAATTACCTGATACTGACTTCACTTTTCACTGGCAGCCTCAGTTGTTTATATATTCATGAGGAGTCAACAAATTGTAGCAAAGTGTATTTCATTCAGAAGAAGGAAATTTGTTAAATTTTGATTCCAACTCTTGTATACAAAGTAACGCCATATTCATATGGATGCAGAAATTTAAAGTTTTGTGAAATTTTGCATATCATTGTCATAATATTCAAATATTTTGTTTTTAATAAACTTACTTCAGTGTTCTTTTATTTGTGCATACTGCTATACACTTGTATAAACTTATTAGAGAATAAACTTTTTTTATGTTTGCACATTCCTGAAAGAAGAGAAAAAAAGAGATTGAAAGTGAAAACATTGTAATCTGTTATAGTCAGAAACCTAGGCCAGATCAAAGTAGGACAGAGCCTGTCATATCTTAAACAGTGTACACCTTTGTTTGCGTAAATATTGCAGGCAAGGCAGTCTTTTCATTCCCTTAAAACTCCTGCATGTGAGGAAAGAGGTGTCCCCACAGGAAGAAGGTAGAAAAACAGTGATAACAAGGGTCAGTAGTTGGATACCTAAAAAAATTCAAATTTGTTAAAACAATCTTTAGTAAAGCTAAAAGTTTGACTAAACAGTCCCATCATTTATGATATGAAAGCCCAAAAATTTTGGGGGGAAATTCTTTAGGGAAAACTAGGAATTACGTCTTTGCTATTTACTGTCTGGTGTACTGTAATTAGGTGCCCTAACAAAACAACTGTTTGTGAATGCTGTATATTATACATAAGCAGAAAAAATAGTGTTTTATATGTTTTATTCATTAAGTACTTATTGTGTTTATAGTTTAACAGGTTGACTTAATTCATAGATGGTTTGGAGGGGGGGGGAACCATTGCTAAATTTTCCTGTATAAACTTGTAGTAACATTTTACAGTGATTTTGAAGGACACTAGTAATAATGAAATGACAGCTAATCTGTTAAGATATAAATTAGTTTATATAAGGAAAACATAGAATGATTTCGCCACTTCCCTTTTTGGCGGCGGTATCTCTCTGGGCTTGTCAGTCTGGCGGACATATTAGGTGGGTAACCCCAGTGTCACGAGGGGCCATGCATCACTGCCGACCGACGAGGCTGTCGCTCTCCCCCATAAAGGATGACCCCTTGGGGCTAACGTCGTTTGGCTCCTGCTTACTCATGCACCGATTCCAGTCCAGCTGATGCTGTCTGCAGAATAACACAGTGTTGAAGATTTGAAAGATGTAGCCTTTCGCCAACAAATGGAATTTCCTTGTAGTTGGTGGGGATGCTCCAACAAACAAATTGTTACTTATTTAGACAGGTTCCATCTAATTGACAGATAAGCCATTTGGTAATTTCACCAAATATTGAGTTTCCTTGGGCCTTTTGTTGTCAGAACATGGTTCCAAAATGGTAGCGATTAGCATATGAACTGGTACAAATTTTCATGCTTTTCAATAGGTATTATCCCATTTGTGCTAACAAAACTGTGGATGATCAACAGAAATGTATGGTTCAGATTGCACGACAACATTGACTAGTTTCATCACACAGCAACATGATACCAACATTGATCTCCATACGTTTGTATTGCAAAAACAGGAAAGGAAAAAATGGAAGTATTTGTGATGGTGGTGGTCGACAAGGTCAGTTTCAAATTGACCCATGTCTGGCCTGATTAAACTATATAACCTTCTGTAGGTCTGTACTGGCTTTCACAGAAATTTTGTCAAAGCAGTTGTCCATATCTCGTGACATAGTGTAGGAATTTATCATGGATGTGGCATGCCCAGGCATCTGCGGCTGTGTACCAATAATTCTCTGTAAAAACTGTTATATCAGATGGCCTAAACCTTGAAACCAAACCAGCCATTTAGTCTGAAAGGTATCTACTGTTTAGACTGTCAGTGAATTCTAGCAATGGTTCCCCAGACAAAAGCTTGGCCATGATTTAGTTGTGTCCATAAAGTCAGCCATCTACTTTGTAGCGAATGGTGAAATCTTGAAGCTTTATATGAGAGAGTACTTTAATACAATGTATGTTACCTGTTTTAAGATATAACAGTGTTGTCGGTTTCACAACCAGTCCAGCACCAAGGACTTAGCGTCATTTTACTATAAGTAAAAAACACACTGATACTCAAATAAATTTGCATATATGATTATGTATATGTGTAGCTTGTTACAGGTGTCAAAAAGGAACTGACTTTGGTAGTTAGTTTGTAAAACTACATATAATTAATTTGTATCTAGCCATATTATTGTGGGTATCAGTTAATTTTCTTGATATGCTTGTTTATGATTTTCAAAGTAATTATCACTGATCAAAAAGCATTAATGAAGGTTAAATACAACTGAAAAAGTCATTAAAAGTTACTTTTACCTGTAAAGAAACAAATCTGAAGGTTTCCCTTTTTTTCTTGTTTCTTTTTGAAGTTGTATGTTTCATAATCCTTGTAATTTTAATCTAGAAATTTATGTATTTTCCCATTGTGGAAACATTCAGCCAGTGTTAAGAGGTTTCATTGTTGTTCTGTAGGACTGACAGTTCATATAAAATTCTAGGAGTCAATAGAAAAGGCAGTTATCGACATACATGTGATCATGTTAATCTTCTAGGTACTTGGCTAATCAGCGGCAAGTTTGGCCATCACAAATGAATAGGAACTTCATTGGCAGCTTTATCTTTATAGATGAAAGCGAGATTTCTACAAAGAAGCTCCTAGGCCTACCGAGTGAGTGGTTTGTCCTGTCTAGCATTGGGCTTCGGTAACTGAGGCTGGGAACACAGCCTTCTGGGTCTCTATTGTTTCTACACACCACTGTTGACTTTCTTGGCATTCAGTAGCTGATAACAAACAGAACCCTTACTCAAATAATAATCTGTATTGTTGTATTTGCTCTCAAGTCTTGAGGGATTTCAACTTCTCCATGTAAGACCGTTACTTCAGTTTCTAGACTGGACCTGACAGAAATAGTTCACCATTTTGATTGTGTAAAAAAAAAAGAAGAGAAATCGAAGTTGTTAAATACTGTTTGCTTTTCACAGTGTGGATTTTGGAAAGTTATTGTACAATATTTTATAACTTGTACTTTGTGTTATTAGCCTTTCATTGTTATCAGTGTAAAGATGATTTTAGATTTTAATCTGTTCTTTTTACAAGGATGTTTATGCATTTCAAAAATTCTTTTCACCCTGGACAATTTCAATTTTATAATGGGATAAAAGGTGTTTTTGAAATGAACTTGTCTTTTGTGTCCTACTACATGATTTCCCAGTGTCGTTGGTAAACTGTATACCCAGCACACTGGCAGAACAAAGTTTTATTCTCACAAAGGCCTTGAGAACTTCTCTCCTAGACTCCTTATTCTTTGAAACCCCCTTTTGTGTGATTCATACATTCATAAATTGAATGCCACTCTAGTTATGGTTTATTCTTCATATAAAATGGTATAATTTTGCCCACATACAAAGGCAGTTAGAGTGATTGCTGAGGCTGTATTAAGTAAGGAGAGGACCTGGGCACTATAAAAACCAACAACAGGAAGGACGGAAGCTGGAGTGCCGTGTTGACTGCAATGCATGGGAGAGCATGAAAGGCCTCTACGTTTGTTTGAATACATTTTTTTTCCCATTTATTTGGGGCTGTCAGTTAAGCTTGCTGTTTCCATGGCGAGAAAGCTGCTTTGGTTGTTACCTGTTTCAGCAAGCAGCTGAAGCATATGAAAGCTGTGTTATAAAATACAGGTAGGCCGTGGCTAGGCTGTCTGTGTAGGTAGGATAGGGGAGGGCCCCACTCAGGCAAGTGATGAAGGCATGGGTTGCCATGCTAACCGTGCCAGCCTCCGCAGCTCCATTGTCCTGGGCCTGTGGGGTAGCGACTAGATCCTGGTGACGTGTCCAGGCTGCAGTGTCACCATTATAATTGGTCTAAATTGATATATAGAGTGTTGTATGGTAATTTATTTTCTATACAAAAAGGAAAACCATGAAATACTGTAGACACATACCTGATGTTTAATATTGATCACTATCATTTCTATTATAAAGAGGGATTTAATCTCTTGGTATAAAAATGTGGGGAGGAAGTGATAGTTCCATTCATGACCATTGTATGGAACTGATATACAAAATTGTTATATATGTAAGCATCTCTGATGATAAATGTAAGCTTTTGTGTGATGTCAAGTCCCCATAAATACTGGTCATATTTGGAATCTAATTGCATCAGCACTGATAGCTTGAGGACCAATTATACAATGTATTGTCCAATAATTTGTTTGCTACCACATCTCTATGCTGTAATGAGCTAGTCTCTAAAGCAATAACCAACTCTATCTACTTCTGAATCTGTTACTCTGTGAGGAATTCACTTATTTATAGTTTGTATGGTCTCAAAGTGCTCTGTTACAGTCTTTAATTAAATTTCAAATCCGACAAGGTCAATTATTGTATTGGTTTGTTTTACAGGTAAATCATTCCAACTTGAAAATATTTATTGCCAGAAGTTAAATGTCCATGAAAATTTATGGAGTTTGAAGCTAATATAATCTAGTTCTGTTTAACTTTTGTTTTAAAATTTACCATTGTTTTCCATTGGATGTGAAAGGTTGTACAAAAAGGGATGATTTTTTGTGTATCATTGTTGATATGCCTCTATATTGATTTATTTATTCAATTTTAAATATTTATACTTATTATCTTTATTAATTTTACTATTTCCATTATATTTCAGCCAACTAATATTACTAACCCAACATAATACAGGCCAATATTAATTTACTAGCCAGTAGCTGTATATAACCTAACGATTTTAACCTGATAAAAACAAATCAAATGTTTCAAATTTCTGTTGAAAGAAATCCTATCATGTTTAATTTTCTTTCTGTAGGCAAATCATTCGGGGAGGTGTCCATTAAGGAGGAATCGGTGTCAGCAGGCAGCTTTGGGCACCCTATAGCCAGCATAGGTAGGCTACATATATATACACCACCACATCGCTATCCACATAGCGATTCTTAATGTCATAACCGTCTTAGATTTTTCTGTTGTTTGTCTCTCGCAAGTCTGTAAACATCACCATTCCATTTGGTTACTTTGTGTATCCATGAAATTTTATTTTTTTTAATTTTCATTAATTTGATACTCGTGGGCATATAATTGGAAAATTAAATTTCTGAAATTCAGACATCATATCAATATAAATATTTCAAGAACCCAAAAAATACATATTTGTCTTAAAAATATTTCAAACAAAAGATTATATGTTTTGTAGTGAAAATGGGCTTGAATACTGCCTTAGTTTGCCTTAAGTTTTCCCTTCATAATGTGAAGTTATGGCTAAATGAAATGGTGACATTTTCAGCTCTTTGTAATGTATCAAGTGTGCATGGTACTACAGGTTTGGAGAAAGTTGGTTTGACTGTTTTTCAACATCATACACTGAGTATGTGTGATAAGTACAGAAGCAGGCTACCTTTACAGTTTTTTAACTAAGGTTTGTACTAGGCAAAAACTGCCTCTCTCTGACAGGTCATCACATCAGGTGGATTCTTGGAAATATGAAAGCATCACTTGCTTTCTTCCTTCCACATTGTGGTGGTTTTTTTTCTGGAAAGTCAGTTGATATGTTCTTCAAGTTAATTCTGGATTTTCTTGTAATACAACTAGGGAAAATGATTTGTTCTAATTTTGTGTACATGACAGATTTCAGAAAATAAAACAGATTCTGTATGTTGGATGATGACATGATAAAAGTCATCTTGTTCATTTGATGTTATTACAGAAGAAACTTGATGCTGCATGTCTTTGTTCCTCTACATCTGTTGTCTCTAATGTTCATTTTGGTGTATTTTTTGTGTCATCGTCAAATTGTTGGTATCTGTAATGTCTTGTGTTCAAAGTGTCTCGGTACATTATATAAAGTGTTTTACAGTAATGACTTTGTATTACTGTCTATAAGCATTGGTGGTAGACTTACTGCGCTCCTATCAAACACCATCTCCTGTGGATTCACTGTCAGTTGTGTATATTGTAAACAAACACTGGAAATTTATACAGTAAGACATAGAAATGAGTTTACCTGTTTAGACACAGGAGGCAGGAAAAGCCAACATGTTTAATTAATTTACACACCTCTTGTAAAAATGACATTTCTGTATACACATGGCATAAGCATGAACAAACATAAATATACATGACATGATGCAATAAAAATGACACATACATGAGTCAATGTATTAATAAATACAAATGATGTACACATGCTTAACAAATACTTCTACATTGTATATACTCTTATATAACCTAGCATACACCTGACATACGCCTGATCTAAATATATTCATTCATTGTACATACACCTGACATATGCCTGATCTAAATATATTCATACATTGTACATACACCTGACATACGCCTGATCTAAATATATACATACATTGTACATACACATGATCCAAAAATATAAGTTGTACATACAAATATGCAAATATACAGTATACATAAGGTAAGCATTTTATATTCAATATTATAAATCCATGGTGCATGTGTTCTTGTTTTTTTTTTGGCTTAAAATTTAATTACTTTGGTGCTGTTTATTTTTAATGATTTATCATTCTTCGTCAAATTTAATTGAAATATTAATGAAAGGTTTTCAATTAATTGTTTCACCAGTGTTATGTAAGTCTCTCACAGTACCAGTAACTAGCGATAAACTGGTCATTAAATGGATTTGTAGATCAATTGAATTCCTTATTGGTTCAAAGCTGGATGATATCACATACATGTTTATACATATGTATAGCAATAGGCCAAAGTGACCCTTACATCAGATTTACGATTACAATAAAAGTCATCAGATATTTGTGCCATCATTTTAGGCCTAATGGTCATCCCAACATGAATAATTCATTAATGCTAGTGGTATACTGCTTCCTGTGTCGATTCTGACCCTGTCCCGTTGAACCGTGTGGTCCAGTTGGTGCCAAGCGTGCGGCCAGAGGGCAGTGGCATCAAACATGTATGCTACAGTCCAGTCAGGTTTATAGCGAGCGTTTCATAATACTTAACTTAGTCATGTACTGTTAATGGTTGTAAGAACACACAGCTACCTGAAGCTGCTTGGTAGCCATTAGTCATCTACTGCGTGACAAATATCGTGATTAAACCATAAGCTGCAAGTCATCTCTAGAATTCTTCAACAAAGTCAGCAAATTATATCTATTCCTTTGATGATAAGTTTTTCGCCTCATTTGTGATTTGTCTGTTGATATATAGGGAACAAACTGTCCAACAATCTTTGTTGTAATGCCTCATTTCACTGTGTGAGATGATAATTTGTCATGTGTAGCTGTAACAACAGTTTGATCCCCCAACCCACCAATGAAGGTGTAATTCATGCCTTGCTATAACAATAGTTTATTTCCCAATCCTGTCCGAAGATGAAGGTGTTAGTTGTGCATAATAATAGTGAAGTGCCCGGTATAAAGGTGTTACTGTGTTTTAATTCCATCTTTATATAGACCTCATCTTCCACAATCACTACCATATGCCTATGCAGGTGACACTGTCCTTTCTACATTTAGTTTTAATACCCTGAACTCCGGTAACTCCCTTTGTGTTCAGTGTAGTGATACCGCAAGCAAGTAAAAACAGACAAGGAGTGATGTGATGAGCATCTGTATAGCAGTCCTCATGTTTTCTTTTCTTTTTTTTCTTCTGCTATCAACTGTGAACAACTCAAATTGTCTTATTTAACTCAGTCACCTGTTGGCTTTAAAAACTACTACATAGCTATAAAACTGACTTGATTTGTTGTGGCCTTAGGGTTAACAGTCCTCCGAAAAGCTGTGCTGTCCTCATACCTCATGAATGTCAAACAGAAAGTGCCCTCAATAAGCATACATCATGAGAAGTTTGTCAGAAAGTGACCTCTCAGTGTCCATTGGAGATATGACAGAGTGACAATAGCACACCATTTATTAACTTGTATTTATGTGGTAGAATCTTTATAACATAGTGTTGGCCAGGTTAGATTTTAAGCAGTATAACCAACCTATTGGGTCGTTTAGAGCTGGGTACTTGTGGCTGCTTGAGTGGAGCTGTGCAGCAGTACTTGTGTCGACAGAAAGGAATGTTAAGCAGGTGCACAGCACGACTACACATGTGGTTCGTGTGGATGGGGACTACCACTTGACACCAAAGCATCACACAATGCAATTCTGCTGAGTGTAGATCTACCCGGCTATTTAGTTCTTTGTAATGGTAGTGTGGTACACTTAGGTGCGCAATACCCAGAAGGAATGGGGAGAGGGATGTTTAGACGGTGACCCTGTGACACTGTGTCACTTGACAAACAACTTATTGTGACGGGCTTGAAATAGGTTTTATTCTTATCTAAACACAAACTGCCTGTCAAGGGGAATACCTATGGGAACTTCTCACTTGCCACACAATAATATAAATTTTATCTAACACAGGGTACATAAATTGTGGCAGAATATATGTCAGAAGAAAGAGACAGTCACATGTTACAATTGCACAGGAATACTGTCACGTAGATTCAGTGAGAGTGCCCTGCTGTGTATTTGGTTGGACAGGGATGCTATTACACATATAATGTTGTACAAGTTGATCATTCTATACATGGTATTCATACCCTAAGTTCAGATTGGACTTCCTTTTTGTGTGAGAGAGAGAGAGATGAAGAATCAGGTTCAGTGCTATGTGAACAATAAGGCTTCTATAGTACTGGTCTATCTTTAGGATGTCCTTGGAATGACCATGGCTGATCAAGTCATGTCTCTGAGGCTCGGGTATACAGCCTTCCTAGAGGCCATGGTTGAGCGAGCTCTCCTGTGGATGGTATGGGATGGTAACAGCAGTGAGAGTGACGTCACTGCACTGGAATCTCAGCATCTGCAGTTATTCATGAAAGTCCTCCTCAGAAAAATGTACACTTGTACAAATTCTAGATTTGTAAAGAACTTGTCATGGATGGGCTGGACTGTTAGCAGTTTGTAAACAAAGCTTTACACCCTCCTCTGTGATTAGAATTAAATTGGTTATTGATCGTTCAATGCCTCGTTCACACGATCTCTATAAGTACAGGACTTGAGATCCATAAATCTATGAGTCGGTCTTGTCTAAGACAAATACATGTTTAAACCGTATCAATATTTTATTGTTGAATTTTCCACACGAGTGTCCATACTCAGCTGACAAGTTCTCAGTCCTATACCACGAAATTCTGGGCAGTCTCAGTTAGCAAGCTCTAACGATGTTGACTGTGCATTGTGGGAATTAAATGCTTTCTGCGAGGTGGTCCATTGGCTAGATAAAAAGTTTTTACTTAATGAATCAACACAATTCAATCTTCCCTACAATTTATATTGATTAAAAAAGTAAACAAAAAAAAAATCAATGAAAATTTACATACAGATTTGGTTATAGAGTGTAAGTAGTCATAGTAACCAATTTAGCCCCAGGAGTCTTTTGATCCACCCTAGTTTAAGATGATCATGGAAATATTTCTGAAAGCTTTAAGCTGGTAAAGGAACTAACATTATAAAATCAGTAGCTGTTTGCTTGTGTGTATACTGTTTCCATTGCTTTCTCCAAGCATTACAATCTCCCAGCCTCTCAAATGCTGTGTACTTGATGGTTTTAATTTCTATGCAGCTCTGCCTCTTCAACAGTAGCATAGCACTGCCTCCTTTAAACTTACTTCCGAAATTATTTTAGTTTTAAGCTGATTAGTTGCCATGACAACAATTATCAATCATTTGGCTTTTGGTAAGTTACAAATCTCGACAAGCAAGCTGTTGGAACACTGAATACTATAATTATAAAGCACTTCATCCTCCAAGAAATGGTACACAGGAAGACAAACGGGACTGGCAGGCTGGTAGTGCAGGCTTCTATTATCATATTATATAGCAGTGGTCGGATTAGAGAAACGAACACCTACAAAGCCAGTGTTTGTATGGCGTCCAGGTAAAAGGCTAGGCTTGCCCATACAGGTAAAGGATAAACTATTAGGAGAACATGAGTCAGGGCTTTAGTGTAGTAGACAACCACAGAGGCTGACAATCACCATTCCATCATCATCTCTCTGGCCAATATCAATAAAAATATTGTTTTAAAGTCAAGGAATGGATAAATGATGTTCACAGTATAAAACTATAAATGGGGAAAAAGAAGAGAAATATCGGAATTAATGTTCTATTATATAGGAATAAATATTATTATCCCATTTTAACTCAAGTGCCGGTAAACTTTAAAGACATTTCATAAATAAATCAAAGTAGTAATTCGGAAAAAGGTGTTAATGTTCCCCAGTGTTTATCTGTTAATATTTTCTATCCCATTCTCTGTTAGACAATGGATTATTTAGACCCAAGCATTTGCACAGGTAGGTATATTCACCAGTTAATGTGCCCTTACACATGCTTTCCCTTGTGGCTGATAGTTATCAAGTGATGCACACACACAGTGCCCTACAGTGCAGATTGCACTAATTTGTGTTTACCAAATATGGACATGCTACACTTTTTAAAAAAAGAAGAAATGTTGAGCCATCTCGAAGGCTCGTAAACTGTAATTGTTAACATTATTTTATGTTATCCAAAGCTTCATCATACATGCTATTTTAATACTTTAATAAATTGGCAATGAAGCAGAAAAAAGATTTACGATAGCACAAAATGAAGTTGTGATTACATTGTGTGTTTTTGTATTTATGAAAGGTTATTTTTGTAACGTAGATGATGAAATCTGATTAGCTCCTGTGGCTGTACTTGACACTTGTAAGGCTATTGTCAGTCGATAGGTTTAGGCCCAGCACATACTCAGGTTATTTGGGGAGGAGGGGGAATCTGTATATTAAAGCCCAACTAGATTTTCTGTGGAGTTTTCACAAAACTTGTACAATGGGTCTATTATCAAGATATGTAATAATGATGGATAATGTTGAGCCTTGACTTTTGTTTTGGTGGGGTAAAATATCCATATCATTGTGTAGGGTGAAAGGGGATATTTTAACCTCAAGGTGATTATAGGTACTATATACAATGTATATACTGAGGGCGAGATTTAATGAGACAACTATAGCTATAGGTTTCATATATGAAGAAAAGAATTACTATATTAATGGTTGATACAAAGAGAAGTTGAGAAATGGTTTCACGTTTCGAGTATGGCCAAATAAGGGGAATGTTTTCAAGTCTGGTCACAAATAATACCTTGATCCATTGTGGAGCAAATACTATAGGGAAGGAGATTGTCAGAAACAGGCCTCTATTACAAAAGTCCTTGTGGGAGGGAATGGCTGGGTCTTAGCTACAGTAAGGTAGTCAGATAGTCAGAAACAGGCCTCTGTTACAAAAGTCCTTGAGGGAGGGAATGGCTGGGTCTTAGCTACAGTAAGGTAGTCAGATATAGGCATGTGTTACAAAAGTCCTTGTGAGAGGGAAGGGTTGGGTCTTAGCTACAGTAAGGTAGTCAGATATAGGCCTGTGTTACAAAAGTCCTTGTGGGAGGGAAGGGCGCGTGCTGGGTCTTAGCTACTGTAAGGTGAGACAGTTTGAGTCGTCCTTCATCCTTGTCATTACTGTCTCATTATAGAGCCTCTGGTTAGAACCAGTCAGCCACAGGAGCTCATGAGCCAGTCCCCGAGTCAGCCATGGCCGTCAGCCCAGGTATGATTCATGAATCAGTATAATTAAATCCTGTAAACATTTCCGCCTGACTGACCACTGCTCCACGGCTCATCGCCCTCTGTACAGAGCCGCCATCCTCAGAAACAATAATCACCAAGTTTAATGAATTGTCGCACAATGTGTTTTTCAGCATAAATATGCATTGGCTCGTGTACAGGATAGGTTTTTTGATCTCTGCCCTCCGTCTTCCTCTATTCATTCTCTTTTGCTCTCTCTCTCAGTCTTTCTGTTCTATGTAAACCTTATTAAATAAAACTATAAATATTTAAATATCACAATGCCATGATTAAATGAAAGAAAAAGCTGTGAAGAATTCCTATCGGCGTTTCTAATGATGAGGTTGTATTGTGACTGTATTTACAATCTAATCCTGCTGTCGCTCAAGTCGGACAATTTCTTATGCATTGATTGCAAATTGAACTCTAGTGCAATTCATTTTAACAATTAATGTTTATTGAAGGATGGAAAAAAAAAAGATATAAAGTTGTTAATTGCCTTGTTAGCAAGGAACATCCATCATGCCAGTGTCAGAACTATTTAATTCATCACATGTATTGTATAAGCCCATCAGAATTGTGTAGACATCTATAACAAATGACATCATGTATTATGACATTTTATAAAACAAATTCTCAGTAACTTAATGGTGGTGCCCTGATCAGCTATGAAGATGTTTACCTGCTTGACAATCATGTGTGTTTGGCTTCATGGGATAATGTGTGAAGGATGGTCGAACTTTATCTCAATGTCTTCATATCTACAACAAAAATTTAGCTCCATCGTAGTATCGCTATGAAGAAAATGTGGATCATTAAAATCCATACTCTGATAAGGGATTTGAGCCCTCACTGGGGACCTACTGTAAGGACACCTGGTAAGGTATTCAGCCCTCACTGGGGACCTATTGTAGGGACACCTGGTAAGGTATACAGCCCTCACTGGGGACCTACTGTAGGGATACCTGGTAAGGTATTCAGCCCTCACTGGGGACCAACTGTAGGGACACCTGGTAAGATATTCAGCCCTCACTGGGGACCTACTATAGGGATACCTGGTAAGGAATACAGCCCTCACTGGGGACCTACTATAGGGATACCTGGTAAGGTATTCAGCCCTCACTGGGGACCAACTGTAAGGATACCTGGTAAGGTATACAGCCCTCACTGGGGACCTACTGTAAGGATACCTGGTAAGGTATACAGCCCTCGCTGGAACACTCAACACCATCTCACATGAATATGAATGGAACTTCACAAAGAAAAGAGAAGTCTTACCAAGTGGCTCCAAATCACAACAAAAACAGAGGAGGAGTATATACATCACATTAATTTACATCAATAACAGGGAGACAAGATGGTCCAACCTGAGAACTAACTTCATTTTCTGTAGAACATGAAGTGTACCTTCTGTCATAAACATTTTTTATAGAACAAATGATAATCGTACATATGGTTTATATCCTAGAACTTCAGACATACAGGTCTATGTTTCAGCCCTTGAGATTGTTTGTTTACGTGCTAGAACTTTAGACATACTGGTCTATGTTTAGATTGTTGGTTTATGTCCTAGAACTTTATTAGCGTCCTATAGGTGATGGTGTTACATTGGTACATACATAGTATGTGTTTAGGATCCGTAGGTGAGGCATACAGTGCAGCTTGGTGCGACATGGACTCTTTGTTGTGTAGCATCGCATGGTTCAATTATTCATGGCCGATGGAAGAAGTTAATATTTAATAGGTGTAGTAGTGTATATCTGGCCTCCCTAATCTGGTAATTATACACGTAATGAATGCCGTACAGCACACCCCCTCTACACACTCTTTGTTCCCAAATAAATAACCAAAAATAATTGTCCAAATTGGGGTGGTTTTTATGGAGCTCTGTTTTCCTGGGCTTTGCTGACATTTGCACAGTAGACGTATGGTGATAAATTCATCAAGGGGTGCGATAGGTGAAATTTGAAAACAAAAAATGTGTTTCAACAAAACATAATGAATGTTTGAAATTTCCATTTCTATTGATTAGTTTTTGAGTCCAGTAGGTACCTGGCCCAGTAGTTGGTACAGCACATTGCTGTAGAATGGGTTTCCTAACGAGAAGGTTGCTTCATTAGCCTCACATAGCCTAACATCAAGGGAAATATGTGTCACAGTAATTCACTTATATATAGGTAGTTTACCAGGTAGAAAAGATCAGGTCAGCTTTGTATACCTATATAATATAGATGTATCTGCCTTTGTATACTAATATAATATAGATATACCTACACAAGGTATAAAGTACCAGGTTTACCTTTGTATACCAATATAATATAGATATACCTACACAAGGTATAAAGTACCAGGTTTACCTTTGTATACCAATATAATATAGATATATCTGCCTTTGTATACCAATATGCTAGGTAAACCTACATTAGGTACAAAGGATCAGGGTTTCTTTTGATGGATATATCTGTAAATGTTCATTGTAGATATAGCTAGTGTACTGTTAACTGACATGTGTAAATTTTGATTGTCCTAGCACAAACCAATATAAACAGGTGTGAATGAAGACTTTCTGTATTTGTCTATATGTGTGTAATCTTGTGTATCAGAATATCTGTAGTTTGGTATTGGAGCTATACAGAAAACCAATCCCATGTGATTTTTGATATGGTAAGATGAAGGTTATACTGATGTAGGTTTTAGTGCCTAATGTGCGTGGCACACCATATACGGCTTTAATGAAGACCTAGGGGTTCCTGTCGGCTGTACATGTCCCATTTTCTCTGCAGCAGTTAACCGAGTGTGTGTACGGAAGTATTTATGGGAACTGGGACTTTTTTTATGAGTATCATGGAAGCTAGTGTCTTATTTAGTTGATACAATGGCGGTGCCTCCCCTATCTGGACACCCGGTAATTTTGTCAAGTTGCCTATTTATTGCATTTGTAGAGGATCATCCGTCAACTCTTTCCCCAGTACTAGCCCGGCTGTTCATCTGTCTTACACTTACCGTATAATCAAGTTTGGCCCGATGGTCGGTGTAGGATTTTATTTAGTCCGATCAGTTTGCCCAGGATAAGGTCTGGAGATACTGGCCAGTTGTGTGTTTATTAGGTAGATGTCTTGGCACTGAAGTTACCATAGTAAAGGTCAGGGCATGGTTTGTGAGGATGTTGCGCTGGGTGCGAAGTTCATCATATGAGTTGTCACACAGTGAAAACAAAAAACGCTTATTGTATTGTTCTTAGTGTCAGATGTCCTCTTCAATGTGTTGAAAAAGAAATTGTAGGTGGATTACATACATATGTGGAATATGGTATGGGGTATCTTATTGAATGTTACAAATTATGGAATGATGGTGTATCTTTGCATGTTTTGTCAAAGTCAGGAGAAAGATATGTTTGTCCTTTTTTTTCATGGCTTGTACAGACAGACAATAATGTCAGGTCTCTATAAGCAAAAGATATTTCTGTCTTTTCATGCCTTAGCAAAAATGAAGTGTCTTTGTAATTTATATCCCAAGAGAAAATACAAGATATTATTTTTTTGTTTACTAAACTTCAACCCAATCTACACTTTCTTCTCTGTTTGCATGTAATTATGTGTGCTAGAAAAATTTGTTTTTGTTTTCCTGATTCGTAGCTAGTTTGATCTTTATATCTTTTCTATATTTTACACAATAATTAACAGTTAAAACTCTGAAGAACGTTTTCATTCTTGACACTGTAGTAATATGGAAAGTTATATTCACTATAAATATATTCTGAAATAATTTTCTTCCATGATTTGTCAACGACAAACAAAAAGTATGGAATCTGAGCAGTTGATACAAGGTGTCCTTTTTTGTAGGAAATTTTACAGATCTGATTCTCTAAATGATCTGTTAGAAAATAAGTTATGACAATATATATGCATTGTCCATTAAAATTTATCATCTGGATTACACACCTCACAGGTAAAGTGTGCTGACGATGCAAATCTTACAGGTAAAATCTATTCTGGTGATAACACACAAACTCACATGTAAAATTTGATAAACTGTTAAAACCTAGCTGACCAGGAAACTGAAAGATTTTCTTTTTTTTTAAGTTGTAATGTTATTTGTATGTTTAATACAAATATTACCTTGTTCTTTTGTGCATTTCAGCCTGCAAAAGGAAAGAGCAGGAACAACAGGCCCAGGACCAGAGGCACCCCAAAAAACCCCGGCTAGTGTTTACTGATATTCAGAGGAGAACGTTGCATGCAATATTTAAGGAAACCAAGAGACCATCAAAGGAAATGCAAGCTACAATTGCACAGCAACTCGGACTTGAAGTGTCCACTGTCGCCAATTTCTTCATGAACGCTCGCCGGCGGTCAATTGATAAATGGCGAGACGACAATGGTAACAACAATAGAGACAGTGTCCCCAAGAGCTGAGTTGTCGTGACGATGTCCAACAGGTTTCTCAGTGATTGTGGTCGGTCATCTTCGTTGTGCATCCATATTTTGTTCATCTGTCCATAGAACAGTCATTGGTGCGGCATACATCGTACCATAAACATTTCATATAAATATTATATATTGATGAATAATCATTATGTTAACAAGAATAGTGTGGGTATAGATGTGTGTAAGTGAAGGTTGTTATGTATGCATGTAAGGAGGTTTGATAAAAGTCCTCTCCCACATACCATGGCACAACTATAGTGTTCTATCTCATCAAAATCCACATGACCAGAGAATGGAGTTTATTTACATTCTGACCTTTTTGTTAAGAAATCCCTGATCAATCATTCCATTTACAAAGATGTATGTTTTAATTTATGTGAACTTTTTTTTATTTAAGGTACAAATATTTAAATTTTTTTAATTTTTAATTTTGTTTTTTCTTTTGTTAGACTTAAAGTCAAAGAATTTTTGTAGTTCACTTGAGTTATTTATTTGGCTCACAATTTGTTTACGTTGTGTTATTTAGTTTGATTTGAGGGTCATTATAAAACTTGAATGGAGTTTTAAAAGAAAAAAAATTGATGGCAAGGTATAGGGCAATATCAGAAGATGAGAATATTGATAGAAAAATCTGAGAATTTCCTTTTCACAATGTTAATACTGTGTTTGGAAAGGACATCTAACTGGTGTTCATCAAACACATTATTTTCGCGTAACACTTTTCTCCGATTGTGGGACAGACACCATTCCTTTACATAGTGCTAAAGCATTTTGACATCCCGTGCCTAATCGACTAGCACAAATTGGTATTGATTTATCATTTAACCTTTTTTACAACCAAGGTTTTTTTTCAATTGAGATTGAAATTCATAGCATTAGGTCTGTGGGATTTTTTTCTTTTTTTTTCCAAAGAGTTACATTCTAAATATTTCTAGTGTAGAGGTTGATTAAAGAGTTGAATTTCTGCTCTTTCATATTTATGATTCCAAAAAAGGTTGTAGAATTAGGTAACCATGATAGCTGTATTGCAGAACAGGTCGTAAAAAATTAAAATCGTGATACAGATAATTTCACATTGTATAAATACTTTGGATTGTCTCTTCAGGATGACAAACTCCATTGTGGCCAGCATAATTCTAGTCAGACACAAAAGTTTGCCTCAAAATACTAAGTCCATAACTTGCCATCATTTCCCTCCAAATGTTTAGTTCATAATGAAATACACTTATCTGTCTCATTTGTTTTGTTCATAACTATGTATTTACTAGGAATTCATCGGCAGGTGCTTATTTATTTTATTTATGGCTTGTTGTTGATGTTGTGTTTCCTGTGTTTTTATTTATCCCTGTGAATTTTTTTTTTTTTACATCCATGACATATCAATTCTACAACTGTACAGCACGCTGTATGTGTTCAAAACACCCCAAAGACTAAGATCTAGTCAGTCCTGATCATGGTCTTTCCATATCTTGACATGATACGCTTGGAACAAATTAATTAATCCATTACTGATCAATGTTCATTGATTCTCAGCAATCATTGTATCAAATTTGTGCAATATTTATTGATTTTTGTTGGTTTGTTCTTGAACTATTTAAGTACACACGTTAATTCTTTGTTGATTTTTGTTTTATTGTAATAATTATTGTTAATTAATTTATTTGATATCCTGATACTGCAGTCATGTGGAAAATTTTTGTGTTCACAGGAGGGTTGTAAATTTTTGGTTGATCATTCCAACTGATTTGTGTATACAGTGTGTCTGGCATTATTGTTTGATATCAGATGGGCAGTACAAATTGTATGTGCATATCTCTGATATCATTATGCAGTGTATGGGAAATTTATAGGAGCACATGTTGCATAGACTTTCTTACAAGTTGCAGAGTTGAAAGTTCAGCTTTTTCCATGCTGCATTTTGAGTAGAAAGGTCATCTTTATCCATCAACTTGTGAGAAGACAAAGTAACCAGTACTAATGCATCAGTTGAGAGAAAATACCAGCAAGAATCTCTTGAAATTGAAGGCAATATGATATGTTCAGTTGTTTTACAATTTAGTAAAACGATTCTTGTAACCAGAAATGATTGGAAAAAAGTGCTTTAGGACATAGGTGCACTACTTTATGTACAAATGTGTCCTAGTAATGTTGCATTTGTTTCTAGTATTTCTGTGGTTAAGTGACTGAATTACTTAAATTCGAAACATACACAAATCACTGATATAGCAGTTCAGGCACTGGTGTACATAGAGTTTCTCAAGTGTGACTCCAATTCTAATGGATCTAAGCTGGTGACAAAATCTGCACTCTTTCTTTCATTCCAGTGCCCCAGTTTTCTCAACCTTGTACTACACTGGGTTTGCAAGGTCAGTGTTTGGATCAGTTCTCCACTAAATATCTATTACTTTTGAAACCATACATTTTGTAGAGAGATGTTACACCTGTTTTATACACAAGCTTGAAGTTTAAAGTTTTATACCATTGAAAAATTAAAATATCATGGAATCCTGTTTTGATTAGATCAATTAACAAGCAATTAAGAACAAAAAAAAAAAAACATTCCAGCTCCATTTTAACTGCAATATGGTGAAAATATCAACATGTCTTTGATAACTTAAATCATTTCCTTAAGAAAATTTTGGAACATTCCATGAATGAATCTATTGCCATGTTAAATGTGTTGAAGAAGAAAATGTTTCTACTATTCCAGATGTTGCTTAGGGACCCTACGCAACTCTATTGTTGTTCCAATATTTATAATTAATTTATTTCTGTGTTGTGTTTTGAGAAAACCATAACTGTTTTGTGTTTTTGTAAGTGTTTATAGACACTATGATATATTTACATACTACTATATGCTTTTGATATATGGAACAAAGGCATGCAATAAGTCACTACACAACATACTGTCATCATGAGATGATTAATGCCTTTTATATAAAAACATTGTCATGATGTCATCATAATTATCATATTAATGTATTATGTACATAGACATTAGCATCATTCCCGTGTTTTATAATGTAAATACTGTGTATGAGAATCTGTCCTTTGACCTTTAGAGGTCAGAGGTAATGTGTGTCCTTTGACCTTGGAGAGGTCAGAGGTTGAAAATACCTCGTCATTCAACAATGCTGGATTGAGAAATTGTTTCTTGCTATTAATTTTTTTTTATCATCTTCTGTCATTTGTAAATGCAGAATAATCTTGTTTTCTGGGGTTTTTTTTAGTATTATTATTGGGATGAAATTGGGAGATGTTTCAGACGATGACTGGTTTGTCCTTAATGTACAGTACAGAAGAAAGTGCTACAAATGTATTCATATCACTAGCTGTGTTTAACAGTAACCTATTCACCTATTTTTGTGTGAGAATATTAGATTTATGGGTTTTACATAATGTTTTAACGAAACAGAACTTTTCACGCAGGAAATAGAAATCTCAGTGCATTATCCTCGAAAGTAATCTCATTCATCCAGCTTTTTATTCTTGGTGTTTTATATGTGAACTTAATAAATGAGATCTGATTTTTTTCCTCCAATTTTAAAGGTTTGTTTGAATTATGACGATACAGTAGATCTTTCTCACTTTTTTCCCCTCTTATAAAGAATTGGCTACAAAAGCATCAACCTGTTTTTAAGTAAGAAGGTCATTCCAGCTCCTAGAATAGATTGACTGTATATTCTTCACCAAGTATTATACAGGTTAAATGTCCAGGCCCAATTTTGTACAGGAGATTTGAATTACAAATATGGCCACATAATTGTTTCCTGTACAGAAGTTTTTATTTGTATTGTTTCTCCTCCTTTTAATCATTGTTTACATATAGATATATGACAATTGTAAATGGTGTGTATTCAGTACACAGGCTACAGCTGGACGGCTCCTCCGTCGCTACAATGTTCTATGTTTTAAGGCAGCACAATTTTATTTGGGTATTGTAGATGGGAAGCGTGCCAGCTGCTGAGCTTAAAACAGGAATAATACCCACTCTCACATGATGATGGCAATGGGATTGTTCAGGTTCTGCTAGCTACACAACCAAACCAAACAGATAGAACCTGGCTCCCAGGCCTTGTGCATTCTGTAGAGAACAGAGGGACTGGGAGCCTGGATAGCAACCACACTCTCACTAGCCCCCAAGTCTGTACTGCAGTTGTGTCAACATCACATACATGCTTGAACAACTCGACCCTCTGGGTCACAGAGATGCTTGATGAGAAAAATCAATACTTGGGAAATTGTGGGATAGAAGTATGTATACCACAGTACATTGCTCTTGTACACTAGAGAATAGCAAAAACGTGGCAGGAACTACAGTGTTGGCCCTGAATTCTAGCATGAAATTAAATCTTCACAAAGACACTCGTCAATTTATATGCTCAAGATTGTGACAGGCAGATCCTTTCTAGTACATTGAAATTGAGTACAATGAAATAGTTTGAAAATTTAATTTGTATAAAGAGCTATTTTCTGCAGGCTTCTATAGTACAGGAAAAGGGTTTGATGTTAATCCCTGAAGCTGGGACACACTTGTTCCTATCTCAAGGATGGTTCTCTGCCAGCTGTTGCCTGGAAATGATATTTGAATGTTCCAGTTAAACATGATGACATCTGCTAGGACTGTTGTGGGATAGAAGTATGTGATGTGCATCATACACACATAAACACACACACAATGCAGTACGACAAGAAATATCCTTATTACCTTACCAGAGGTTCAAATTCCCTGTTAGACACGCAGGTCTATTGAAGGTCCCTGTATGACTGTCAGATATAGCCTTACAACCTTAGTCATGTAATTGTAGAATTTAGATTTTGTGAGTGTGGCCTATACTATTTCTAGTGGTAACCTATGACCCCTCCGTCTGCAATAGACTGGTCCTGATCAATTAAAACCACAGTCCATTGTTGGCATATAGGGGTAACAGGGTTCAAGTAGATGTCATCAGGGAACATTTTTCATGGTAAAACAAAGAACTTTTTTATTGGTGGAAAAAAGTTTTACCTTGTACAGTTTTTAAACAATATATGTAAAATAGGCAGGCCATACTCTACTGAAATGTGTTTCTTGTTGCTTTGTAAAGTATGTGCAAAGGGGGTACCATTTATTTATGTACGTAAATGATAACAAAAGAAACCTAGTCAAATATGTAGATCTAGTTCCTCCTGGAGTGCTGGGTGGGAACTGTGGCCTCGCCCTGGGGCGAGACATTCTCTCGGCCATAATGGATTATCATCCAGTTTATATTGTGCAATATTGATCTATTTAAATGTGTGTTGTCTTGTTTGTGGTGCAGTTTTAAGTGGAGTATATTGTGCGAGTTATTACAAAGTGACACCATAGTTCCTTTCAGGTAGATTTTATTAAGTGGTAGGTTTATGCAATGTATATTTTTAGACAATTTTTAATCTTCATTTAGTGGCTTCTTCACCAGTTTTTTTTTTCCTTGCGTTAACTAATGAGTTTTACACTATTTGGAAAGGACATCAATTTGTAATAATAATTAACATGAAAAAAAAATGTTTAAAAAAAAATGATAGAACTGAACTTTTTTGTGATCAGTTCCATAGAAAATGTGGGGATTTGTTTGGACAAAAAAATGTTCAAAACTTGCTGTATGTATATATATATAGGACTATATATACATATGAATATATAGGTTATGAACACAAACTTGTCTGTCCAGCTTGCATATTAACCAACCCTTGCACCCCTACCATCCACTGTTGTGCGACCCATATGATGTACCAGAGGGGTCTAATATGAAACAGTAGGGATGGAAGGGTTCTGGGTTTATTTTCCGTCGTTATTTTATACTAGATGGCTGTGTGTGTGAAAATGGGCTCTTGTCCAGTTGTAAACATTGGTTTTAATCAACACACACACTTATGCAACAACTTAGAAAAGTCTTGTAACAATAAGAACAATAAATAGTCGCCAAGCAACAACTGTTTATTTTGTCTTTTGTATCTTGTTACATTGCAATTTCACTGTTGTTGGATTGTTGTTTTGACATTTTTAAATTTGACTGATGGTGAACATCCCTGACAGCCATTCACAGACAGTTAACCTACTGTGTACACATTCACAATTGAAGCCTCAGAACTATACTATAGAACTGCCTTTGATAAAAAAAAAAAGAGCGACATATTCTACACAGTTGCTCAGGTAAACTAATAAGACATTGATGTCTTCAGATCAAAGTGATATATAATCTCTAAAGATATCATGAAAGTTACAAAAAATTAGTATACAAACATACTGTGAAACAAAATGTGAATGAATTACTTATTAGATTACATTTCTATTTTATCTTCAATGCATCAAAATAATCATGAGCTAAATAGCTCATTTAAATTGCCTAGCTGCTATTTCAAAAATGTCAAGTAGTACTATTGCTATTTCTTGAAAAACGACTGGATAGATCTTTCTCAAATTTCACATGTAGGTTTCCCTAGTTGTGCCTGTTTTATTTTGAGCCTGATCAGAAAAACAAAATAGCTGACAGGTGGCCATCTTGGATTTTTTAATTTAGTTTGTTATCGCTATTTCTTGACAAGCACTGGATTGATCTTTCTCAAATTTCATAAGTAGGTGCCCCTGGGTCCCTAGTTATGCCGGTTTTATTTTTGTGTCTGACGAGAGAAATAGAATGGTTGACTTGCAGCCATCTTTGATTTCACATAGTAAAATTTGTTATCACTATTTCTTGAAAAGTACTCAATGAATCTCTCTCAAATATGATATGTAGGTTTCCCTTGGTCCCTAGTTGTGATACTTTGATTTTGGGTCTGATCAGAAAAACAAAATGGCAGACAAGTGGCCATCTTGGATTTCGCCTAGTAAATAATGTTACTACTTTTACTTGAGAAGTACTTCATGGATTTCTCTCAAATTTAAAATATAGGTTCCTCTTGGTCCCTAGTTGTGCCGGGGTGATTTTGGGTCTGATCAGAGAAACGCAATGGCTGACAGGCGGCCATCATGGATATTGTCAAATAAAGTTGTTATCGCTATTTATTGAGAAGCACTCCATGGATCTCTCATAATTTCTTTGTTGGTTCCTCTTTATCCCTAGTTGTGCCTGATTGATTTTGGGACTGATTAGAAAATTAAAATGGCTGACAGGCAGTCATCTTGGATAATGACTTTGAAAGTTTGGTTATCGCTATTTCTAGAGAACTGCTGCAGAGATCTTTCTCAAATTTCATGTGTAGGTTCCCCCTGATCTATAATTGTGTATGTTTGATTTTGGGACTGATCAGGTTAACAAAATGGCAGGCAGATGGTCATCTTGGATTTCTCCTATTAAAGTTTATTATTACTATATCTTAAGAAGTTCAAACAATAGTGGGTGCCAAGATCCTTCTGGGATCTCTTGTTTTCCTATGCTTTAAAATATGAACACTTATAGCATTATACTATCAATACAGGTGTAAATAAAGGACACGTACATGTATATAGAGGATAGGTACAGGTGTAAATAGAGGACAGGTACAGGTGTACATAGAGAACAGGTACACATATATAGAGGACAGGTAGAGGTGTATATAGAATACAGGTACAGGTATATATAGAGGACAGGTACAGGTGTAAATAGAGGACAGGTACAGGTATATAGAGGACAGGTAGAGGTGTATATAGAGGACAGGTACAGGTATATATAGAGGACAGGTACAGGTGTATATAGAATACAGGTACAGGTATATAGAGGACAGGTAGAGGTGTATATAGAATACAGGTACAGGTATATATAGAGAACAGGTATATATAGAGGACAGGTACAGGTGTATATAGAGGACAGGTAAAGGCATATATAGAGGACATGTATAGGTATATATAGAGGACAGGTACAGGTATATATAGAGAACAGGTACAGGTATATATAGAGGACAGGTAGAGGTATAAATAGACGATAGGTACAGGTATATATAGAGGACAGGTACAGGTATATATAGAGAACAGGTACAGGTATATATAGAGGACAGGTATAGGTATATATAGAGGACAAATATAGGTATATATAGAGGACAGGTAAAGGTTTATATAGATGACTGGTATATATAGAGGACAGGCACAGGAGTACATAGAGGACAGGTACAGGTATATATAGAGGACAGGTATCGGTATATATAGAGGACAGGCACAGGTATATATAGCGGAAAAGGACAGGTATATATAGACGACAGGTACAGGAATACATAGAGGAAAGGTACAGGTATATATAGAGGACAGGTACAGGTATATATAGAGGACAGGTACAGGAATACATAGAGGACAGGTACATAGAGGACAGGTACAGGTATATATAGAGGACAGGTACAGGTATATATAGAGGACAGGTACAGGAATACATAGAGGACAGGTACAGGTATATATAGAGGACAGGTACAGGAATACATAGAGGACAGGTATATATAGAGGACAGGTACAGGAATACATAGAGGACAGGTATATATAGAGGACAGGTACATATAGAGGACAGGTAGAGGACAGGTACAGGTATATATAGAGGACAGGTACAGGAATATATAGAGGACAGGTAGAGGGTACAGGTACATAGAGGGTATATATAGAGGACAGGTACAGGTATATATAGAGGACAGGTACAGGAATACATAGAGGACAGGTACAGGTATATATAGAGGACAGGTACAGGTATATATAGAGGACAGGTACAGGAATACATAGAGGACAGGTATATATAGAGGACAGGTACAGGAATACATAGAGGACAGGTACAGGTATATATAGAGGACAGGTACAGGTATATATAGAGGACAGGTACAGGAATACATAGAGGACAGGTACAGGTATATATAGAGGACAGGTACAGGTATATATAGAGGACAGGTATATATAGAGGACAGGTACAGGTATATATAGACGACAGGTACAGGAATACATAGAGGACAGGTACAGGAATACATAGAGGACAGGTACAGGTATATATAGAGGACAGGTACAGGTATATATAGAGGACAGGTACAGGTATATATAGAGGACAGGTACAGGAATATATAGAGGACAGGTACAGGAATATATAGAGGACAGGTACAGGTATATATAGAGGACAGGTACAGGAATACATAGAAGACAGGTACAGGTATATATAGAGGACAGGTACAGGAATACATAGAGGACAGGAAAACGAAAAAAAACACGACAGAAATAAATACACAAAATGTACACGAATATATAGAGGACAGGTACAGGAATACATAGGTACAGGACAGGTATATAGAGGACAGGTACAGGTATATATAGAGGACAGGTACAGGTATATATAGAGGACAGGTATCGGTATATATAAAAGACAGGTACAGAAATACATAGAGGACAGGTACAGGTATATATAGAGGACAGGTATATAGAGGACAGGTATATATAGAGAACAGGTAGATATAGAGGACAGGTAGGACAGGTACATGTATAAATAGAGGACAGGCACAGGTATATATAACGGAAAAGGACAGGTATATATAGACGACAGGTACAGGAATACATAGAGGAAAGGTACAGGTATATATAGAGGACAGGTACAGGTATATATAGAGGACAGGTATATATAGAGGGACAGGTACAGGAATACATAGAGGACAGGTATAGACAGGGACAGGTACAGGAGGACAGGTACAGGTATATATAGACGACAGGTATATATAGTGGACATGTACAGGAATACATACAGGACAGGTACAGGTATATATAAAGGACAGATATCGGTATATATAGAGGACAGGTACAGGTACATACAGAGGACAGGTATATATAGAGGACAGGTACAGGTATATATAGAGGACAGGTACAGGTATATATAGAGGAAAAGGACAGGTATATATAGACGACAGGTATATATAGAGGACAGGTACAGGAATACATACAGGACAGGTATAGGTTTATATAGAGGACAGGTACAGGTATATATAGAGGACAGGTACAGGAATACATACAGGACAGGTACAGGTATATATAGAGGACAGGTACAGGTATATATAGAGGAAAAGGACATGTATATATAGAGGACAGGTACAGGAATATATAGAGGACAGGTACAGAGGACAGGCACAGGAGTACATAGAGGACAGGTA
The DNA here is from genome assembly GCF_031769215.1 of Ylistrum balloti. Lineage (NCBI taxonomy): Eukaryota > Metazoa > Mollusca > Bivalvia > Pectinida > Pectinidae > Ylistrum > Ylistrum balloti. Next base: position 561,066 of record NW_026781865.1, on the reverse strand, counting down.
CAGGTATATATAGAGGACAGGTATCGGTATTTATAGAGGACAGGTATATATAGAGAACAGGTACATGTATAAATAGAGGACAGGCACAGGTATATATAACGGAAAAGGACAGGTATATATAGACGACAGGTACAGGAGACAGGTATATATAGAGGACAGGTATATATAGAGGACAGGTACAGGTATATATAGAGGACAGGTACAGGTATATATAGAGGACAGGTACAGGTATATATAGAGGACAGGTACAGGAATACATAGAGGACAGGTACAGGAATACATAGAGGACAGGTACAGGTATATATAGAGGACAGGTACAGGTATATGTAGAGGACAGGTACAGGTATATATAGAGGACAGGTACAGGTATATAGAGGACAGGTACAGGTAATACATAGAGGACAGGTACATACATACAGGACAGGTACAGGTATATATAGAGGACAGGTACAGGTATATATAGAGGACAGGTACAGGAATACATAGAGGACAGTTATATATAGAGGACAGGTACAGGAATACATAGAGGACAGGTACAGGTATATATAGAGGACAGGTACAGGAATACATAGAGGACAGGTACAGGTATATATAGAGGACAGGTACAGGAATACATACAGGACAGGTACAGGAATACATAGAGGACAGGTACAGGAATACGTACAGGACAGCTACAGGTTTATATAGACGACAGGTATATATAGAGGACAGGTACAGGAATACATACAGGACAGGTATATATAGAGGACATATAGAGGACAGGTACAGGTATATATAGAGGAAAAGGACAGGTATATATAGACGACAGGTATATATAGACGACAGGTACAGGAATACATACAGGACAGGTACAGGTATATATAGAGGACAGGTATATATAGAGGACAGGTACAGATAGACGACAGGTACAGGTATAATAGAGGACAGGTACAGGAGGGACAGGTACAGGTATACATAGAGGACAGGTACAGGTATATATAGACGACAGGTATATATAGAGGACAGGTACAGGTATATATAGAGGACAGGTACAGGTATATATAGAGGACAGGTACAGGTATATATAGAGGACAGGTACAGGTATATATAGAGGACAGGTATATATAGAGGACAGGTACAGGAATACATAGAGGACAGGTACAGGTATATATAGAGGACAGGTATATATAGAGGACAGGTACAGGTATATATAGAGGACAGGTACAGGTATATATAGAGGACAGGTACAGGTATATATAGAGGACAGGTACAGGTATATATAGAGGACAGGTACAGGTATATATAGAGGACAGGTACAGGTATATATAGAGGACAGGTACAGGTATATATAGAGGACAGGTACAGGAATACATAGAGGACAGGACAGGTACAGGTATATATATAGAGGACAGGTACAGGTATATATAGAGGACAGGTACAGGTATATATAGAGGACAGGTACAGGTATATATAGAGGACAGGTACAGGATATAGAGGACAGGTACATATATAGAGGACAGGTACAGGTATATATAGAGGACAGGTACAGGTATATATAGAGGACAGGTACAGGTATATATAGAGGACAGGTACAGGTATATATAGGACAGACAGGTACATATAGAGGACAGGTACAGGAATACATAGATAGGACAGGTACAGGTATATATAGAGGACAGGTACAGGTATATATAGAGGACAGGTACATATATATAGAGGACAGGTACAGGTATATATAGAGGACAGGTACAGGTATATATATAGGAAAGGTACAGGTATATATAGAGGACAGGTATATATAGAGGACAGGTACAGGTATATATAGAGGACAGGTACAGGTATATATAGGTACAGGAATATATAGAGGACAGGTACAGGTATATATAGACAGGTACAGGTATATATAGGACAGGTACATATATAATATAGGTATATATAGAGGACAGGTACAGGTATATATAGAGGACAGGTACAGGTATATATAGAGGACAGGTACAGGTATATATACAGGTATATATAGAGGACAGGTACAGGAATACATAGAGGACAGGTACAGGTATATATAGAGGACAGGTACAGGTATATATAGAGGACAGGTACAGGTATATATAGAGGACAGGTACAGGTATATATAGAGGACAGGTACAGGTATATATAGAGGACAGGTACAGGTATATATAGATATAGAGGACAGGTAGGTATATAGAGGACAGGTACAGGTATATATAGAGGACAGGTACAGGTATATATAGAGGACAGGTACATATATAGAGGACAGGTACAGGAATACATAGACAGGTACAGGTATATATAGAGGACAGGTACAGGTATATATAGAGGACAGGTACAGGTATATATAGAGGACAGAGGATATAGAGGACAGGTACAGGAATATATAGAGGACAGGTACAGGTATATATAGAGTACAGGTACAGGAATACATAGAAGACAGGTACAGGTATACATAGAGGACAGGTACAGGTATACATAGAGGACAGGTACAGGTATATATAGAGGACAGGTACAGGAATACATAGAGGACAGGTAGAGGACAGGTACAGGTATATATAGAGGACAGGTACAGGAATACATAGAGGACAGGTATATAGAGGACATATAGATATAGAGGTACAGGTATATATAGAGGACAGGTACAGGTATATATATAGAGGACAGGTACAGGTATATATAGAGGACAGGTACAGGTATATATAGAGACAGGAATACATAGAGGACAGGTACAGGTATATATAGAGGACAGGTACAGGTATATATAGACGACAGGTACAGGAATACATAGAGGACAGGTACAGGAATACATAGAGGCCAGGTACAGGTATATATAGAGAACAGGTACAGGTATATATAGAGGACAGGTATAGGTATATATAGAGGACAAGTATAGGTATATATAGAGGACAGGTACAGGTTTATATAGATGACTGGTATATATAGAGGACAGGCACAGGAGTACATAGAGGACAGGTATATATAGAGGACAGGTACAGGAATACATCCAGGACAGGTACAGGTATATATAGAGGACAGGTACAGGTATATATAGAGGAAAAGGACATGTATATATAGAGGACAGGTACAGGAATATATAGAGGACAGGTACAGGAATACATACAGGACAGGTACAGGTATATATAGACGACAGGTATATATAGAGGACAGGTACAGGTATATATAGAGGACAGGTACAGGTATATATAGAGGAAAAGGACAGGTATATATAGACGACAGGTACAGGAATACATACAGGACAGGTACAGATATATATAGACGACAGGGAGGACAGGTATATATAGAGGACAGGTACAGGTATATATAGAGGACAGGTACAGGTATATATAGAGGACAGGTACAGGTATATATAGAGGACAGGTACAGGTATATATAGAGGACAGGTACAGGTATATATAGAGGACAGGTACAGGAATACATAGAGGACAGGTACAGGTATATATAGAGGACAGGTACAGGTATATATAGAGGATAGGTACAGGTATATATAGAGGACAGGTATATATAGAGGACAGGTATCGGTATATATAAAAGACAGGTACAGAAATACATAGAGGACAGGTACAGGTATATATAGAGGACAGGTATATAGAGGACAGGTATATATATAGAGGACACAGGTATATATATATATAGAGGACAGGTACAGGTATATATAGAGGACAGGTACAGGTATATATAGATATATATAGTACAGGTATATATATAGGACAGGTACAGGTATATATAGAGGACAGGTACATATAGAGGACAGGTACAGGTATATATAGAGGACAGGTACAGGTATTTATAGAGGACAGGAATACATAGAGGACAGGTACAGGAATACATAGAGGACAGGTACAGGTATACATAGAGGACAGGTACAGGAATACATAGAAGACAGGTACGGGAATACATAGAGGACAGGTACAGGTATATATAGAGGACAGGTACAGGTATATATAGAGGACAGGTACAGGTATATATAGAGGACAGGTACAGGTATATATAGAGGACAGGTACAGGTATATATAGAGTACAGGTATATATAGAGGACAGGTACAGGTATATATAGAGGACAGGTACAGGTATATATAGAGGACAGGTACAGGAATACATAGAGGACAGGTACAGGTATATATAGAGGACAGGTACAGGAATACATAGAGGACAGGTACCGGTATATATAGAGGACAGGTATATATAGAGGACAGGTACAGGTATATATAGAGGACAGGTACAGGTATATATAGAGGACAGGTACAGGAATACATAGAGGACAGGTATATATAGAGGACAGGTACAGGAATACATAGAGGACAGGTATATATAGAGGACAGGTACAGGTATATATAGAGGACAGGTACAGGAATACATAGAGGACAGGTACAGGTATATATAGAGGACAGGTACAGGAATACATAGAGGACAGGTACAGGTATATATAGAGGACAGGTATATATAGAGGACAGGTACAGGTATATATAGAGGACAGGTACAGGAATACATAGAGGACAGGTATATATAGAGGACAGGTACAGGTATATATAGAGGACAGGTACAGGAATACATAGAGGACAGGTACAGGTATATATAGAGGACAGGTACAGGTATATATAGAGGACAGGTACAGGAATACATAGAGGACAGGTACAGGAATACATAGATACAGGTAGGATATATAGGTACAGGTATATATAGAGGGACAGGTACAGGAATATATAGAGGACAGGTACAGGAATACATACAGGACAGGTACAGGTATATATAGAGGACAGGTACAGGTATATATAGAGGAAAAGGACATGTATATATAGAGGACAGGTACAGGAATACATAGAGGACAGGTACAGGAATACATAGAGGACAGGTACAGGTATATATAGAGGACAGGTATATATAGAGGACAGGTACAGGTATATATAGAGGACATGTACAGGTATATATAGAGGACAGGTACAGGAATACATAGAGGACAGGTACAGGTATATATAGAGGACAGGTACAGGTATATATAGAGGAAAAGGACAGGTATATATAGACGACAGGTATATATAGACGACAGGTACAGGAATACATACAGGACAGGTACAGGTATATATAGAGGACAGGTACAGGTATATATAGACGACAGGTATATATAGAGGACAGGTACAGGAATACATACAGGACAGGTACAGGTATATATAGACGACAGGTATATATAGAGGACAGGGAAATGTATATTTTGTGGACAGGTACAGGTATATATAGAGGACAGGTACAGGTATATATAGAGGACAGGTATATAGAGGACAGGTACAGGTATATATAGAGGACAGGTACATATAGAGGACAGGTACAGGAATATATAGAGGACAGGTACAGGTATATATACAGGTATATATAGAGGACAGGTATATATAGAGGACAGGTACAGGTATATATAGACGACAGGTAGAGGACAGGTACAGGAATACATAGAGGACAGGTACAGGTATATATAGAGGACAGGTACAGGTATATATAGAGGACAGGTACAGGAATACATAGAGGACAGGTACAGGTATATATAGAGGACAGGTACAGGTATATATAGAGGACAGGTACAGGTATATATAGAGGACAGACAGGTACAGGTATATATAGGACAGGACAGGTATATATAGACAGGTATATATAGACAGGTACAGGACAGGTATCGGTATTTATAGAGGACAGGTATATATAGAGAACAGGTACAGGATATATACAGGACAGGTACAGGTATATATAGAGGACAGGTACAGGTATATATAGGACAGGTAGGACAGGTACAGGACATATATATAGGACAGGTACAGGTATATATAGAGGACAGGTATATATAGGTATATATAGAGGACAGGTACAGGTATATATACAGGATATATAGAGGACAGGTACCGGCATACCTATAGTACAGGTATATATAGAGGACAGGTACAGGTATATATAGAGGACAGGTATATAGACAGGTATATATAGAGGACAGGTACAGGAATATATACAGGACAGGTACAGGTATATATAGAGGACAGGTACAGGATTACATAGAGGACAGGTACAGGTATATATAGAGGACAGGTACAGGTATATATATAGAGGACAGGTACAGGAATATATAGAGGACAGGTACAGGTATATATAGAGGACAGGTACAGGTATATATAGAGGACAGGTACAGGTACAGGTACAGGGACATATATATATATAGAGGACAGGTACAGGAATATAGAGGACAGGTACAGGTATATATAGAGGACAGGTACAGGTATATATATATATATATATAGAGGACAGGTACAGTAATACATAGGACAGGTATATATAGAGGACATATAGAGGACAGGTACAGGTATATATAGAGGACAGGTACAGTATATATAGACAGGACAGGTATATATATAGGACAGGTATATATAGAGAACAAGTACAGGTATATATATAGAGGACAGGTACAGGAATACATAGAGGACAGGTAAATATAGGACAGGTACAGGAAAATATAGAGGACAGGTACAGGTATTTATAGAGGACAGGTACAGGTATATATAGAGGACAGGTACAGGTATATATAGGACAGGTACAGGTATACAGGTATATATAGACGACAGGTATATATAGAGGACAGGTACAGGAATACATACAGGACAGGTACAGGTATATATAGACGACAGGTATATATAGAGGACAGGTACAGGAATACATACAGGACAGGTACAGGTATATATAGAGGACAGGTACAGGAATACATACAGGACAGGTACAGGTTTATATAGAGGACAGGTACAGGTATATATAGAGGACAGGTACAGGTACAGGTATATATAGAGGACAGGTACAGGTATATATAGAGGACAGGTACAGGTATATATAGAGGACAGGTACAGGAATACATACAGGACAGGTACAGGTATATATAGAGGACAGGTACAGGTATATATAGAGGAAAAGGACAGGTATATATAGACGACAGGTATATATAGAGGACAGGTACAGGTATATATAGACGACAGGTATATATAGAGGACAGGTACAGGAATACATACAGGACAGGTACAGGTTTATATAGACGACAGGTATATATAGAGAACAGGTACAGGTATATATAGAGGACAGATATCGGTATATATAGAGGACAGGTACAGGTATATATAGACGACAGGTATATATAGAGGACAGGTACAGGTATATATAGACGACAGGTATATATAGGGGACAGGTACAGGAATACATACAGGACAGGTACAGGTATATATAGACGACAGGTATATATAGAGGACAGGTACAGGAATACATACAGGACAGGTATATATAGAGGACAGGTACAGGTATATATAGAGGACAGGTACAGGTATATAAAGGACATGAAGGGCATGTGCTCGTGTACATAGATCAAATATAAACTTGAATAAAGTCGACATGAATACATGTTCAATTAGAGATTTTTAATCCTATTTATAAACAAAGTGAAAATAAAACAAAAACCGTGACGTGTATGAATGTCTTACTCGGTTCTAACTCACATTTACCAAGTCAACAACAAATTACTGCCAAAGTAACTTACAACGGCATTGAATTCAATAACACTTACAGTCGAACCGGTAGCCTAACCACACTACAGATATTGTCAGAGGTTCAGTTTTAAATTGAAATTCCTATCTAATGATTTACACGACAATAAACAGTGCCTCAGGTTGGAAAGATAAAAATATGCATTTGTTTAAATACTCTCCGAATTAAAAGAACAAACATTGGGGAATTTCGACCATTTAGAAATTTAGAAAAAAAAATTCTGAACGACTTTCCCGGCCAAAGCGAGAGAGAAGCAGCTTGATATCTCCGCATCGAATGATACTTAACAAAATAAACTATAATTATAAATTACGGAAGGTGATTTAGCTCACATTTTTTATTTTCAAATCTTTTAGAAATCGGACTTACGATATGACTACCATTGATATTACCGCTGTTCAGTAAACAAATCGTTTTAACACGTCGTATTAACAAACATAGATTATTTTGGTAATATTCAGTTGAGTATTGACCGTTAACTTAAGTACTCTTCAGAAAAAAAAATCCATATTTTCATCCTGCTCGTGGAAACACATATATGAATGAAATGTTTAATCTGCCCTTCATTTCGTTCAGACGATTCGTTATGTTGTCATGGTAATCGAACAAGGGCACGTTTTGACATAAAGGCAGGTATAAAGACATGCAGGTCGTGATCAAATGTTGAAAGAAAGAGACAGGTCAAGGTCAAATGTTGAAATAGGAATAGATCGAGGGCAAGGACATGTATTATCACAGGACATGAAGGTCAAGGACAAATAAAAAAAGAAACATAAATCAAGGTCGTCCATTTAATGAAAGTCCCTTAAAATATTGGTTACAATTTGGTTTGAAATGTACTGAAGGGAATAATCCATTGGTAAGTTCGGAACGATCACAATACCTCAGACATCATGGCTTGAGCATGAAAACTTTGTTGATCTGTTTTAGCCATATGTTTCGTTGTGGTGGTCTATTTACATATGTATAACATAGGGTTCGTGCATTGTCCCCAAGGACTATGAGACAGCTTTATTTTGGTCTGTCTGTATTCTGATCCAACAACACAGACGCTGGAATCTCGTTTATTTGAATTATAACTATTCCAAATATCTATACATAAACTGAACTTAACTCATCTTCAAGAAACATTTTACCTGAAAGTTCGATATTTCGAGACTAGAAGTCATTAGATGAAATAAATTAGCATTTTCTGCTGTTGATTTAGTGTCATTACCTGACGATATTAAATTTTATAAATGCGGGTTGCTGGCGCAGATTTGTCCGTGACATCAAGTCGTGTGGAGAGTTTCGAACCAACAGTTCCCCATTCCAATGGCAAATGATTTAAACAATAATATTCCACATTCGGCTATTTGTACATGTATTATGTCAGTAATCAGACACTTTCGGACTTTTCCGGCATTCGCCGATTTCCCTCGCCCACATATCGGGAAAACTCGGTAATATACGGTCTGGGTTTTTATGTTTTTATTACACATTCAGTATATGTGCATATTACCTCATGTCATATGGCCTTTTGTGACGCTAGGGTTAAATAATGACATGAAATTAAAAAAATACAGATAACATTGTGACGTCACAATGGAGACCATATAGATACAAAACAGCGAGGAAAAGAGAAATGTTTTTGTAATGTTTGCCCAAAACAGTTAAGAAGGATCTTACATGGGTTTTCATTTCGTATGTGGTTGATGAAACTTTTTGACTCGTTTCCTAAATCACATATGAAATGGATACTTTGTAAAATCCTATATATTTGCTGACAGTTTCTTAATGTGTCTGTTCAGACCATGTTCAATCACATTGTTATTTCTATTATCGTTGAGTGGAACGTTGTCCGATCTGTCCGTCCGTTCGCCCGCCCGTCCTTCTCTCTGTCGTCTTTTCTTCATTAACTAGGGACGGTATATGTGCGTTATAGCACATATGTGTGGAAAACTTGAACCTTGACCAACTTAATAGATTACCTTAGATAATTTTAGGTTTCTGAATGGCCTTTTAATAAAAACGGAGAATAAAAATCTCGGTAGTGAAATTTTTGTGTTGCTTCGGAGTATAGCTTTTCCAGTGGCTGATAGAAGCTTTCTCCCTGTGACTGGAAGACTGGGAATAGCGTTCTCCCTGAGACTGGAAGACTGGGAATAGCGTTCTCTGTGAGACAAAGAGGCTGGATGTAGGTTCTCCTTGAGGCAGAAAGTCATGATGTAGGTTCTCCTTGAGGCAGAAAGTCTGGATGTAGGTTCTCCTTGAGGCAGAAAGTCTGGATGTAGGTTCTCCTTCAGACAGAGAGGCTGGATGTAGGTTATCCTTTAGGCAGAAAGTCTGGATGTAGGTTCTCCTTGAGGCAGAATGTCTGGATGTAGGTTCTCCTTCAGACAGAGAGGCTGGATGTAGGTTATCCTTCAGGCAGAAAGTCTGGATGTAGGTTCTCCTTGAGGCAGAATGTCTGGATGTAGGTTCTCCTTAAGGCAGAAAGTCTGGATGCAGGTTCTCCATGAGAAAGAAAGTCTGGATGTAGGTACTCCTTGAGGCAGAAAGTCTTGACGTAGGTTCTCCTTCAGACAGAGAGGCTGGCTGTAGGTTCTCCTTGAGGCAGAGAGGCTTGATATAGGTTCTCCTCGAAGCAGAGAGGCTATGAGAAGCGTTCTCCCCGAGACTGGCAGTAGTGTTCTCCTCTAGGCTGGCAGTAGTGTTCTTCCCTAGGCTGGCAGTAGTGTTCTCCCCGAGACTGGCAGTAGTGTTCTCCCCGTGACTGGCAGTGGTGTTCTCCCCTCGGCTGGCAGTAGTGTTCTCCTCTCAACTGGCAGTAGTGTTCTACCCTCGACTGGCAGTAGTGTTCTCCCCGAGACTGGCAGTAGTGTTCTCCCCGAGACTGACAGTAGTGTTCTCCCCTCGGCTGGCAGTAGTGTTCTCCCCTCGACTGGCAGTAGTGTTCTCCCCTCGGCTGACAGCAGTGTTCTTTCTGAGACTTGCAATAGTGTTCTCCCCGAGATTGACAGTAGTGTTCTCCCATCGACTGACAGTAGTGTTCTCAGCGAGACTGGCAGTAGTGTTCTTCCCGTGACTGGCATTAGTGTTCTCCCCGAGACTGGCAGTAGTTTTCTCCTCGAGACTGGCAGTAGTGTTCTCCTCGAGACTGGCAGTAGGGTTCTCCCCGAGACTGACAGTAGTGTTCTCCCCTCGACTGACAGTAGTGTTCTCCCCTAGGCTGGCAGTAGTGTTCTCCCCGAGGCTGACAGTAGTGTTCTCCCCGAGACTGGCAGTAGTGAAATTCACATACATACCAATCCTCTTACTACACCACTTGGTTGATATCTTTCGACAAAGAAAAAAAATCATTTATACTCAAAATAAAAATATAGGTGAACAGCGGGAAACTGCAATTGGCAAAGTCGTATCTCACTTGATAACTTGGGCCGTAATCAAATTCGGCATGTAGCTTTCTGAGATAAATCACTGAAACTATTCTTCAAGGCTAAACTCATCTTACTGGTGTTCCTCTCCCAGGAAAGGGCTTGCTTTTTATAGTACCATGTATAACCACCACTACCGTCTTTCCCATACTGATCAATGCTTTATATAGCCAGGTTAATGTAAATATAGCAGTCATTATGAAAGTTTTTCTTTGTATTGCCGACAATAAGGGATCCATGCTTAACAAGGTATACACTATTATAAAATCAGGTAAAGATGACATTCTATTCTGCTCGACTTTAAATCTCGCACATCAGCAAAATAACGTTTAGTGTCTTATATTACTTTTGATTAATCATAATTACGCGTTTGTGACGTTACACGAGGATTTCTTTGTGATTGTGATTCGTACACAACACAAATCTACAAACTTTAAGAGCGAGGTAATGCTACAAAAGTTTGATGTTAAACTCCTTAAAAGATAAGTACCGAAAATATACAACGATACGCGCTTCCTCGCGTAGAGATAGTGAAGTGTAATCCAGCCACCCATACCCTGTCCTCATGACCCTCCTGTCCTCATGACCCTTGTTTAGTAATCTAATCTACCCACGCATACCCTGTCCTCATGATCCTTGTTTAGTAATCTAATCCACCCACCTATACCCTGTCCTCATGATCCTTGTTTAGTAATCTAATCTACCCACGCATACCCTGTCCTCATGACCCTTGTTTAGTAATCTAATCTACCCACGCATACCCTGTCCTCATGACCCTTGTTTAGTAATCTAATCTACCCACGCATACCCTGTCCTCATGACCCTTGTTTAGTAATCTAATCTACCCACGCATACCCTGTCCTCATGACCCTTGTTTAGTAATCTAATCTACCCACGCATACCCTGTCCTCATGATCCTTGTTTAGTAATCTAATCTACCCACGCATACCCTGTCCTCATGACCCTTGTTTAGTAATCTAATCTACCCACGCATACCCTGTCCTCATGACCCTTGTTTAGTAATCTAATCTACCCACGCATACCCTGTCCTCATGACCCTTGTTTAGTAATCTAATCCACCCACCCATACCCTGTCCTCATGACCCTTGTTTAGTAATCTAATCCACCCACCCATACCCTGTCCTCATGACCCTTGTTTAGTAATCTAATCTACCCACCCATACCCTGTCCTCATGACCCTTGTTTAGTAATCTAATCCACCCACCCATACCCTGTCCTCATGACCCTTGTTTAGTAATCTAATCTACCCACCCATACCCTGTCCTCATGACCCTTGTTTAGTAATCTAATCCACCCAACCATACCCTGTCCTCATGACGCTCCTGTCCTCATGACTCTTGTTTAGTAATCTAATCCACCCAACCATACCCTGTCCTCATGACCTTTGTTTAGTAATCTAATCCACCCACCCATACCCTGTCCTCATGACCCTTGTTTAGTAATCTAATCCACCCACCCATACCCTGTCCTCATGACCCTTGTTTAGTAATCTAATCTACCCACCCATACCCTGTCCTCATGACCCTTGTTTAGTAATCTAATCCACCCACCCATACCCTGTCCTCATGACCCTTGTTTAGTAATCTAATCCACCCACCCATACCCTGTCCTCATGACCCTTGTTTAGTAATCTAATCCACCCACCCATACCCTGTCCTCATGACCCTTGTTTAGTAATCTAATCCACCCACCCATACCCTGTCCTCATGACCCTGGTTTAGTAATCTAATCCACCCAACCATACCTTGTCCTCATGACCCTTGTTTAGTAATCTAATCCACCCACCCATACCCTGTCCTCATGACCCTTGTTTAGTAATCTAATCCACCCAACCATACCCTGTCCTCATGACCCTCCTGTCCTCATGACCCTTGTTAAGTAATCTAATCCACCCAACCATACCCTGTCCTAATGATCCTTGTTTAGTAATCTAATCCACCCACCCATACCCTGTCCTCATGACCCTTGTTTAGTAATCTAATCCACCCACCCATACCCTGTCCTCATGACCCTTGTTTAGTAATCTAATCCACCCACCCATACCCTGTCCTCATGACCCTTGTTTAGTAATCTAATCCACCCACCCATACCCTGTCCTCATGACCCTTGTTTAGTAATCTAATCCACCCACCCATACCCTGTCCTCATGACCCTTGTTTAGTAATCTAATCCACCCACCCATACCCTGTCCTCATGACCCTTGTTTAGTAATCTAATCCACCCACCCATACCCTGTCCTCATGACCCTTGTTTAGTAATCTAATCCACCCACCCATACCCTGTCCTCATGACCCTTGTTTAGTAATCTAATCCACCCACCCATACCCTGTCCTCATGACCCTTGTTTAGTAATCTAATCCACCCACCCATACCCTGTCCTAATGACCCTTGTTTAGTAATCTAATCTACCCACCCATACCTTGTCCTCATGACCCTTGTTTAGTAATCTAATCCACCCACCTATACCCTGTCCTCATGACCCTTGTTTAGTAATCTAATCCACCCACCCATACCCTGTCCTCATGACCCTTGTTTAGTAATCTAATCCACCCACCCATACCCTGTCCTCATGACCCTTGTTTAGTAATCTAATCCACCCACCCATACCCTGTCCTCATGACCCTTGTTTAGTAATCTAATCCACCCACCCATACCCTGTCCTCATGACCCTTGTTTAGTAATCTAATCCACCCACCCATACCCTGTCCTCATGACCCTTGTTTAGTAATCTAATCGTCCCTACCATTCCCTGTCCTATTTAAGCTCCTGTCCTCATGACCCTTGTTTAGTAATCTAATCCACCCACCCATACCCTGTCCTCATGACCCTTGTTTAGTAATCTAATCCACCCACCCATACCCTGTCCTCATGACCCTTGTTTAGTAATCTAATCCACCCACCCATACCCTGTCCTCATGACCGTTGTTTAGTAATCTAATCCACCCACCCATACCCTGTCCTCATGACCCTTGTTTAGTAATCTAATCCACCCACCCATACCCTGTCCTCATGACCCTTGTTTAGTAATCTAATCCACCCACCCATACCCTGTCCTCATGACCCTTGTTTAGTAATCTAATCCACCCACCCATACCCTGTCCTCATGACCCTTGTTTAGTAAACTAATCCACCCACCCATACCCTGTCCTCATGATCCTTGTTTAGTAATCTAATCCACCCACCCATACCCTGTCCTCATGACCCTTGTTTAGTAATCTAATCCACCCACCCATACCCTGTCCTCATGACCCTTGTTTAGTAATCTAATCCACCCACCCATACCCTGTCCTCATGACCCTTGTTTAGTAATCTAATCCACCCACCCATACCCTGTCCTCATGACCCTTGTTTAGTAATCTAATCCACCCACCCATACCCTGTCCTCATGACCCTTGTTTAGTAATCTAATCCACCCACCCATACCCTGTCCTCATGACCCTTGTTAAGTAATCTTATCTGTCTTTATTACATGTACATTGGTCTAGATGTCTAATCAATCCAGCCAAACTTCATTCTCATTACTCTAACATTCACTCCCTCATCACTTAGTGTACCACAACCATCTCGCCCTCTACTCTAAAAGTCCTGTACCCCTAGTCAAAAACTGTCCTCTCCCACGCATAAAGCATAACACTGCAATCTAACACTGTCAAACACCCTCTCCTCCAATATTCGTTACACCCCTCCACAGCCGTCTTAACCCGGCTCACTTATCTTCCAGCATATCTGATATCAAGATGTTCTTATGTGTGTACGGTTGTTCTAGCCAGAGACATTTCAACAGATAACTTATCTTTCACAAAATGTAAAAGTTTCGATAGTTCAACTGAAGTCAATCAAAATATGTAATATAACAACAGAGCAATTCAATATTTCCCGAGAGGTCACCAGCACTTTCCTGTATTCGACATTCTTTGTCTGCCATGACCTTCAGCATTTTACAGGTGACATTTAACACTATATATGGTGTTTTTATACCATTATTTAATGTGGACATTCAATTTTACTGCGTCTTGACTTGTACTCTGCATCTTAAAAATGAAATGATATCATCCATCATCAAGAGGATTATGCTAAAAATAGGCTATGTCCTTTTACGATCCCCAAAACGCATTTCCAGATTGAGGTCAGAGTTCTAATTATGATCTAAAGTGACAAAATTGCAATAATTTAAATTGATTCCATGAAGCGACCAATCCATGAGTCAGAACGCCGGTTTCCTATGTTGTCATAGTTTGCATTTCGCGGTCAGCCTCTGTACTCAATTCATCAAATTTCGAAAACGCAATTGCCTTCTCATTCCTTCACCGTAAATAACACCGTCATACCGGAGATTTTTTTTCTTTCTCTCCTTTGCGATAAACTAATCATTATGTTTATTCACATGTGAGCTATCAGGTTCGTTAACTTTAGAAAGCTCAAAATTCGAGATATTTCGATAACCTGGTGTGGACAACGGTCTCAAAAAGACGATCGGGGTTGGGTTCACCTAGAGCGCGAGGAGTAGAATCGTGTCACGTGGTCGACCACACGAATTTCTCTGGGTGCCTGGTTTTTTTCTCCCGTGAAAAGAGCCATGGAGTGTTTCCAAGTGGGCTATCAATGTTGAATAACGTTAGTTAATTTTAAACTTGTCGCATATATTCTGGAAAAATAAAAGATTATCATAAATTAATGTGTACGATAAAAATGTCTTTAAAGGTGTGTTTGCGACCTGTTTACGTGCGGTTTGAAAACATTTATTTATTGTGTGTATACAAGTTCCCGATTTATGAAAAAAGTCTAGTATTCAATAGCAGTGAGTATTATACACAGGTTGTCTATTTTTATAGTCGGGTAAGCCTTCAGATGAATATGTTTCTGTATGAAGTCAAACTTTAAACATCGTGGACGATCAACCATCGTGTTCACCTTCCCCTTTAATACAAAGTACCAGTATAAAACAACATTCCCATATCGTATGCTCTTTCTTATTGTGATTTCTTATGAATTGTGCCAGATCTAAACCTCGTGTGTTTAATACCGAACACAATTTACTTTGAATGTAGACTGTATCTGGTGTCCTGCTCAGAGCTATCGCTTGATTAACACACATGAGTTGCACATTCTTCGGAGGTTTAGTCCAGTCCAATGTCCTCATCCATCACCTCGTGTGGCTGATGGATGGCGGGACGCTCGCGCCACACGCACTGTCGTCCCTCGCGTGCTTAGCCGCGGCTCGCGCTATGGTTTCGCTCGGTATTCCTCACGAATCTAGTGTGAAAACATCCCCATATTAATTTGAATGATAATAGAAGTAAACGAATTAAAGAATATATTGAAGACGTGCAAACACAACTCCCAACCTTAAAGAGTTCTGATGGAACAGCTCAGACAATCGGCCTAACGGTTACTTAGCGACGTAATTTAATGAATTCTTTGACTCCCAAACTTAATTTCATTTTAAAAAAAAACATCTTTCCCTTCACTCAAATCTTGACCGTTACGTAGTCCTCCAGATGAATCCCTTTTAAATTCCGCACTGGGCTTCCTGTGTTCTTCCTCCTTATTCTATCGTTTGTCCTTTGTCTTAATCCCCACGTTCTTGTCCACGGCCTAAGTCCTATTCCCACTCGCGTCCGGACCTAAGACTTCAAGTTTCCATAAATCCGTGCCCTTTACTGAAAGTCTTGACGCCTCTAACCTGTATTGTTCTTGAAATTTACTGAACAACATGCGCCGACATCCAAAGACATTACCAACATTTACAGAGTTACAAAGTTCAAAGTTCAATACAGAGTGGATAAACAGATGACGCCAATAGTCAGTCCCTATAGTATGTTCCGTGGGGTATTTGCTTTCGTGGTACTGGAAAATAATAGGATTCAATTTGTTCACTCATAAATATAAACCAAATACGTCATCATGTAAATAAATTCATCTCCAGGATTTCGTGTTTATTTTATTACAGCGACAAATACGAATTGGTGGTATAAATCCCACACCTGCTGAAACATACTCTTCCATCAAGAACGACGAGAATGATAGCTAACAACTATTTACAACAATATCGCTCTTGTATCTAATAAAAATTTCATAGAAGACGAGACATGGGCAAGTTAAATCTGAAACTAATCAACGAATTTGATAATCTGTATTAAGAATGGACTGGATTTAGTTGGCATTCACAGGCGATATGAATGACAACTGAATAATGGCAAATTCGACGAAGAGTTCATGTTGAATGTGTTTTTATCTGGTTGTCATTCATATAGCAAATGTTTAAGAACACTAATGTTATTTCAAATCGCGAACTCACAGAAGCAGTTCATTCAATTTCAATATATGCAATTGAAAAACCTAACAAGACGAAGGACCTAATCTGTACCGGCGTGCTGGAGCCCGCGTAGATCTGTTGGTAGCTCACCTTTCTCTGCCATATTTGTTCGGTTCTATTCCTTCCCAAACAGAGCAGGATGGAACAAGTAGCTTTGAAAATCGAGAGTTGGCTTTTAAAGTTCGCGTGTATGGTATCAATATATTCCACCGATAAAATCGCACATGCCTGGCGTTTTTTCGTGGAGAAAGGTAGATCATATCACGCGATAGCCATGCTAGAGACACGGCGACAGCGATCATATAAGGTACAGGCGTATTCAGTTCACATGCATCGTTTCCTGGTGTACACACGTGTTTCTCACGTGTTTAGCAAAAGAGAACGGGGATGGCTTATCAAACGATTGAATTAAAGCAGGGAATAGGGCTTGCCATCAGATTTCAATGTCTCTATTTCAAGGGAGAACAATCATGGCCGGAAAATGGCACAACGTAGATGTCTCGAAAATGTTAAAAAAAATACGTTTCATGTTTTTATATGAAATGTTATGAATTCAACAAGATGTGTTAATATAAATCATTCTTGTAAGTGCAAAGGGGATCTTGATATGAGAGAAACTCGAGTATCTGGAGGAAACCCACCGGGAAGGGTAAGTAACTATATACTGAGAAATCCTTCATTTTCGTGGGAGTTTTATTTTCGGTCGTTTTGTGTGAAGTTTTATCAACAAATTAATTTGTCCACGAACTCTTAAAATTAGTGTTAGCAGAATTATTTAGTTATATATTTTCACGAAATCAATTTTTTTTAAAACGCGATTTTTTTTATTGAGCCTCGGGAAAATATCTTATTTTACCTAACATCCTCATAACCAATACAACAATCCAGTTGCGGCCGCCTGTGCGGAAAACAAGAAGAACGAGTGTACTCCATCTCCAGAAAGTTACCATCTAATACTGAATCTGAGCTTGCTTGCGAGTTACCACTGCATATTCCTGTAAGATACCACTACACACTCCGAGTCTCCAAGGAGTAACCACACATGGTTCAAATCTCCAAGGAGTAACCACACATGGTTCAAGTCTCCAAGGAGTAACCACACATGGTTCAAGTCTCCAAGTAGTAACCACACATGGTTCAAGTCTCCAAGGTGTAACCACACATGGTCAGAGTCTTCAAGGTGTAACTACAACATGGTTCGAGTCCGCATGATAATATTTTCCAAGAAAAGACCGCAACATACTCCCATGAACCGTGCATCCCGTGCTTACAGTCATCGCCATCCTTTCGCAGAACTCGTGTAGCGATAATCTATTTATAATTCAAGCGAAATGGGAAAATATCGTCTATTAAAAGGGCTAGTTAATTTACATTCATGAGCCGCCATGTAAAACGGCGCTGTTCGCGGACCAACTTCCGGGCGTTCTCAAGCGGTGCGGCGGTTGTTTTGTGTGATATTATCGCTTTGTAACCATAGAAACGGGAACATGGCGTCATTTTCTTCTACACTTAAACGTGCTGTTTGTGCGTGAAGTGTTTGAGACATAAATTGGTATAGGTTCCAGGGAACTGTTCGGTACTACAGCCCGCTGCATGAAATATAGATGGTATACGTCTGAGGTGCAACGACGCGGAAAATGAAATAAAAATATCTAATTTCGTATCCTAGTGCACGGGGTTAATCGTCAGCACCACGTGACACTGATTCTTATGTTGTCAGCTGATGTTACTGATATCTCTCGAGTATCACTGCTTAAGGCTGTGTGTTTTCCAACAGCATATTGATGAAAGACGTACACATATTCTTTTGTCTAATCATGTTTTAATAATTACTGTAAACTCTTTTCCCTGTACACTTGAACAATTATTTTTTTGGTTATTGTCTTATATGCTCTCGCCTTGACCCTTGCCCTTGACCCTTATCCCTGGCGTCAATTAACAGTTTGTCACTGAAATTGCCTTGACCCATTACTCGACCTCCTTGCGGACATGAAAATGAGCGTTTTTCTACTTTCTACTGCAGACCAGGTAATCTATGTCTTTACCATTCCCGGCTCCCGTCGGCTCTCAAGATACCAACAGACAGAGTGAAACGAAGGGCAGTAACTCTGGGAAATCAGAATGATCTTGACGGACCTCCGTTCGGTATCTCGCTTTGTTTGCCGCTTGGGCAGAGATTGATGTGAACGAGTATCACGTGATGTGAGCGATGTGCGGCGGAATCTGAGAAAGAGATGCTGTTTGCTAGGAGGTGAACTCTACTGGTGTAAGGGGTAACCAAGGACAATCACGCTAGGTTTCCTGTGACCAAGAGAATGGAAAATGGAAACTTTCAGATACGAATGGAAATCATACCCCTCCATAGATACATGTACGAAAGGAAATTAGACTCAAACCCTGCCTCAAATCTACCTCCGATACATATAAGTATGGAAACTGTACCCAACGGCACCAACAAATAATAAGGGAAATAATACTGAAGGCCTGCTACAAATAAATAAATAAAAGATACTCTTGAAATTCTGGTAATGGATAAATAAGGTTCAAGTCCTGCCACAGATGAATTGAGAAAGTATATATACCTGTTACATACAGGTAAGGAGACTTAAAAATGTAAGTCGAAGGTAAGTAGGGAAAATTGATATATACCTGTTACATACAGGTAAGGAGACTTAAAAATGTAAGTCGAAGGTAAGTAATATTCGAGTCCTGCCACAGATATATATATACCTGTTACATACAGGTAAGGAGACTTAAAAATGTAAGTCGAAGGTAAGTAGGGAAATTATATTCGAGTCCTGCCACAGATGAATTGAGAAAGTATATACCTGTTACATACAGGTAAGGAGACTTAAAAATGTAAGTCGAAGGTAAGTAGGGAAATTATATTCGAGTCCTGCCACAGATGAATTGAGGAAGTATATACCTGTTACATACAGGTAAGGAGACTTAAAAATGTAAGTCGAAGGTAAGTAGGGAAATTATATTCGAGTCCTGCCACAGATGAATTGAGAAAGTATATACCTGTTACATACAGGTAAGGAGACTTAAAAATGTAAGTCGAAGGTAAGTAGGGAAATTATATTCGAGTCCTGCCACAGATGAATTGAGAAAGTATATACCTGTTACATACAGGTAAGGAGACTTAAAAATGTAAGTCGAAGGTAAGTAGGGAAATTATATTCGAGTCCTGCCACAGATGAATTGAGGAAGTATATACCTGTTACATACAGGTAAGGAGACTTAAAAATGTAAGTCGAAGGTAAGTAGGGAAATTATATTCGAGTCCTGCCACAGATGAATTGAGAAAGTATATACCTGTTACATACAGGTAAGGAGACTTAAAAATGTAAGTCGAAGGTAAGTAGGGAAATTATATTCGAGTCCTGCCACAGATGAATTGAGAAAGTATATACCTGTTACATACAGGTAAGGAGACTTAAAAATGTAAGTCGAAGGTAAGTAGGGAAATTATATTCGAGTCCTGCCACAGATGAATTGAGAAAGTATATACCTGTTACATATAGGTAAGGAGACTTTAAAATATAAGTCGAAGGTAAGTAGGGAAATTATATTCGAGTCCTGCCACAGATGAATTGAGAAAGTATATACCTGTTACATACAGGTAAGGAGACTTAAAAATGTAAGTCGAAGGTAAGTAGGGAAATTATATTCGAGTCCTGCCACAGATGAATTGAGAAAGTATATACCTGTTACATATAGGTAAGGAGACTTTAAAATATAAGTCGAAGGTAAGTAGGGAAATTATATTCGAGTCCTGCCACAGATGAATTGAGAAAGTATATACCTGTTACATATAGATAATGTAACTTACACGCAGGTGAGGAAACTACACCCAAGGTATGCACTGATAATTAAGGAAATTATACTCAAAGACAGCTTCAGACAGGAAGGGAACTCACTCCTTGTCGTACTTAGATACATAAACAAATTGTACTCTATCATAAGGAGTGAATTGTATATCACTGACAACATTGATTTTGTTACGACCAATATTTTCGTCTTTATAAATCCAGTGATTATGCATTATTTTTACGTCTATATATTTGGAAGACGAACTGGTTTTGGTTTCAATCACTGGTCTCCCTACAATCTAATCACAATCATACTCTTTAAACAAGCATTTCCATAGTAAAAAAAGTATTTATAATAAACTTACCATCAATATATCAACCATTCAATGCCATCAGCTTATCTTATCACCAAAGTCTTTCCATTTCTATTGTGAATTACAAAATAATGAAAATGATATATAACTTTAAGACATAGTTTCATTTTTCATGTTTTGAGTATTATCTAACATGAATCTATATAAACAAATTTATAAGTTTAAAGCAATACTTTTACCGCCGTCATCATTACGTGCATAATGTTTAACAAACAAAAACGACAAAAGTCCTGACAAATTATTGAAGATCCATTTTGCAATCGTGACACAGGCGTCCTTCAAAGAAGTTTTATTTCACATAAATTTGTCCTAAGCATGTTTTATTTGTTTGATGAAAATAGATGTTGTTCAAGAAGACACGTATTTTCTTTATGTATAAAATTTCATTTCATTTCATTCATTTATCACATGTCGACACAAAGTTCACGACAATGATAGTCGGGATCCTATTTCTAGGGTGGACAAAGAAGCTGAACAATTCTCTCTCGGCGTTGCTATTCACAGAAACTATAGGAGGAGAGGTGCTGAGTGAGGTATTGTATTGAGCAGACGACAAACATCGTTTGAATCCTATACCATAACAACACTGAAAGTAAAAACGCAATGTTTGTTTAAGGCACGCGACCTCCGGCTTTATTTATCTAGTTTTATTGTAACAGAAAGTGTTTGTTTTCGAACGAGGGTCCGAGTTTGAAACATTTCGAAAAGCCATTGTTAAAATACCGTTGTGTTCTCAATACATCGGTAAGTGACTAATAGGCCTGCTGTCCGTGTGATTGTACCGTTATACTGATGACGTAGTCCGCAGCTTTCTGTCACAGCAGCATTAGGCGGTCGTGTGTCAACAAACCCATTGGTATAGGATAGCGGACTTCATACCCCTATTTGATTGAAAATAAACAACCCAATATGTTAGTAAGTTAAAGGTAAATATCAGCTTCAAGTGTAATATTGACAGGCGTACTTGTGTTAATTGCTCAAACCTGTCGGTTCGTTGGCACGAGGCATCCTTTGTTCGCCATGAATCGGCGCGTGGCTATGGGCGGGGCCAGGAACACAAAACCATGTTGTCGTGTCCCAAATTAGCCCCCAGCTTATAATAGGCCTGTCCTTTTGATGTCAGTCTCTCTGTTCCAGATACGATTGTACTGCGGTTGACACAAGAGGTTATGTATGTGAGAACTGTGTCACGTGCGGCGTCCGGACATAGAGAAGGTGAATGGCGATTTAGAACTTCCCTATTATGGTGAACCAAATACAACCAATTAAAATTACCTGGTACAGGTGATAAAAAGCTATCAATGTGTGTAATGTCTTTCAAAAAAGGTATTCACTCAAAGAAGAAAACAATTTTGAGAGCGCCAATTAACCACAAACAAGATGCAAGATGGGCCCAAGGTCGGAAAACATCATGGACAGCAATTAAAATGCAATCTATCATGAGACATATGCCCCACCAGCACGTGTCCACGGGAACCTGGTCCGCACTGTAATTATATTATTGTTATACAACAAAATATCTACTTTGTCAGGTTCTAAAGCAGCGCGCAACAATTGTCAACAACGACCATCTTTGAATCACACACATAATCCAAGCATGTACCAACACCTCCTACCATCACCACTAAAAGAACATGTCGTTCTTTGATTCTATCCCCCAAAACGTTAGAAATATGTAGAATCTAACTTTTGTTTCCAACGAAGTTCTGACACAACGTTCCTTATTCCAATATGAATGCTTCAAATCAAAGGACCTATTCTTTTTCATCGTCACAACAAAGTTGTACAGATATGTACAGGTATCTGGTGGGCGTATGTACGTGATGGCTGTGGCTATAGCCAAAAGGTAGATCCTAGTTACAGGACATTGTACAGTCTGTACGTCCGTAAATGTCTTATATTCATTAAATAGAAATTTGGCTCCGTTTGCATGTATCAGCTTTTCATCTGTCTCGTCAGAACAAAATACGTTACTTAGCCTTGTGAAATCAACTAAACAAAACAAGGTCGTTTGGCCTGATAGACACCTTAAAGAGGCGATTCACAATAAACTGTAATTTCGATTAAACATGGAGTGTTTATGCAGCGGTCAATTCTTTAACGACCAAAGGAAATCGAAGAAGAGTTTTACTTGTTTCGCGGAGTATCGGATTGACTTAGTTCAATCCCTATACAAGCAGCAGCCTGCGATAGGCACTTTCCTCGAACCATCTATCCGCTTACCAAAAAGTGCACCTGTCTTGTGAACACTAAACAGGGGCTAAGTATGTTTGCTAAAAACTTTGGATTCTGGGGTCTTACTAGCAGATGGTTGTCTTTTACAAATGCTACATTTTACTTGTTGTTACAGTTTTAATATCTGGACGTGGCATTGATCAGTTTCTATACATCGTATTATAAAGGTAAGTACAAGTTTCACCTACATCATGTATAGGAAATTGTCTGTCCAATTTACTTCACGAATCTAAGGGCGGAGGACGAAGGCACCTCAGAAACATATCCACACCGATCCATTTTATAAACAACCTTTAACGCGTATCTCCGAATTAAAAACACTTATCATCATAGCCACTTTCCTCCTTTCAGGTTTATTTATTTATTTATTTATTTACGGTCCGTAAACTATAACGACATTTCAGCAGACGTATCCAGTCCACAGCATTAGTCTTAACGTTATTGATGACGTCATATATATCATCTACAAAGGCGGAAACATGTACTAGACAGTGACATAAGTAAGGTCGATATCATTTCATTCTATAGACATTATCAACGAACTGAAATCAATTTACTTGTTATATCACACAACAACAATCATCACACTTGTTATATCACACAACAATCATCACACTTGTTATATCACACAACAATCATCACACTTGTTATATCACACAACAACAATCATCACACTTGTTATATCACACAACAACAATCATCACACTTGTTATATCACCCAACAACAATCATCACACTTGTTATATCACACAACAACAATCATCACACTTGTTATATCACACATCAACAATCATCACACTTGTTATATCACACAACAATCATCACACTTGTTATATCACACATCAATCATCACACTTGTTATATCACACAACAATCATCACACTTGTTATATTACCCAACAACAATCATCACACTTGTTATATCACAACAATCATCACATTTGTTATATCACACAACAACAATCATCACACTTGTTATATCACACAACAATAATCATCACACTTGTTATATCACACATCAATCATCACACTTGTTATATCACACAACAATCATCACACTTGTTATATCACACAACAATCATCACACTTGTTATATCACACAACAACAATCATCATCACACTTGTTATATCACACAACAATCATCACACTTGTTATATCACACAACAACAATCATCACACTTGTTATATCACACAACAATCATCACACTTGTTATATCACACAACAATCATCACACTTGTTATATCACAACAATCATCACACTTGTTATATCACACAACAATCATCACACTTGTTATATCACACAACAATCATCACACTTGTTATATCACACAACAATCATCACACTTGTTATACCACACAACAATCATCACACGTGTTATATCACACAACAACAATCATCACACTTGTTATATCACAACAATCATCACACTTGTTATATCACACAACAATCATCACACTTGTTATATCACCCAACAACAATCATCACACTTGTTATATCACACAACAATCATCACACTTGTTATATCACACAACAACAATCATCACACTTGTTATATCACACAACAATAATCACACTTGTTATAACACACAACAATCATCACACTTGTTATATCACACAACAATCATCACACTTGTTATATCACACAACAATCATCACACTTGTTATATCACACAACAACAATCATCACACTTGTTACATCACACAACAATCATCACACTTGTTATATCACACAACAATCATCACACTTGTTATATCACACAACAATCATCACACTTGTTATATCACACAACAACAATCATCACACTTGTTATATCACACAACAATCATCACACTTGTTATATCACACAACAACAATCATCACACTTGTTATATCACACAACAATCATCACACTTGTTATATCACACAACAACAATCATCACACTTGTTATATCATCACACTTGTTATATCACACATCAACAATCATCACACTTGTTATATCACACAACAATCATCACACTTGTTACATCACACAACAATCATCACACTTGTTATATCACACAACAACAATCATCACACTTGTTATATCACACAACAATCATCACACTTGTTATATCACACAACAATCATCACACTTGTTATATCACACAACAATCATCACACTTGTTATATCACACAACAATCATCACACTTGTTATATCACACATCAACAATCATCACACTTG
Organism: Ylistrum balloti; assembly: GCF_031769215.1. Taxonomy (NCBI): domain Eukaryota; kingdom Metazoa; phylum Mollusca; class Bivalvia; order Pectinida; family Pectinidae; genus Ylistrum; species Ylistrum balloti. Next base: position 535,118 of record NW_026781865.1, on the reverse strand, counting down.
TTATATCACACAACAATCATCACACTTGTTATATCACACAACAATCATCACACTTGTTATATCACACAACAATCAAATCATCACACTTGTTATATCACACAACAATCATCACACTTGTTATATCACACAACAACAATCATCACACTTGTTATATCACACAACAATCATCACACTTGTTATATCACACAACAATCATCACACTTGTTATAACACACAACAATCATCACACTTGTTATATCACACAACAATCATCACACTTGTTATATCACACAACAATCATCACACTTGTTATATCACACAACAATCATCACACTTGTTATATCACACAACAATCATCACACTTGTTATATCACACAACAATCATCACACTTGTTATATCACACAACAATCATCACACTTGTTATATCACCCAACAACAATCATCACACTTGTTATATCACACAACAATCATCACACTTGTTATATCACACAACAATCATCACACTTGTTATATCACACAACAATCATCACACTTGTTATATCACACAACAATCAATCATCACACTTGTTATATCACACACAACAATCATCACACTTGTTATATCACACAACAATCATCACACTTGTTATATCACACAACAATCATCACACTTGTTATATCACCCAACAACAATCATCACACTTGTTATATCACACAACAATCATCACACTTGTTATATCACACAACAATCATCACACTTGTTATATTACCCAACAACAATCATCACACTTGTTATATCACACAACAATCATCACACTTGTTATATCACACAACAATCATCACACTTGTTATATCACACATCAATCATCACACTTGTTATATCACACAACAATCATCACACTTGTTATATCACACAACAATCATCACACTTGTTATATCACACAACAATCATCACACTTGTTATATCACACAACAATCATCACACTTGTTATATCACACAACAATCATCACACATTGTTATATCACACAACAACAATTGTTATATCACACAACAATCACACACTTGTTATATCACACAACAATCAACACTTGTTATCACACACAACAACAATCATCACACTGTTATATCACACAACAATCATCACACTTGTTATTCACACAACAATCATCACACTTGTTATATCACACAACAATCATCACACTTGTTATATCACACAACAATCATCACACTTGTTATATCACACAACAATCATCACACTTGTTATATCACACAACAATCATCACACTTGTTATATCACACAACATCACACTTGTTATATCACACACAACAATCATCACACTTGTTATATCACACAACAATCACACACTTGTTATATCACACAACAACAATCACACAACAATCACACTTGTTATATCACACAACAATCATCACACTTGTTATATCACACAACAATCATCACACTTGTTATATCACAACAATCATCACACTTGTTATATCACACAACAATCATCACACTTGTTATATCACACAACAACAATCATCACACTTGTTATATCACACAACAATCATCACACTTGTTATATCACACAACAACAATCATCACACTTGTTATATCACACAACAACAATCATCACACTTGTTATATCACACAACAATCATCACACTTGTTATATCACACAACAATCATCACACTTGTTATATCACACAACAATCATCACACTTGTTATATCACACAACAATCATCACACTTGTTATATCACACAACAATCATCACACTTGTTATATCACACAACAATCATCACACTTGTTATATCACACAACAACAATCATCACACTTGTTATATCACACAACAACAATCATCACACTTGTTATATCACACAACAACAATCATCACACTTGTTATATCACACAACAACAATCATCACACTTGTTATATCACACAACAACAATCATCACACTTGTTATATCACACAACAATCATCACACTTGTTATATCACACAACAACAATCATCACACTTGTTATATTACCCAACAACGATCATCACACTTGTTATATCACCCAACAATCATCACACTTGTTATATTACCCAACAACGATCATCACACTTGTTATATCACAACAATCATCACACTTGTTATATCACACAACAATCATCACACTTGTTATATCACAACAATCATCACACTTGTTATATCACACAACAATCATCACACTTGTTATATCATTAAATCACATTCTTCCCTCTTGATGTACCCACCAGCGACAATCTAATCACCCACATTCTACTTATGGAGTTGACTTTCTGTACATGTACTCAAACGACGTGTAAGTGAGCAAACACTCTTCCGTCCCATGGGAATCATACCAATCACAAATAGTGTTGGTTTCTGTTTTAGTTTCGTGCAAGTACTTCCGGTAAATCAATTTGTCGGTATATATATATTTGTTTAATGGGCTGGTTAAATGAAAATACGATGTCATGATTAAAAAAACAATTTGTTTCACTTGAAACAAAACATTGATAGATAAGGAATTTAAAAAATAAATAAATAAATAAATAAGTAGAAAAGCTAGATGTCAAAAGTGAAAGTCCAAACAAACTGTTTGTTTCAAAATCAAATTGTGATAAAACGTATCTGTTTCAATCCACAAAAAATACGATCGCGTAAAGAACAATTAAACTATCGCATGTAGTGTGACGTGTTAAGTAACGGCTCCACGTGTTCTGGTTGATCAGAGTGATACACATCAAAGCCTTCCATTATCGATCTTTCAATCACAGAAAATGATTAATTGACTTTACTTTAAAGAAATCTTTGATTTCTATTCCTAACTTCTTTCGTAACATTTTTATAGTATTATTTTGATAATTTTGAAGAAGAAAACACATATCTTAACCAGCACTTCCAATCAAAGTCGGCAAGTTAGTCCTAATGACTGTCCGGACTTTGTCGTGTTGTAAACAGAATACTTAAGTAAATAACATGTCAGTTTCCTTCGTCGCTAACGAGTACCAGTACGTTCACCAGTTCGAACATGCAAAGTTCGTGAGATAGAGAACAAGATATTTCAGAGTATACAAGATTGTTGTATTAGGGTCGACTTGCGAACATTATCGTAAAATTTTCACTGTTTCCGCTAGAAGCACGCTTTCCTTTTTTGGGTTATGATATATCTGATAGTAAAATATTTTGGTTAAAATTCAAGGAGAAAATGTATAAGTGACACTATTAAAGAAATATGGACAAAAGTGAGAACAAGAAACTAAATAACACTAACAACAGTTGTCATGTCGAGTGAAGAAACGGTGACGCTAAACCCAGTTAGTATTACAAAGTTGTTTGGTTCACAGGTTACAGGATTTCCATGTTCTGCGAAGGGGTCGCGACAACTTTTAAAATTAATAATGAAAGTAGCGAAACGAGAATACTGAAAAAAAATATAACGAAGTAGGCGAACGACACAGAAATCAAGGATTACAACTAAATGAACATCAACATCAACGACGAGAATATGTCGACAATGGGTACACACAATTGTTGTTGTTGACAAAGAGTTAAAAAAGATACCACACTGATCTTTAAATAAATCGCTGCGAGAACATTTGGAATTTCTACGTCTTTATTAGACAAACGTTTTCCTGGGTGAAAGGCCCCACTTCACAAATGTGGATTTTTGATCTGGTGAAACATGTCTGAAGAGTTAGAACAAGTAGGGCTTCCTACTGTGATTCCGGGGTACCGAGTGGAATTGCTAAGTCCCGTTATCTAAGGGAGCTAAGCCCGGCGGTGTCTATGGAAAGGTAGCCACCCTTGGGGTAGGATTAAGTCTTATTTAGATTGACACATCTCAATGTGGACAAATGACACGACTTGTCACATCACTGTGGAAAATATCCCCGTATTACCAACATTGCTAGATTTCTACGGACTGTGGTCGGTGCTTGTCGGGTCTGCAACACGAGTTCCATTCCTACATTGCTGAATTCTGTCTAGTAGCGGTGTACCATGAGTGTGACGTCACAGAAAATATATCCCCCACTCGTCTTTCTACTAGGGTACAAGTTATTAATGCTATGCCCAAAGTCAAAATTATCCCTTCACATACTGATAAAACAAACGGCCCACAGCTCATTATCTCAACGAGATAAAACACAATTTAACGGCGGATTCACAGACAAATCGAGGACACCTGGGCAATATGGCCCGAGATACACAGTAATTTCAGGTGAGGAAGAATAGTACACGAAATAAACACGGAAAAGCCATGTAATGACTAATCACTTGACATCTGTAACGTGTGTATGTAATGTACGAGAATTGCACGTTTAGTCTGACCCGCGTTGACTAACACACAAATTCATCATCATTTCAGAACGACGCAAGACATGTTGAATTTAAATTTGTGAAGAAACCCTTTTATCGTCAGATTTCAGGGACGGGTATTTATTTTATTGATTTGTTAGTTTATACATCTTTATATGTACTATTAAAATAACCTTTACGCATTGCTTTTTTTTTAATCTAAATGTTTTGTGATGACTGAAACGATTTCTTCACTGTGTAACGGTAGAATGATAACAATGAGATATTAATGCGCTGAACGCACCGTGGAAAGGTGCGGTTTGTGCTTCGAAAATGTTCAGAATTTTTCGCCCAAACGTTCTGCATGTATCGCGAAAATGCGCCGAATGTTCCGCGAAAAGGTACCGTTCGTACCGCAAAAATGAAATTGGCTATTCCGCGGAAACGTTCTGTAGACAGCGAAAATTAGCTAATGTCCCATAGAAAGATATCATTTGTACCGCGAAAACGAATCAAATTTTCTGCGAAAATGCTGTCTTCTTTCGCTATTGCCTTTCAATGCTCAAAAACAGCTTTCGATCACATTGACACCATACGGTTCAGCAACTCACGCAGAGTTTTAACAAATGTTGTACTCAAACGTCTGAAGCTGCCTTAATGCTTGGTCAATGACGTGTGAAATTTACAGCGTCACAGATTCTAGAGTCTATCCCTCCCTAAACGTAATATCACACGCTCAACGCAATATCTCGCCGAACCAAAAATATCATCCGCTCAACGTGATATCCCACAAACAATAAACTGTCAGCTCAACGGGATATCACACCAACAATCAACTGTCAGCTGAACGTGATATCACACCAACAATAAACTGTCGGAATCAACGTGTTATCACACCAACAATGAACTGCCAGCTCAACGTGATATCACACAAACAATGAACTGTCAGCTCAACGTGATATCACACCAACAATGAACTGTCAGCTCAACGTGATATCCCACCAACAATAAACTGTCACCTCAACGTGATATCACACCAACAATGGACAGTCAGCTCAACGTGATATCCCACCAACAATCAATTGTCAGCTCAACGTAATATACCACCAACAATGAACTGTCAGCTCAACGTGATATCACACCAACAATAAACTGTCGGAATCAACGTGATATCCCACCAACAATGAACTGTCAGCTCAACGTGATATCACACCAACAATGAACTGTCGGAATCAACGTGATATCCCACCAACAATGAACTGTCAGCTCAACGTGATATCACACCAACAATGAACTGTCACCTCAACGTGATATCACACCAACAATGGACAGTCAGCTCAACGTGATATCCCACCAACAATCAATTGTCAGCTCAACGTAATATACCACCAACAATGAACTGTCAGCTCAACGTGATATCACACCAACAATAAACTGTCGGAATCAACGTGATATCCCACCAACAATGAACTGTCAGCTCAACGTGATATCACACCAACAATGAACTGTCGGAATCAACGTGATATCCCACCAACAATGAACTGTCAGCTCAACGTGATATCACACCAACAATGAACTGTCAGCTCAACGTGATATCCCACCAACAATGAACTGTCGGAATCAACGTGATATCCCACCAACAATGAACTGTCGGAATCAACGTGATATCCCACCAACAATGAACTGTCAGCTCAGCGTGATATCACACCAACAATGAACTGTCAGCTCAACGTGATATCCCACCAACAATGAACTGTCGGAATCAACGTGATATCACACCAACAATGAACTGTCAGCTCAACGTGATATCACACCAACAATGAACTGTCGGAATCAACGTGATATCACACCAACAATGAACTGTCAGCTCAACCTGATATCACACTAACAATGAACTGTCAGCTCAACGTGATATCCCACCAACAATGAACTGTCAGCTCAACGTGATATCACACCAACAATCAACTGTCGGAATCAACGTGTTATCACACTAACAATGAACTGTCAGCTCAACGTGATATCACACCAACAATCAACTGTCGGAATCAACGTGTTATCACACTAACAATGAACTGTCAGCTCAACCTGATATCACACTAACAATGAACTGTCAGCTCAACGTGTTATCACACTAACAATGAACTGTCAGCTCAACGTGATATCACACCAACAATGAACTGTCGGAATCAACGCGATATCTCACCAACAATGAACTGTCAGAATCAACGTGATATACCACCATCAATGAACTGTCGGAATCAACGTGATATCTCACCAACAATGAACTGTCGGAATCAACGTGATATCCCACCAACAATGAACTGTCGGAATCAACGTGATATCCCACCAACAATGAACTGTCGGAATCAACGTGATATCACACCAACAATAAACTGTCGGAATTAACGTGATATCCCATCAACAATGAACTGTCAGCTCAACGTGATATTACACCAACAATGAATTGTCACCTCAACGTGATATCCCACCAACAATGAACTGTCGGAATCATCAACAATATATATATCCCACCAACAATGAACTGTCGGAATCAACGTGATATCACATCAACAACGAACTGTCAGCTCAACGTGATATCAAACCAACAATCAACTGTCAACTCAATGTAATATCCCACCAAAAATGAGCTGTCAGCTCAACGTGATATACCACCAACAATGAACTGTCGGAATCAACGTGATATCCCACCAACAATGAACTGTCGGAATCAACGTGATATACCACCAACAATGAACTGTCAGCTCAACGTGATATCACACCAACAATGAACTGTCGGAATCAACGTGATATCCCACCAACAATGAACTGTCGGAATCAACGTGATATCTCACCAACAATGAACTGTCGGAATCAACGTTATATCTCACCAACAATGAACTGTCAGCTCAACGTGATATCCCACCAACAATGAACTGTCAGCTCAACGTGATATCACACCAACAATAAACTGTCAGCTCAACGTGATATCCCACCAACAATGAACTGTCAGCTCAACGTGATATCCCACCAACAATGAACTGTCGGAATCAACGTGATATCCCACCAACAATGAACTGTCGGAATCAACGTGATATCTCACCAACAATGAACTGTCAGCTCAACGTGATATCCCACCAACAATGGACAGTCAGCTCAACGTGATATCACACCAGCAATGAAATGTCAGCTCAACGTGATATCACACCAACAATGAACTGTCAGCTCAACGTGATATCCCACCCACAATGACATCTCCATTAGGCATAAATCGCCCGCTTAACCTTATACCCCCGCTTAACCTAATACCCCCGCTTAACTTCTATCCCTAAAAGGTCACTCCACGTCATATCCCACCAACAATATATCGTTATACCCCTGCACTAAACGTAATACCCTACCAACAATATATCGTTATACCCCTGCACTGAACGTAATACCCTACCAACAATAAAATCGTCCGCTCATTGTCACAACGATTCTTTATCTCTTACTTAAATTTATATGATTCCCATCAAACTTTGTGAACGAATGGTTAAATCATAAGCATTATGTGCATTTACGAGCCTGGTCAGTTCACCAGTAACAGGAATTACAATACCACGTTTTAATGTAATACGCTTATGTAAAATAAATAATCTGCTGTCAGATAGTCAATAAAAACTGGGGAAAATGTGATTGGACCCATAACTATAATCCATACAGAACCCCTGGATCACATATCTATTGTCGGCGTAACATTACACCTGTATGGGAGTGTTCCGCTCTCAAGTCCATCACGTTCCGGTTTTATCTGACGAGAAATCCCTCTAACTCTATATTGGTCAAACTAGAGTTGAGTAATGGAATTTTGACATTTGTTTACGGATAAAAAACTTAAAACGTGTGACCTGCTGATGAAAATTTTCTCGGTTTTGTTTTGGTTTTGTTTTTCTTCACTAGTTTCATCCCCCATGGATTGTTTACACCTAATCTTCTTATACAAATGAAATCGGTTTTTTTTAAACATAGCAATTGATAGGTTTCGTGTTTTCTGTTAAAGAAGTGTGTTTTCATGTATGCGTAGTGTAGATAATGCATGGGTATACGGAATGTCGATCCAGAAAGTTAGTTTAAAGAAAACCGGGGGAAAAATGTGGATTTCCCTATTGCATGTTGTAATATGTCAAGAGGGTATTCAGGTCTTTACACGTGCGAGATACAAGTAATAATACAACAACACTGTGCCGTATCTGGACAACCGAGTCCGATTCTAAGTATACATATGAAGTGAGACTTCCGACAACCTCAACAGGTTCGTGGAATGCAGATAGATATATCACCACTATCTTCTATTGACGTCAAATCATGCTTAGATGTTCATATCTAAACAGACATGAAAACAAAATGTTTTAATTTCACAGTAAAGTTTATCTGGCCTACGAATTAAGTGCTGGCTCTGCAAACTCCTCCAAAACGAGAGGGTATTAAGCATCCTTAGTGATAGGGCAGTATTTTTCACCGATTATCTTTATGAAATACCCAATTAGTCGAAATAAATGAGATATATCATAAAAAGAATGCTTACAAGAAAAAGGCACTACGACACACGATGGCCCTAGTTCTACAAGCCTCATCATGTCATCAACACAGTGTTCAGCAAGCAACCTCAAACAAGGCTTCCAGACTGACATGCTTTTTTGGGGTCTGGGAAACATCAGACAGGAAGTTCACCAGGGCAACATGAGTCACGTGATTGTGGTAACCGCACAAGGAAAGGCCAGATATCACACAAATCTTACCTGTAATATCGCGCGACGGACAGAAAAAACGAGTGTAAATGATAGATATCAACACTTCGACAGATACGTTATTTTAGGTATAGATACAGGATACAATGTATAATATTGTTATAGAGAATACGACGGTATAGATACAGGGGTACAATGTATCATATTGTTATAGAGAATACGGCGGTATAGATACAATGTATAATATTGTTATAGAGAATACGGCGGTATAGATACAATGTATAATATTGTTATAGAGAATATGGCGGTATAGATACAGGGGTACAATGTATAATATTGTTATAGAGAATACGGCGGTATAGATACAATGTATAATATTGTTAAAGAGAATACGGCGGTATAGATACAATGTATGATATTGTTATAGAGAATACGGCGGTATAGATACAATGTATAATATTGTTATAGAGAATACGGCGGTATAGATACAATGTATAATATTGTTATAGAGAATACGGCGGTATAGGTACAATGTATACTATTGTTATAGAGAATACGGCGGTATAGGTACAATGTATAATATTGTTATAGAGAATACGGCGGTATAGATACAATGTATAATATTGTTATAGAGAATACGACGGTATAGATACAGGGTTACAATGTATAATATTGTTATAGAGAATACGGCGGTATAGATACAATGTATAATATTGTTATAGAGAATACGGTGTATAATATTGTTATAGAATATACAATGTATACTATTGTTATACGGCGGTATAGGGTACAATGTATAATATTGTTATAGAGAATACGGCGGTATAGATACAATGTATACTATTGTTATAGAGAATACGACGGTATAGATACAGGATACAATGTATAATATTGTTATAGAGAATACGGCGGTATAGACACAATGTATAATATTGTTAAAGAGAATACGGCGGTATAGATACAATGTATAATATTGTTATAGAGAATACGGCGGTATAGATACAATGTATACTATTGTTATAGAGAATACGGCGGTATAGATACAGGGGTACAATGTATAATATTGTTGTAGAGAATACGACGGTATAGATACAGGGGTACAATGTATAATATTGTTATAGAGAATACGGCGGTATAGATACAGGGTACAATGTATAATATTGTTATAGAGAATACGGCGGTATAGATACAGGGTACAAGGTATAATATTGTTATAGAGAATACGGCGGTATAGATACAGGGGTACAATGTATAATATTGTTATAGAGAATACGGCGGTATAGATACAATGTATAATATTGTTATAGAGAATACGGCGGTATAGATACAGGGGTACAATGTATAATATTGTTGAAATGATGAATTTAACCATATCTATATAATAAATTACTTATCACTCATTGTCCTCGTAATTTGATTGCTTCCCACATATATACATGTAACTTTATTTCGGTTGGGTACATGTAATTATAAAGTCTGAACACCTCTCTCTCTCTCTCTCTCTCTCTCTCTCTCTCTCTCTCTCTCTCTCTCTCTCTCTCTCTCTCTCTCTCTCTCTCTCTCTCGTTCATTACATTAATTATGTGATCAATGCTTAGCTACAAGCTATTATGTTGTCACCTGCTCGTCGTTCTATATTAGGAGACAGATTTACATAAGTATTGTTATACTTTTTTCTGAATCCTATTTATATTTGTAATAATGATGTACAATTATAACACATATGAAAATAAATAAAATATGTTTAAACTAACCATATCTTTCTCACATACCCTTTGTGTCTGTAAAATGTACTTATGTGCAAACTTTCAGATATTCAGCATAATGTTATATGATAAATTTACGAGAATTACAATCTTACAATATTATCTAGCCAGAGTTCAGTGAACAGAAAACAGTCGATATATTTCTATTTGATAAAGAACAACAACAGACGAGGCTGTGATTTCAATGAAGCGTTTGAAGATTTCAAGTTAACATGCGCGACATGTCAATCATTTGAACTTCGGAAGCTCTCGGATTTCATTTCTTTGATATATAGTTGTAAAAAGGGTCACTCTCGGGAATCAAGGCGTCTTGTAGTCTGTTTTATACGCTTTCATCCAATGTTTTAATTCAAGTTGTACTTAAAAATATTGTCGGTAATTAACACGCGTTCCGTTAGTAACCATATCGCCATAACGTTGATATAGTTTACACTTCAAGAATATCTTTCTTTTGTCACCTTTCATATGATTAACTTTACATCATTATTCAATCTTTCTTGTAGCTCTATTCTAAGTTATCATTATTTTACTCGGAGTCAATTTTTTCTCTATCCATTCAAAACGACAATAGCACCTTTTAAAAGCATGGACGTATAATACAGTAAAGGCAGGGACGTATAATTCTGTATTATACGTCCCTGGTAAAGATAAACGGGAAACAGTTAATTTGCATTTTTCCTGAAATTATTGGTCATGTTGGAGATAAACAGGTATAGAAGATTGGTTGTGATAAATACATCATTACATGTATATTTATGTATAAGCTACATGAAAATTACATTAATGGTAGAGAAAGAAATACTGTGTTAAATAAATGTTTTTCTCTGATTTCTGACATGTGAATGCCGTGGTTACCAACTCAAAAGTACAAAAAATGACTACATGTAAACACTATGAAAATTTCACTTCCTGTTAAGCTATTTTTGTTGTGTAGACACAGATTCGAGGTTGCCCAAATAGTAATCTCCAACACAATGCTAAAATATTATTCTGGAAAAATATGAAACCCCACATTGTCGACTTCAACATGAAAAGAACAATTTTAGCAAGGATTTATTTTTTCAAATTGTAATTAAACCTTTACGAGAAACCAATGGCCACACCGAGAAACCAATGGCCACACAGAGAAACTGTGTAATGCCACCAGAGCTTTGATATTTGACGAATACAGATAGAGTAAATGTTACTGTTTCATTAGACATAATCCATCTACAGGATATGACGTCATTTGTGATCATTACCCTGCTATATGATGTACTGAATGACCGGTAGAGAGGTCAACTAGAACATGTTTTCGAATGAAGTCTATGATGAATCAGATTTAGATACAGGGATATCCACACGCAGATTATCACCTGCCCGAACTGCACTCTAATTTCATATTCATCTATACAATATCATTAAATAAGAGACCTTTGTGAAGCCATTAACGGATCAAAAACACTGAAACTCAGAGGAGATGAGCGACGTTCAAACGACAGCTGAGAGACATCTGATGGAGACACGCGAAATGGACGAGATATTTAAAGAATATTTACTCAGAAAAGACAAGTAATTGCGACAAATGTTAGAGAAGGGGCAAAGTGAGAATATAGAGGAGGTAACTGAGAGAGAGAGGTATATCGACAGAGACACATAAGATGAACACAAACCGACACAGTCGGAGAAAGACGGATTGGATTACAGACAATCTGAAAGATAAAACGGGCGGACGGACGGAACCAAAGGTACACAAATACGCAAACGAACTGGCTGGTACAATCACAGACAGACATACGGACAGACTAACATACACATACAGATGGTGATACCAACGTTCGGGCAGGTGGATGGATGGATGGATGGATGGATAGACGGACGGACGAACTGACACACAAACACAGACACAGAGAATGATATAGTGCTTATGAATTAAAAAGAGAAAGTTTCTTCTTTAAATGAATAATAAAAAACATTAATTCTTTCATTTCACACCTGACAGAAGACGCTTGCCAGAAGCTGAAACAAACAAAGAAACAGGCCCGTGTCCACGATATGTCGAAGTAACTATGTTTGTCAAATAAGATAACATCATTTCGGGACTTTTCAGCAAGTCATTCAATCGGTTGTATAGATGTCTGCCCAACTTCACTATAAAGGCACACGACTCTGGTTTATAAACAGTGTTAAATGGTTTGAGAAGTCACATTGTGTGCAGTATACCGTACGGTTGAATTAGGCCAGCGGAACTTTCGTTGTCAAGAATAAAATATCTCATAAAACTTTAATGGGTCAATTGGCTAGCGCCACCTTATCTCATAACAATATCACCGTGATCTGAAAAGCCAGATCATTGTTTATTAATTTCGTTGAACTCCTGGTTTAGTTCCTAATGGTAAATTTAATAGACCTGCATTCATTTGCACTTGACCCCTGCAGGTCATTTGATAAATTCGATGTCTAGGCCGTAATACTGATGGTATCTTTGGCCGGGTTGGTCCGTTTTGTCCCCGCACTCGCTAATGCCGGGTGGCACGCACCTGTCTGATGTGACATTTCAGTACGTTTGAACGGTTTAAATCATAACGGACGCAAGTCCTCTCACCGGCACGTGACTGACATGTGACCCCCGTAGATCTGCTTTCAATAAGCTGTTCACAAACCCTCCATCAGTCTAACCCAGTTTGAAAGATCTTTTGTCACCTCATACACAGCGTATATTGGTTCAGCAACAATATATATATCCACTGTAATATTCTAAACCAAATTGTTGAATTTAGCGTAAGCAAAACCTTATCTATTTATTATTATACATAAATAATCAAAGAACCCACAAATCATGCACGCCTTGACTTGCACCATTGAACGTGACAATATATATATTATTTTATCTACATAAATTGTATCTATAAATATTGATTAAAACGTGTTGATGAATTTCAAATGGATTCCAACAAATCATGATCCTAGTTTAACTTGTCACACAGTAAACCTACTAACACAAAGCCACAATACATGTATTTATTAAATGACTACACATGCTACAACATGTTGTTGTTGTTTTTTTCCCAAATAAATCACATCTTTGTCACAGTTTTCATCTGTAGAACTTTAGGAGCATTATTCATTGTCCTAACACTGTGATGTAAGTAATGTTTAATAATTGTAAAATTATTTTGGCAAGTTTTTCAGGTTTATGTGAAGCAAAAGAGGACATTGTCAACAATTTCATGTGAATTTAAATAAGAATAAATACGATAATAAAAATAAAGTCAAAATTATAGTATTTGGTATTGAATCGTTATTATGTAAACGGCGAACAGTTTTCTTACAAATCATTTTAAAGAAATGCGGAGAAATACAATATCTGTCTCGTGGTGTACGTGCTGTCAATTGGATTTGAAAAAAACATGACCTTTGTTAATTAACAAATTTTACGACATATGTTTTTCATCGCTACATGTAACTGGATACATGTTACACATAAAAGACATGTGGACAATGATAACGATGCGAAACCATCCGTGAAATTCAAGGGGTATATAATTACCGACTCAAAAATCATATCTTACATTTGTCATTTAAATGACAGAAAATCTAATATCGTTTTACAAGTCTTAGCCCAGGCAATTTACTAAAATTGATGGGATTTTAGAAATTGTTTATCTCAGTAATGCTGTGTAAAATTTGATTACGTTCGGAGAGGTCGTACTACAGATAAAACACGAACAAAATTCAAATGATTTACGTGATAGGATTTCCAAGAAAACAACTTGAAAATAATAATTATTAACACCATTTGAAAATCAAAACAGACGAAATTCTTTCCAACTTTGAAGTCAAGTAATTGTCCTTGATGTGGATTGAGTGATTTTAATGGTGTTATGCTATTTTCACATTTTCAATTTATAAATTACAAAGTTAACAACAAATTTTATACCTCGCCCCCCCCCCCCTCTCTCTCTCTCTCTCTCTCTCTCTCTCTCTCTCTCTCTCTCTCTCTCTCTCTCTCTCTCTCTTTGTCTCTCTCCCTCTCTCTCTCTCTCTCTGTCTGTGTGTGTGTGTACCCCCCCCCATTCCAGTTTACATGGTTACAGAGTAGTTATTTGACTGGGCAACGCGACCTCGTCGATTGCGTGACGATGCCGTCAGATTCATGACGTAAACTCATTTTAATAATCTGCGGAATAAAGTCACGTGCCCTGGGGCCATGATGTCAGTTGTGGCGCGTGCCACTAATTACATAATCGGTCAATGTACTTTATGTTAATGACAAAGATATGCATATTGTGACAATTCTAATTCATTTGCATATCATAATACAGACGTGTCGTATTTGTAAACGAAATCCTTTAATTTTGGTTATGGAACAATTTACTCCTGACTGAACGGAAACCATGACAACCACAGGTGCTGAACAATTAATTCACGAACACAACATGCTGAAGGCCAATAAATGGAAAATATCAAAATAATTTGATAGCTGTGCACCATTATTATGATTTTAAAATCTATGGCTAAAATTATTTGTGTAAATATAAAAAAAGACAGTGTCTTTTCTGTGATACCTATTAATTCAAAGGAGAGGACACTTTCACCCAGTTGAATTAATTGTCTAGCAAATTCAATTAACGCTGTCAATTTCGGACGTAATGATTCCAATTGATCTATTAATCACTTCTCGGTGAAAATGGTATTGTGATTTCGTCTGTCATTGATTTATTCTAACGTGCTATATTTACACATATTTAATATTATAACACACGTTAACGATTATGAAAATAATTTGAAATTATTGAAATTAAAACACAAAATAATGAATATTGAAGATCAATTAAATGAAGAAACAAGGGTAAAAGCACGGTTCCATCAAGCTAATTCCGTAGTACAAATTAAAGATAAAAAAAATGAATGAAAAAAAACATTATTACATCGGTCTGTCAATCACCGACTGTCTAGAACAACAACGGGCTCGTCTTACTGACAAGTTGCGTCAATGGTGACGGTACAAGGTCAGATTTGGATGAGAAACTGATCGATATATAATGTCAGCAGTTGTCCATGTTTATGGTGATTGGTATAATTATTAAACAGATATAAAACTTACATCATCTGAAGGAAATAAATAATACAAATATTTACTGTAGTGGGAAGTGCAGCCACGAAAACGGCGCGACATGGTGTCAAATGGTTCTCAGTAAAGTCATGTCAATCAAGTCACAGCTAGGTCACAGTAAAGTCACATGAAAAGGTCACATTTAAGTCACATTATGTGGGTTACTGTTAAAGTTACGTCAAATAGGTCACAGTTTATGAGTAATAGGCAACAATTACGTAAAAAAAGAAGATATTTAGTTCAAAAAAGAAATGATCGACGTTTCCTTTTGTAAATGTTTTCACCTATTTCAAGATCGTCAGAATTATTATCTCGTCTATCATATATCAGGGTCATTTCTACAAACCCATGTCTTAATTTTGTCAGTCCCATATTGATTTTTCCGTCTCACATACGTCAGTAGCATTTTCTCTCCTATCACACTCGTCTCACGCAAGTTATTTTTTTTCTTACAATTTCTTTTGTGAAATTATGACGTTTCTCGAGTTTCACATTCGTCAGTGTTTACAGAAGAGTCTTTTTAAGGTTTTGTATTGTCTCAAATACGTCAGTGTCATTTCGACGTTTTTTCCCCGTCTAACTTCGTCTGTGTCATTTGGATGTTTTCCAGTCTCACTTACGTCTGTGTCATTTGCATGTTTTCCCAGTCTTACTTTCGTCTATGTCATTTGAATGTTTTCCAAGTTTTTCTTACGTCTGTGTCATTGGAACGTTTATCTAGTCTTACTTACGTCTGTGTCATTTGAATGTTTTACCAGTCGTACTTACGTCTGTGTCATTTGGGTGTTTCCCCGTTTCAATGTCGTCATTTTTGACGTTTAATGCTGTCTTGGGATAGAAATCTGACATAACAAAGCAATGCTTACAAATGCAAAACGTTACCGACTCGATAACACAAGATTAATAATGATAATGTAATGACTGTGAACTGATATTTCTTATGCATATCATGTTTTTCATTTTTCTACATTTCTCTCCCAGTATCTTTTGGCCGCCATGGCTCAGTCGATAAAACTTGCCCAACACAGACTCATGTGGAGATGCATGTACTTGATTCGACGGTCCTTTCCCGTGGCGGATTGTGTTTCCCAGGAATAACGGATCGGTCGTTGCTGACATGGGTATGTCCTTGGGCAACACCCTTTTTTCTAATTGCTTTGGATCGCATGCTACGGGCCTTCCGTATGTTGCTCAGTGCTATAGCCACCAGCTATTACAGGGTTATTACAGGGCGATATCCCCGACAAAAAACAAACTCGTGTCATTTGCCATCAAGACGACACTTTGGCAATTCAGTTATTACCTATTTATATTTTGATTTAAATAATTGTGACCATTGGTGCGCTGCATGTACCACATTGTGAGAGGAGGCGTAGATTGACAAGTAACAATATGTTTTGTTATATTCTATTTAGAAATAAACAATAACGTGTGTACATGTTCTCGTGTCTGGTGAAATATAAGCATGGATATTGGCTGACATGATTGTATTTTGTGACGCGACAATTTCGCTGCGATTTAGTGATGATCCTGGTTTTGTCACGGCGCGGGCGAAACAACGATATTTCTTTTCATAACCCTGTCAAATAAACTTAATTTTAACATTATTATTGTGTATTTTTCCCATATAGCACATTTTTGGTTATTTCTCATAGTTTCTCCAGTTTTTCCCCGTTTAACACCCTAGTTTATCTCCGTAGTTTTTCCCCGTATAGCTGGTTTTGTTATTTTCCATCGTTTGTTTTCCTATATAGCTCGTTTGGTCACATCCCGTTGTTTTTCCTCCGTGTAGCTCCATCAGATAATCCCCGTATTTTTTATGCTATTTCAACTGTTCCCGTTATGCTCATCGCACATTTCACTGATTTTTTAAAATTGTCATTTTTTGTGATATCTGTTTTGTTTTTTTCCCTTGTCTTTGTTTCTATTTTCATTCTAATTACAAAAGAAAAACTGTATAGAAAATTTATCAACCTTTTATGCAATATTGTGTCTCAAACCTAATTGATACAAAATCTGGCTTGTCAAACCTAATATGTAGTGTATTTGATATAGAAATCAGACGGATAAGTTCAGTAAAATTTCACTATCTCAGTTAAATCATACACGATCAGTCAGACTAGTTTTTAAATACCATGGCATAATTTCAAACTAGACTTTTTCAATAAAATTCGTTTTATTAAACATTTATTTGTTATCAGTATTGATGATAAAGCGAGTGTAGTCATGTGTGTATTGAAGCATGTATATTTCATACAACTACATCGTGTATAGTATACAAGGTCGTACCAAAGATAACTACAGAGTCTCACTTCAGAATTTCTAATTAATAGGTGTGCAATATGTCTATGTAAACAAGATAGGCCTCCACCTCAGCCCAATTTAAAATAAAAACTCGTTAAAATTTACTAAAAGTCGATCAAACCTTATCTTTCAATAATAAAATTATCAAAGTTGTCTGCCCCTGCTTCATACTAACTTGTCGATCTTTTTTTTTTCAGATTGATGAAACGGAAAACATCTGACTGTCGTTAGATCACGTGACATTGAGTGACGTTTGTCACGATACAAAACTTCGCTTGATATAAAAAAACAGCCTTAATTAATTCTAAATTTGTGATTTAGGAAACTCTAACAGCTAAATAATTCATGGCTGTTCTAAAATGACATTTTAGAGAATAACAATAAAGAAACATTTATTTGTTCAATCACGCAAATTTGATTGACATTATAGGAAGATAACGACACCAACAAACTACTGAAATCTATGTTACATTTCAATTCAGTCAAACGTAGTGGCATAATCACTCAAATATTACAAACAAAACTTTACCGATATTTCTTATCACAAATTCACACTTGGAAGTCGGCGACCAGTATGAAATTTTGAAAATTTTGGACTTAAAATATAGATGAACAAGTGTATATGTAACTCTAGTATGAGTACTTTGTAAAAACTCATTCAAACGTGACTTAAATTAGGGCTGACATTGTACAAAGATACTTTAATATTTTAGTTATGTTCTGATAACAATACTAACTTCCATCCGTTTGACGGTACGTTAGGACTAATCAGGCCTATTATACCTTCTAAATGTAGTAATCCTCCGTTAATCCTTTCGTAACGCATTTGCGATAATTTCTGTTATCATAAGAAATATGGTCAATGTACAATAACATTATTGTGAAGTCATAACTCCATAGCGTCATCATGATGTGACCTCTGAACTGAAAAACGAATTGTTTTCATGTTATTAGGTGTTGCACTAAAAATCTAGTCGTGAACATTTTCCTGTTGTTTTTATTTTAAATCAAATATGACACTCGATATGAAAAGATATTAATGTGAAAAAGAGAGTCTCTTAATCAATTCTACGTTAAATGAGTGCTGATGTTAGATACCGTTAGTAAATTCAAGAAATATGGTAGAAAATCGTAAATTTCTACAACGAAAAACGTCAGTAAATACATGCATATCTGATATTCAGCAGAAACCTTTTCTATGCTCTGTATTTTACAGTAACAGTGACTGAATGCTATTTCTGATTGTTTCAAAACAAAGAAATCTGCTTACTTTTACTATCCTTGTCCTCGACATTGATACGCCAATGTTATAATAGCTGAACGCCATTTTCTTCAAGAACAGAAGAAAAAACTAAATACATGGAAATGAAGAAAAACGTTAGGGAAGGAAAAAACTGCGATGGGAACATGTCTGAATCCTGAAGCATTTGCAAAAATCCAGTATCATGTTGAGTTGTGCCCCTGTAATTGATAAATGACATATATTTGTCGTACTAGTCAATTACTAGCTTAACGGATTATTAAAGTAATTCATTTTGTCAAAACGATAAAAACACGAAGGGTTCTACGAAAATATTGTCAACTTAACAAACTAAAAAAAAATTAAAAGAAAATAAAAACTCATCAGCTCACGTGTTAACATAAGTGAAATCAAAAAGGTATTTGTGTCATTTGCACATGAGGATGATCGTATCGTTTATATATATCCATATAAATGTGGAGTTTATCTAGTCATCCTTTTAAAAAATTCGACCTAAATTTCCATAGGTAACGTAATGGTCGATGATTTGGGATTATCTCCTGAAATAGCAGTCGATCTTTGATCCACCAAATGTCGGAGATCGGCGCGGTAATGTGTCAGATCGTATTTGGTACACTAATCTGTCGGCTTGTGGTGATGTCTAACGACAATTTAATCATCTTAGACTAACATGTGTCAAAAAGTCACCAAGGTTATAGTCATTACAACGTGGGGGCTGTATCGCCAGAAATCTTATTATGACAGACTGTCTGGGAACTATTTGTCCAGGACGTAGTTTTTGATCAATGACTTAAGTACTAGAAAAACCAAGGATTTGTTGAACCAAATAAAGACATTTGTGAAAGATTTAAAGTAAAATTAAGACAAAGTCTGCAAAAATAAAGTAATCAGCCATTATTTGTTTACAAATATGCATCGAATACTGAATTTCTAGAATCGATTTTAACATATTTCTGGTGTACATCTGTTTTTGTATATGTAATCATCGGCTGCCTTTAAAAGATTCATTGAACAAGAATTTCAGATCTATATAAAAAGTTATCGTTTAAATACGAAAGTACAAAATAATGATAATAAAGTCATACCTGAACGACAAGAGAGCATCTCGTAGTCTGTGTGTGTTAAAAATCGTCATTTGACTGTGAGATAGAGGAAAGAATACTTTACAAATCACTCGGTAAAATAAATAACTTCGATAAACTGCAGCAACACCGGCACAGGTATACTGCACTTCTATTATTGCACTTTGCTTATTGAAAAAACTGACTAAAAAAACAGTAAAATTTTTGTGTTAGACGCCAACGGAGAAGTCGAGGGACTAGCTAACATGCACTTACGGTCGCTCGTATCTCGCTCTTATTCAATTCAACTTAACTAAAGCTAAAAACGTTTTTTTATCTTTTATTTTAATGATATTGTTTTACAGAAATACAGGTATAACACTACTGCTAACACTAATGGCCACCTGCTACAGCAACCGTACCTCTAACATACCACACCTGTCAACACAGGTAAACCATAAGCCATACCATTGTTTGCTTGGTTAAATCAACACATACACAATCAACATCTGTCTCTTTATTTCTCTAGCCATGTTTTCTTTCTCCAGGTCATATGAAGCTCACATAATGCTAGACATAATACATGCAAATTTTATTTATTTATTTTTCAGAATTTTCAGAGACATCTCTATTCATTCGACATTTCACAACCGCAGTCGATATTTATGGAACTAGTAAAAATGTAAGGGATCTCTCAATAATAATATTTTATCTACTTAAATTTTCAAGCTTTTATATATATTTCATTGTTAAAATTATAAATGACATTTAACGATACATATTTGAAACTATATGCGATCTGTAAGTTTGAAGATCATAGCAATATTTTGATTTTTCGAAATTTCTTAAGCTGTTTTTATTTTTTCGCATGTTAGATACAATCTAGTCAAACTGAGCTCGGAAAGTCAAGATTATTTTCATGCTTTTCATATGGTGACTGGTCTTTCATTAACGGGTGATTACCCTGTAACAGAATCTTTAATGTAGTGAAGTCACCGTCACAACTTACTAACTAAAATCTGTTTAAATAATCTGGAGATAGTAGAAGAGATTAATTTCAGATAATTTTACAACCCACTTTAATTCTGTGTGTAATTATTGATTTCCATGAGCTCTGACACGCTAGTTTTATCACGTCTTGATTGATTAATGCAAATCGAAGTGCGTCTTCAAATTTTCACAAATCCACTCCGGTCTCTTTACTTATGTTGTGACGTTAAAATGTCACCGGTTTTGATATCCACGGGTTGAACAACACGAGATTTTTTTATACCTAATCGGCTAACTTCATATTTTTCCTTGGAGCGTGGACGTATAACGAGCTTTTCTGCTGGATGTACTCTTCATCCATGGAAGGTCGGAAACTATTTGTTTGACGATATTGCGTTTGTTAGAATGCTTTTTTTTTGTTCGAAGGGAAATAACTCCTATAATTTCGCCCTCTTTTTATAAATGTAAAATATTTTGAAAAAATCTACTTCTCTCAGTTTGTTTAATCCAGTAACTAATGCTACCAATGTGATTTTTTTTTTATAATTTCTAGGTTTAATTGACACAAAGTTTTGGCAGAGAAGGTTTTCCATTGATATAAATGTTTCCACTTGGAATTCGAAGTCGTCTGGGAAACGTTTGGGGCGAAGACGGTAGAATTCCAATTATCACTTATATGTCAATACAACAGATCATTGGTTTTTACTCTCGAAATATCTATATACTATTACATGTCCTATTCCAATGACTATCCTTCAACAGTCTTTGATTTTCTTGTTATTGTTGGGAGTTACTCTTTGGTCAATGTCTAAAACTTCAGACAGTCATGTCAAAATTGATAAAATTTACAGTTATTCTTTCATACAATGTGATGCATATCAATGTTGTGCAGTTTTGAAGAATGAATCAGAGAAAAACTAGCACCACAAGAAATATTTTTTCCTGTATGGGGTAATAATCCATCATATCTGTAAAGTTTAAACCATTTTTATATTAACTCTGTTCCTAAGAAACATACACTTGTAGAAATCGGTATGGTCAAATTTCAGAGCCAAATAACAATTTTTGCTACAATATCATTATGTCAGGGTATGTAGGATGTTTCTCTTGCTTCCCAGTTGCAGCATGGAAGTAAAAGGCGAATGGTTTTATCAAAGTCGTCTTCAGATGCCATTGAATAATTTCTCCATATCACACATCAATTAACATATATATGAAAGTAAATCAAAGGATCCAAATTATCATGAAAAAATAAATTGTGTATGTACGGTCAACATATCATACAGTCAGTCTCAAGTAAAGGGAGATAATTCACAAACCATGCATACCAAAAAGAAAACAAGCCATTGTTTTGTTCATTTGCCTTCATTTGTACAAAGTTCACTTCTTCTGTCCACAAAATATAAATATGTAGTACTCACTATACTACTGACAACAACGACATGCAAAAATATTTAAATAATTTATACATCTATGTCATAAACTGACTCCTCTTGCACAGACTACTTCATCTGACACAAAAGAGTTGTCACCAGGACAGATGATTCCTTACTTGTTCAACGTACAGTGCAACAAAATGTATTCCATCTTACAGTATAGTAACAGTCTACATTGTATTCCATCATACAGTGCAGTTATATGTGTGGACTTAACACCTCAAATACACCATAAAAATTCCCATCTCACAATTTACATTTGTACTATAGTACATTGTTAACATATTACATCAACAATGTATTACATTAACAATGCATTGCACTGTAAATATATAACATCAACAATGTCATAAAATGTAAATGTAGTACATAAACAATGTAGTATGTTGTTAATTTATCACATCAACAATGTAGTACATTATCAATATATTACATCAACATTGTAGTACACTGTTACATTACATCAAAATGTAAAATTTAGCACTATAGCCTTAATGTACATTAAATTTCTTAATGCATATATGTAGCCACTTTTGACACTCAAATACATCATATTACATTGTATAACATTGTATACAATTGTTCATTGTAATAGCTGTACCAGGAATTTTAATACTGTATACAATACAACATTGTACACAACCTTAGAGTACAAGGAAGATAGAACACCAGTACTGTGGTGTTTTAAATGTTTTTTCATAGATGTACAATGTCACATACAATTATATATGTACAGAATGTAATACAGTGTTTTACAATGTACTGAAAAAGTCAGCCTTAAATACAATAACAGCTGTTCACCAGCCAAAAATACTGAATACATACATGTCATGGTCAACGTAACGTGACTTTCAGTAAGCCACAAATATTTCATTTCAAGCCACAGAAAATATTGCATCGCATAAAGAATTGACATATTTTCGGAAAAATAGGATATTAGTCAGTGTAACATATCACAAATGGCTTCAGTGTGTCTTTATCTTAGTGGTAACTAAGTCCAGGATGTGTCAAGCTTCAGTGTGATTTTTTGTTAGTGGTAACCAAGTCCAGAATGTGTCAAGCTTCAGTGTGTCTTTATCTTAGTGGTAACTAAGCCCAGGATGGGTCTGAATTCAGTGTGTCTTTATCTTAGTGGTAAGTAAGTCCAGGATGTGTCAAGCTTCAGTGTGTCCTTATCTTAGTGGTAACTAAGCCCAGGATGTGTCTGACTTCAGTGTGTCTTTATCTTAGTGGTAACTAAGTCCAGGATGTGTCTAGCTTCAGTGTGTCTTTATCTTAGTAGTAACCAAGTCCAGAATGTGTCAAGCTTCAGTGTGTCTTTATCTTAGTGGTAACTAAGTCCAGGATGTGTCTGAATTCAGTGTCTTTATCTTAGTGGTAACTAAGTCCAGGATGTGTCTGGCTTCAGTGTGTTTTTTTCTTAGTGGTAACTAAGTCCAGGATGTGTCTGGCTTCAGTGTGTCTTTATCTTAGTGGTAACTAAGTCCAGGATGTGTCTGAATTCAGTGTGTCTTTGTCTTAGTGGTAACTGAGTCCAGGATGTGTCTGGCTTCAGTGTGTCTTTATCTTAGTGGTAACTAAGTCCAGGATGTGTCTGGCTTCAGTGTGTCTTTATCTTAGTGGTAACTAAGTCCAGGATATGTCTGACTTTAGTGCGTCTCTAAACTGACTGGTAAATTACGTAAAAATGAATGTGTTAACTACAGTTTATGACAGAATCTACACATAGTTATTTTAAAAATGTGAGCTGGAGTAAGGGAACTTTATCCATCAGGAAATATATTTCAGTATATGCATTTTTTAGATCTCCCTGACTGGAGAGAAGGATATTTGGATAGTTTGATTTTTGCACACGTCAAAGGATTCTGAGGTTTTGTATGGTACATACTGTGACAATAGTAAATATCTAAATATGTGAATTGGTGAATTTTGTCGTTTGCAGAGATAAATTCACTAGTTATCTGCACCAAAATTACTTGTGTCATTATCCCATATAACATATCTCAACTATGCGACCATGTGGATGTGTTTGTAAGGTTCAGGATGACCTGCCACAACATCTAGAATTTGAACTTTTGCATGGGCATTATAGTTTCCTGTA
The DNA here is from genome assembly GCF_031769215.1 of Ylistrum balloti. Taxonomy (NCBI): domain Eukaryota; kingdom Metazoa; phylum Mollusca; class Bivalvia; order Pectinida; family Pectinidae; genus Ylistrum; species Ylistrum balloti. The sequence goes on along the minus strand of NW_026781865.1, from coordinate 510,110 downwards.
TCAGTAAGACCCAAAGTATACAACTTATGGGCCAACAAGAGTGAGCTGTTTATGAGTATTAGAAATTTTGTATTATAAATAAAGATTATAGTTTAAATGTATCTGATATGTTTGCACATTTTCACACCAATGTATATGATGTAGATGTAGGCTCAGGAAAAACAAGCCAAATACAGAAAGTACATGCTATACATAAATGTATTCATTTTTGGTAAAACTTGATTGATTTCCATTAAGAAATTGTTTTTTCATTGGTATCAAATTCAGCTCCAAATCCAAAATTATTTCAAGGTAAGCAATTTCTTAACAGATGAAAATAATTTATGGAGAAGAAACATATCAGCATATTTCTAGAGGACTGAGCAACAAAAGTAATGAAGATATGAATATAATTAAGTACTCTTAATTACATAAATAAAAGTTTGCCAGCAATAACTTACATAAATACAGCTGAAATTCACAAGCAAATGCATGTCAAAATGCAAAATAGCAAATATTTCGGCATAGATATATCCTTTCTATTTTATGTGCCCCCATTCTAAACAGCTCCATGTGGATTCAAAATTTGGCCTCATTTAAATGGACTAAATCATGCACTTTAGACATCTTTTATAAAAGGTTTGAAAATACTGTTCATCTGGAACACTTGGAAATTAAATCATGGGAGACAACTCTTAAAACTCAGCTGATGTAAAAATGAAACCTTCCAATAGGAAAATGATTTCATAGTAAACAGTAAATTTTACACATCATCTTCTTTTATTGTAGAAGGTAAGCTAAATGATACTTCCCTGATGTTCGTACACAAAAATCAAAAAGTAAAATCATTACTTTTTATTTGAATCAAAAAGACTTAAAAAGTAGTTAAATAAGAAATATGATAATTCATTTATGTTCTTTAAACTGTTTCAAAGTTCATTTGCCTATATTCTTCTTTAAAGCTGTCCAGCACATATTACAATTTCTAGATATAAATACCATATACATATACTGATAAGGAAATCCAGTACTGGCAAGAGAAGGGACAAGAGTATTTGAAATCCCAATCACTAGAAACATGCATATTTCAAGAGAGCCATTTGCAAATTATATACAATTTATATATCTATACAAAAATCTTCCATTTGCACTTTAATTATCAAGATCCACTATTCAACTGTTAATTAAATTAGAATTCCATATAAAACTCAAAATAAAAATGTCTAAATGTATCACTCAAAGAAGTTAAATAAGAGCAAAAATTAATAATCTGCATTATATACTTTTTTTCTAAACAGCTTGTAATCAGAGTATTTCAATGTGAACTCATAAACAACACTACAGAAATCCTGTCACGATTCAGTCACAAGCTGATACAGCTCAGAAGACACTGTAATACTGATTTACCAACAGAAAATGTGTCACACCAACTCATGAAACTAGGGAATGCTTCATCTCTGGAAAGGTTTTCAATTTCAGGTCCAGTTTTGGAATTAGAAACTGAAGCTGACTTAAATGTACAAATCTGAGGATAAAAATATTAGACACCTTCAGGAAGATCACAGTACATATTACATATTAACTGTTTGAGGAACTTGCTACTGTGTGATCCCGAATTCTGTTATCCCTATTTATGATAGCAGACTGCATGATCCTACAATCTTAGATACTCTAATGAACTTGTATTTGAGAGAAATAAAAGTATTATATCTTTTTTTAAGAATCAGCTGTGATAATGAATTTTTAATTCAAAAAAGGATAGAAAAGCAAAATAAGTTATCTATTTGTCACAATTTAATAATTTATGACTAACACAAGTCACTGATATGGCAACAATTTACAAAACATATGACCAGCATATTCCACTTAAAATACATGTAGGGCCTCTGTATTTACAATGACTGACATCAAAGACTACTTGCATACTGTTTTGTAATACTTCTAGAAATTCAAGAAATACAACAAGACGATGACACTCGTCTACCCTGAAACCTGTTGAGGAATTTTGACATCCTTACAAATCTGAAACTTAATTTGAACCCAGATCATTCAAACATAATGGTTATTCCTATTCAAAATAATACTATACAATCATAGCTTTTGGTGATACTTGGATTTAACAACCCAAGACAAGATCATATTGATTGAGGAAGTAGTCCGACCAGAATGACATTTTATAATCATATTGATAAGTCAAGTTGATAATCTCTCTTAGAAACAGGCAACAAGCTTACCACTATGCAGTGAAAATGATGTCACATCCAAGTACTTCTAATCTTTACACCAAACAGGTGGACATACAGAAGGATAAAGGCTATCCTGGTTAATGCTCAACATAATAGGTCATTCCAGTTTAACTATTGTCCCTGTATTTTCCAATCAAATCATACTTCAGATCTCATTAAGTGTCAGAATAACAGGTTCACTGTACTTCAGTGAAAGAAAACTCACTTTGATACTTAAAATATAAAAAATAGAAAATGTTATTTTATAAACCTATCTTTTATAAACCGTTCTTCACATAGTCCATGTTTATATAATAAAATTAGTCCATGTACACCAATTTAGAGATATTCGTGGGCAGTCAAAAGATGGGAACACTTAACAATGGAAGAGCTGTATGTAATATTGTTACAGTGTATTATATGTATAATACAACTCAGTCACTGCCAAATGTAAAGCATCCTGTATTTAACAATTTTTAAGCAGATTTAAAATCTTTCACCATCATTTCAATTAAGGCTTAAAATTGTAAAACATTTCTATGTTATTTTTTTTTTAATAAGAAGAAATTTTTAAAGACGTTTAGGTTTTTAGATCGCTGACTGAATTTGAATTTATCTATGAATAGTAACGTTAAGAAATTGGAAAAATTGGTTGCAATAGAAATATTCTTAGAGAAATCAAGACGTATAAAATGTATTGCTTTGAAGTAATATGGCACTGAAAGCTTGGAAGATTATAAATAGTAACAAGTAGTTTGCATCATGGTAAGTCTTTGTACAAGGATTTCACATCATAGTAACAATAATACATGAACAGTACATATTCAAAACAAATATCAAACTTGTCTAAATTCCAACACACAATTAATCCTTTCATTCACTATGGGGTATCTATGTAGACCAAAATTTCCTCTCTAATTACACACATTACAAATTATGAACATACTACATCCACACTTTCTTTCTTTCTGTATACCAAGGTGTGTGGGTTTGATGCACCAGTGGCAGTAAGTGTTTCTCAGCAGTGTTTGGATAGGATACTTTATAAAAGGGGTCAATTCTAGATAAAATAGGGTTCTCCTCCTTTTGAATAATACTTAATCTTCAAACTGTTGGAATCCTTTAAAATTCATGCTTCAAAAGACTTTAGGGATGGTTTTATCACAAACTCTGCTCAGGAAGTTGGGAAATGAACAGGTCTAAGCTGACTTGCTTGTATCCTTGGGCGAGACAATTTTTCAAATTGCTCTGGATGGCATGTTATAGATTTCTGGCACTTCTTGTTGTTGTCATGACAAGAAACCGAGACCAAAATTAACTATCAGTAATATTTTTATTTTATTTAATCATCTAAATCATAATCCTGTTCATCTGCATTTACACTTAGTAAGTGCCTGTATAGTATAGAAGAACTTGCCAAAATGGGACACATTTGACTTTTAACATTGAATGTTTGACAATAAGTATATGTCGTCAGTGTTTATATTACGCCACTAAATACCATTTCACTGATTTAATTTTAGTGTGGTCTATGGTTTTCATGTTGGGTGTTTAAGGGATATCATTAATTAAAATAAACCCGTTTTCTGTAATAATTTGAGTATTTAGGGAAAGTGTAAGGTTAAGACCTATACATCATCTGGTCTGAGACAGGTTCCTTCATTAGGCCTTGATGAATTTCACAAAAAACGAACAAACAAGACTTTTTCCTTTGCAAGACGGAATGGATATTGATCAAATTTACTGCAAACACGTACGTAAGGCAGCTACAGCTTCTTAAATATGACACTATCCTATAAAAGAGGATAAAACTTTATAAAGTTACCTTATTTTGCATGGCAAAGAGATACTACAAATCCCTCTCATTTCTATACTTTTAATACAAGACAAATGCTGTTTCTTTTTAGTTTTAAATACTGAATAAATGCTCTCCCATTTAAAAACTTGAAATAAATAAACATTTCCTCTCTTTTTAACTTTAAACACAAAATAACGCTTCCTTCTTTCTAAACTTTTTATAAAAAAATGCCTCCCCCTTCTTACTTATAAATATCAAATAAATGTGTCCCTTTTCTAAATCTTATAACATGAAATAAATGTGTCTCCTCCCTAAATAAATCCAATAAATGACCCCCTTTCAAAATTTATATCAAATAATCTTTCATATAATTTAACCATTAAATTCTTAAAATAGAGCTTCTATATTAAGTAGAATTAGATAAGTACAAGAAAGACATATCAATAATAAGAAATACTGACTGAAGACTTCACAGATCAAATACATGTTGTTAATTTAGTGACAACATATTGACTTAACAATCTTTTATCAAATTATAAAGTCTTGGTTGTGCCACTGCAGGATAACTGGATCAGATGAAACAGAAGTCTACTAAAGGGATAATTTGATGAACCCACTTATGATTGCCTTCTAAAGATACTTGACAATGATACTCATTTACATTCCCACAATTCAGCTCTTTTATCCTCTAATTCATTCCTCTAACATACCAGAGAAAATTGACAAGAGTGATCATGAACACATGTTCCAAGCCATAGGTACAGCACTGTATAGAAACTAAACTAGGTTACACAACTACAGGTACAGCTATGTTGATAGCCAATGATGATGTTCCCTAAGATTCACCAAAATCACACAATGTACAAAAAGATATACTCTGATTGGTCAGAAACCAGTTTCATGTAAAGAGGGTTTCATGTGGAACCACATGTAACCAATTGATATCTAAGGTTTTAGTGACTCTACTTTACCATATTCATATGAAAAACATCTGTCATTTCCAGGAGACAGAATTTGTCTAAAGATCACATAGTGTAGACATGGACTTTAAAGATTGTTATATATTGTTTGAAGGTCTATCTACAAATGTATTTTCCGACACCAGGTCAAACTTAAAGTTTCAATACCTATTTTGTTCTGATCTAGACCAGTCAATTGACATGATTTTGGGGAAAAAAAGACACTTTGATGAATTTAAGGAGTAACGCCAAAGTTTTTGTAATGCAAGTACAAATGATAACCCTAACAGACTTATTTCAAAAACTAGTCATCATAATATTACACAGATCCCCCCTCCCCGACCAACAGTAACAATTTACAGGATTCTCTATACTATATTTACATCAAAATACTATTGACAGCAGCGTCCAGATCATCATCCATAGAAATATCATTAGGGTCATCTTCTGGGCTTACTGACCGAACTGGAGTGCTGGGACCAGGAGTGTCACTTTCAGACTCAGTCGTTGGATTTGTCATGTAACTATGGCGATTGAAGAACTCGTTTGATTGGTCAAGTGAGAATGGGGAGTGAACGGAAGAATCTTGATTTAGACTGACAATGGAATTTATTGCACTTTCCATTTGGGCTTTCAACAATTCTTGTTGTGTATCAGACTCTTTATCACTATCATCACTATACAAAGTTGTGGCTTCGTCATCCTCAACAGACTCCCGCGGTTCTACATCCAAATGCCCAGAAGAAAACGCTGGGACATTAAACGGTATATCGGAGTTGGACAAGTGTGGCGTGTCCTTATGCTCACCCATTCCAATGGTGTATGCGGAGTCTACCTTGTGTGTGATCAGGTTTGAGAAGGTTTCATCATGGTCTGCCTCTGGAGAGGATATCGGTTCATATTGTGACTGATGGAACCCACCCATATCAGCAACAGCACTGTCTACTTCACCATCATTACCAATACTATTAGATCTCTGTTTAGAATGACTCGTATCATCATCAACTCTACCAAACAATTCGTTTCCTATGGAGAATGGCACCTTGGAATCTGACATGAAGGATGGTTTAAATGACTGTTTATCTGAACTCTCAGATTGTTGTGGATAGTTGTGGGAATGATACATGTCTTTTTCAAAAGAACTGATGCACAGAGGTTGCTTCTCACTGGAATGATAGCCCAACACATTATTATCACAATTGCTGTCGTTGGAGATGAGGTGTCTCACAGACTCCTCAGACATCTCAAATGGCGGTGAATTTCTGTCTTGTGCAGCACTTTCACCCGGAGAATCCAAATCACCAGCATGAACCTCATATTCACTCCTAGAAATTACAGTATCCACTGGAGATGGAGAAGAGTTTCTGTATCCACCCGTGTCTAGATCCGAGTTACTTACAGGAGAATTGTCTGATCGTTCTGTTTCTAGGTAAAGCTTGAACGGTTTATTACTGTCTGACCAGTGATCACTTTCCATTGACTCACACTCTTCATTCACTGGTTCTGTTTTGATGTTTGATAGACGGGGTGCACCAAATAAACCTTTTGAGATGTCCTCTGAATCAGACCTACCACTGTTACTAGAATTCTGACGTTCTATTTCTGATGTGTCCATATTCACACTGTTGTCATGGTAACTACTTTCGTTACTATCACTACTCCCATCCTCTGCTAGCGAGCTTGTAAAGTTCTGGCCATCACTTCGGATCACAAGTTTGACCTTTGGAGTACAAGGTCGACTTAGTTGCTCCTTTTTTATTTCCACAGTGTCACTATCACTAGTATTTATTTTTTCTGTTTTAATCACTCTTGAAATTTCTGATACATCTTGTTCATCCATAGACACATCTTCAGATTTAACTGATTCTTGTTTCTGCAAGTACCTCAATGGCATTGGTTCAAAGGAATCTAGAAATAGAACAAGATCTATCAATATAGTAATACTTGCTACAGAATGCACATCCAGGCAATTAAGTTTCCGAATCCCTCTAAAACTGAAACTTGCAATATATGTAATTATATCTAAAGTGTTGTGATTTATGGGTAACTCTGTTACATTTTACCCATGTGGGAAATGTACAAGTGTTACTTTAAAATCTGGGAAATATTACCCCTTTGTTGAAAACAGGGATTTTTCGGTCTACTGTGAGAAATGGACAGTCTTTTCAGTCAGAATTCAAATGAGTGATGGGGTAAAAACAATGAGACATATGGAGATTACATGAATAAAATATGACAATCTTGAGGCTAGATTGATATTTCTTTGTTTTGGGGGATTTTTTTCCCTTCTTTAGAGGAAATTTTCCCATGTTTTCATGGAATCTGACATGAAGGATGGTTTAGATGACTGTTTCTCTGAACTTTTATTTTCTTGATGGGGAATTTGTTTATTTCAGAGGGGAAACCATGCAACTTGGGAAACACTACCTTTTTTTCGGTAGCAGAATTCATCTCTGACATTGTAGGGAACACACAGACTCAAATGGATTTCAAACCAAGGGAAATAACTCCTTCATGCTTCCAAAACAGAATTTCTAACCAATATGCAGCCAATTCCTTTCCTGTCTGACAGTGTTGCAAATTTCACACAAAATTCATCAATTTAAAAAATATTTTAATAAGGAAATAACATATCCTGTACATGTTTTTTCATACTTCTGAACACTTTGCCTGGATGAAATCTGATCAGCGTTACTCACCTGGATCAGAATTAACCAAATCCTTCTCAGATTTAATTGTCTCTGTTAAGTCTTCATTCATCAGTCTCTGGATCATAACCATCTCAGCAGTCTTCTTCTCTCTCTACACCAAAAAAAAAAACAAAAAAACCTCACATAAATAACCTGATCAAAATATTTCAACATCATCTCAATTGTTGTGTCTCAAGGGAGTAGAAAAATTCAATGTATACAGACTTTGATTTGCTTCCTTAACTTTCATTAAATTCTATTTTGTTAAAAATATCAAAAGCACTAGAGCTCAAGGCTGTAGTATGAAATATGTTTTGAGATCAGTAAAACATATTTTCAATTATAGACTCGAAAAGCTTGAAAACAGGATTTTGTATGATTATTTCATTGATAATAGAGAACATATTTAATAAGTAATCCCTCTAAAAAGCATGACAAGATCACAAGCTGATCTGTTTTGTAAATTATCAGTTTTAGAGCTATGCAGCAGAAAATTTAGGTATGAATGCATCTACATTGCCCATTTGACAATCCTCAACCAAGAGCCAGTACCTACCATACTCTCCTTCAATAGTAAGAGACGGAATTTATCAAACATTCTCTGCTTTTTGTGTAACAGGCCTACAGCTACATTCTCAAACACCTCATGATCTGTAGCAGATAAAAAACATCCCACAAATGAAAATATTCAGACATAGCACTTACAAAACATAAAACAAAATTTCCTTCCCGTCACTTAATAAGACAGAAGTTAACAGGAATTTCATTCTTTATGTCGCCTAAATGGCTTAAATAAATGTCTGTCATATTCAGATATAAACAATCACCTTGTTTTTCAGCCCATTTTAAATGCCAAAGCATGAAAACATTCTGACCTTCAGAAAATGTGAAATCATTTCCACACAGAGTCTTGCTAGATGTAAGACTGAATGAATAAATTTCAACAATAACAGCTGATATGAAACAATAAATTTCTGATCAATTTTAATCAGTTTCAAAATGATTCCTGCTGTCATCAAAAAATCAGTCACTACAAGAAGCAGTTTATTTTTAATCATGTTGTTCTCACCTCTCTCCATGAGACCATCAGGAGGAGACTTGTGCTGGAAAACGTGGTATCGGAGTAGACGGCGATATGTGTCCCGGCGACTCCTGAACTGTGACTTAGTGTCCGGCTTCAGAGCATTATCCTGGTCTTTACTCAGCTGCTGATGAATTCTATGAACAACAATAAAAATCATCAATGAACACTTGTAAAAAGACATATAGCTTTTTTGTAGAGTCTGATCTGAATTATTTTATTTGTGCCTTCAATATTAGTAAAGCTGTATCAGTAGTCTGCCCTTTTGACCTTGAAACTATATCGTAAAGTGTATTTGCTCTGTACATATACTATTTCCAGTATTATATGACAAGCCAATGAAAAGCGTTATTGCAGTAGAAATTGGCAAGAGTTAAACTAATTTCATTTCACCTCTGACATAAGTCTGAAAGAATTAATATACACGCCATAAATGACAGGTTGTTTTGAAACTTTTCATTGCTAAAAATCAGACTTACTAAAATAAGAAACTGGAAATAGAGACAGGAAAGACATTTTTCATCATTACACTTACAGCTGACTCTTTGGTATAGCTGCTAAAGGGATTCTCAATCCAGGAACAGTGGAAGTGGTAGCTGTGGAGACAGGTGTTGTTAAAGGTGGTAGTTCGGCTGGCTTTGTAGCAGTGGCTGATTTGTTATCTAGTTGCTAAAAAAAAAACAAGGAATGTTTCATTCAAATACTAACGTAAAATCATTATCTTTCATCAGGGCATTTTTGTTGATTTTGGGGGCAAGCTTTAACCACAAATTCATATGTCAATGAACTGGTAATATTGTAGGTTTATTGGGCTATATATTTCTCATCAAATAAAATGTCTTAAAAATAGCTTTTTTTCTCTGTAAATCATAAAAACTGAGCCCCATGAAAATATATTATTTTAGAATATCACATATCTCTACAGCAAGTATAACAAAACCATCCTTGTTATTAAAACCTTTATCCTTATTTCAGATGACCACGGAAAATTTTCAAAAATATCTCATATGAATTTTACACCTCTTCATATCAATATATCTAGCTTTTCCAAAACAGAATAACCTTCAAGTATATACTGAAATATTTTCATTGTATGATATTTTCAATGCATAATTTGTAATACCAAACAATCTACATGGAATCTTCATGTTCAGTGTAATTAACAGGGAGCACTGTACTTATATAAACTTTTTACTCTGAAAAACTTAAATTGCTATACATATATCTGGATACTTCTATGACTCTTTCATTTATTTAGTTTAGAATACATCCTTATTTTTTGCTATCAATTAACTGTATCATACATAAAATTGCCAATAATTTTGGTTTCTAATGATATAGGCAGTTTTGCCTGGTTACAATAGACAGATCACCTTTGTTTAGCCTTACCTGTACAGTGATGGGTAGTTTGTTAGGGGCTGGAGTCAGAGCTGAGCCTATTGTCTGTTTCTGCTGTAAAACCTGCTGTGCCTTCACTTGAGCATTTACTTGGGCCTGCAGCTGTTGTTGGCGTTGAAGCTTCAGGAAGAGAGAGATCTGTTGCTGTTGCTGTTCAGGTGTCATCTTGGCCAGATAACCTTGAACCTTTTCTTTTTGCTCCACAGTCAAATTTAAGTTCAGAGTGTGATTTCCAATCTATAAAGATAATATTAACAGTTCTTTATTAATTCTTTGTTTTCTCTCTTTAAAACAATACAATGAATTTTCCCTGAATTAAAAAACGCATGAAAATCCTGTCACTTCATACTTCATTATGAAGTTGACAAAATATCCTATTTATCCCCTACAATATGTAAAATTACTAAACAGTAGTCTAAATACTTGAATAACCCCAACTTTAAGCAAATAGGAATCTATGAAAGCAGTTTAGAAAGCATTGTTTTTAAATTTATGCAAGTTTCCAGCATTGTAAAAACTTGCCTTAATTGGAGTAGGCAGTGCCACCTTAGGAGATGCTGATATGGCCATTTTACCAGGAGGTGCTGATGTCATGACAACCCCCTGATGAACTGCACCAACAGGAAGTTGGTTCATTAGAACCTGGGTGCTCCCTGCACTGGCTAATTGACTTGCATCTTGAGCTGGATCTACATTCTCCACTTTCACATCACTAGGTTTGGCAGACTGTGGAAGACTTGTGGTGGGCTGGGTTAGTGATGCACAACTAGAAGGGGTTATCATTGTGGAGAGGGATGAAGTTGACATTGCTTCAGTTTTGATGACTAGATTTCCAGCTGAAGAAAACAGAAAAATAAAATCAAAACCCCTAGTCTTTTAGTAATGTATGAAAATTCAAGACATTCTCTGAAATACTTTGGAAAGAGTTCAAGATTTTTCCACATATCTTACATTAATTCATTAAAATATTACCATAAAAGAGCTTGGTAAGTTAGGATGTACAACTTACAGGAACCTTATATTATTGGAAATCAGAAACATATTCCCTAAAACCACCATGCAAAATGATTTATCATTTGAAAAGTACCTATGCAACTGGCATTCATATAAACACTTGACTGGCAGTTATTAACATCCCTTTGTCCCAGGACAAATGACACCTACTCTTGTAAGTTGTCCCATTGCAATTGGGAAATTTAATATATCCCAAAATTTCAAAATGTTGATAAATCATTGTAAAAGCAGTATATTACAAACAAGTATACAGTAATGAAAACTCTATTTCGTAAGTATTAAACCAATCCAAAAGTTTAATTTGAACGTAAAGAAATAGAAAATAATTGATAAATTGATGATCTGAATTTAATATGGAAATTATGTCAACAAAATATATCATTTTAGACAGTCTCTACTAAAAACAGAAATTTCAAATGTAAGGTTCAAATATGAAAGACCTGCTTACAAATATTTGTATAAACAACTTATTAGACTGAAATAATGAAGTAACAAGATAATCTAAGAAATGAAGAAGACTAACAAAATTGAAGTTATGTGCCCAATTCATTTAAGTTTTACACTACTCTCAGGCATAAAATCCAGTAAATTGTAAAATTATACATTAAAATTGGGAAAAATGTATTTAAAAAAAAAAGAAAAGAAAAAAAAAAGAGTATTCCTCATTACATTAAAACTTGTTGTAATTACAGACTAATACTTCTAATAGCACAAACGCAGGGAAAGGTTGAAATGACAGTATAATTGTAATTTACCTTGTGGAGCTGGTCCCGCTATTGTTGCCTGCACAAATTGCGTTGGTGGTGGTTGTGATTGCACGATTCCCATGGTCCCTTGTGTAGGGTCCTTAACAGATGGCCCCGGAAATGATGTGGCCTCCTGTTTCACCACTGACCCCTGACCTATTACTGGTTTTGGAAGTTGCTGTCCTATCACAAGATGAGGTGCTGTTGGAATATTTTGGCTTTGTCCTATTAACTGAACATTCTGTCCTATAAGATTTTGGGTTTGAAATTGTACAGGCTGTTGTGGTTGAGTTATCAAATGTGGAGTTAGAGATGAAGCTGTGCTTTGAATTGTTTGCCTGATAATTTGTCCTTCGGACAAGATTTTCTTTTGAAGTTCTTGTAAATGTTTCCGCTGTACTTTTTGTGCATTATTCAGGTTCTTTACTCCAGCTAACTTTTTGAGATTTTCCTGTATCTGTGTTAGCTGTGCTTGAGCCTCAGGGGTTAATTGAATGGTGTGCTGAAGTTTTGGTGCACTATCTCTTGCCTGTAGTACATTTTGCTTCTGGCTTGCTCCAGCCACAAGCTGCTGAAGTTGGACGGAGGACATCACCTGATTGGTGCCTTGACTGGTGGTTGTCACGGGAACCCGAGACTGAGTTACGGTGGTAGTAACAGTAGTGGTACTAGCAGTGCTTAAGTTAGGTGTGGTAGATGCTCCAGAATACTGGGAAATCAGAGGAATCTGCACGCTTTGTAGATTCTGTACGAGTTGATGAGGTGATGCTGAAGTGTGAGTGGTGACATCTTTCCGTTGAGGTGTGGCCGAGGCAGTACTCAAGGAGATTTTGGTGGATGAAGGTGTGGAATACACAGTCTGTTTTGGAGTATTTGTTGATGGTGTTTGTGATTGTTGCTGAATATATTGGTTTTGGTTTGCAATGGATTTCACAGTGATAGGTTGAGAACTTATCTGTTGATTGACAGCCATATCTGCACCATCAGAACTAGAACTATTAGTCTTTGCAACTTGTTGTTGAGGAACCACTTGAATTGCTGTAGGAATGGCACTGTTAGTGGCATTCTGCATTCCCTGCCAGTTGATGGTTAGAGGCATACCGGGTGCCTGACCACCTCCATGGCTGATGAATTTCACCTGCTGCCCTTGTGAGGTGTTGACAATTCGCTGCAGCTGAATGCCTTGGGCTTGTGACGACACTAACACTTGCTGTGTTCCTGGCGTACCTGCTATTTGGGGCGTAGTTTGTATACCACTAGCAGTTTGCAGTGGTTGTTGTTGCTGCTGTTGCTGTTGTTGAGATAACTGTACAATATTTGGGTTCAAAGTCCTCAAAATGATATTTTGTTGTTGACCTGCAGCGTTGTTGGTCCTCTGAATGAGGATTTGCTGACCTTGTTGGTTGACCCCAATGTAATGTGACGGTTGCTGGGGTTGACTCGTCTTGTCTGGGGTCGCTGTAGGGGCTGGTGTACTGCCTCCTCCTTGAGTAGCCACACGGATCACATTACCCAAGTTTCCAGCAAGGTTGCTGGTGTTCCCAAACACCATATTGGACCCACTGCTGGTGTTCTGTGCAATATTTAACTGGGGTTGGATGGTCATTTGTGGCAAGTTCTGAAAATTAATGGATTGACCACCAACAGTCTGGGGGACACTGTTATTTGGTATAATGATATGCTTACCATCAGCTGTCTGTATCAATGTTCCCTGGATATTGGGGGCCATGTGATGAACTGTTGAACCAGACTGGTTCTGTAGTTGTGAATTATTGCACAGCACATGTGCCACATTCAAATTGACTACATTTGGGTTTTGAATCACAGTATTTTGAGTATTCACAATATTTTGTCCTTGACCCTGTAATACTGCTGCTGCTGCTGCTTGTCCTTGACTTTGATGCAATAATGCATTGCTTCCTTGTGTAGGCTGTAGTATAGTATTTTGACCTTGACCTTGTTGGAGGATAGTGCCCTGACCTTGCTGAAGGACAGCAGATTGTCCCTGCAGCTGTATTCCAGTATTAGGATTGTTGAATTGAATGGGGATGTTCCTTGTGAATACCTGTTGAGTGGTGGCATTATTTGTAACCATGGTGACAGGGTTCACACCTGCCCAACTTTGGATCGGAGTGAGAGATCGACCAACATTAGTTGAGGTCACTGGTGTTATGGCTCGACTGACAATGGGAGATGTGGAAACTGGACTTTGGTTTGGAGCAAGGATACGGTTGATGACCTGCGACGACCCTTGGACCTGTTGCAGGCTGGATGCCAGTGTGGTGCTTGACTGCAGCGACTGGATTTGGGGGTGGGTCTGGAAAAAAATTTGACCCCCACCCCCAGGCTTAAGGATCAGCTGTCCATTGGGGCCCTGCACAATCTGCTGACCCAACCTGTGAAATAAAACAAGACTTGATTCTAATGATTTTCAGTAAACCTCAAATAATCATTTCTAAAATAACTATTTAAAATGAATTGTAAATTTTGCATATCATGCAACCAATTCTTACTTCTAATCAAAACTGAGCTAAATTTTCAATAAATATTGGGACAACATAAACCAATGCTAGGTGCAATTCAAAATTTAAGGTATGTTGTCACATATATATTAATATATATATATTTTTTTAAATGAAAGGTGAAAGTTTGACTAGGATTTGATCAGTATTAACATGCTGTGATCAGATATGATTAAATAGCAACATTGATTTCATACTGATATTGCGACATTTCTTTATAATAATATATAAATATTTCATTTGACATTGCAAATTAATTCTGAAATCGAACAGGGATAGAACAGTGTTTTTACTGTGTTTACAGTGTCATGTGGGATACAGACATATTCTATGTAGTGTTTTAGCACTACATTCCAAATACGTATCACATTGCATTCATAAATATGTAAAAACAATAAAATCACTGTTCCATACATTTACATGGTTTCATATCTGGGGAAATTTGGCAAAAAAGGGGTAAAATCCCCCATCACCTCCAAAAAAAGTCAATTAGTATATTTTTCTATTGAACATTTTTTTCCAATCAAGAAATAATGGAAAAGATATACCAATCGAACCTCAACATTGTCATGTTTTATTTATGTTATCTTTATACATGTCCTACATTTTTATCCTATTCCTCTTGTGAATTCTGACCAAAAGAACTTTCTAATTTTCATCATTTCTCGAAATAGGCCAATAATTCCCCCTTTTCCAAAACAGGTAGTTTTCCCAAAATTATAAATTTACCAATGATTACCAACAACGATATTTGCCAAATTGATTCCTGCTTTGGTGATTAATATATTTAAAAACAATCTGCCCATCAATGATATAGATGTCAGGATCACTAAGGCGGATGTAAACTTAAAAAACAAATTGTAGACCCAAGTTAGAGGCATATCATCACCCACCCATTTTGTTTTATACACAGTTTCAGCTGGATAAAGAGAAGGTGCAGTCACGAGTTTGGAATGAGTTAATAAGGTATGTAATGTTGATGTTACCGGATTCCAAATCTCAGGATCTACCAAGGACAGTGGAATATCAGATAGATCAGTTATCCCATTAATAAACACTAAGCTAAACCTAGAACACTGACATCAATGCCCTTGATTCCAAGGTTTGGTCTTTGTACATCTTGATCAGAAGAATGACTTATACAAGTAGGACCTTACTTTCTTGCATTTATGATAATTTAAATGCAACAAATGACCTATTGATTATAAAGGCACATGTAAATACATTATAATCACAGCTGACAGTTTATAAAAGTGGAAATATTTCCTCAAGTAACCATCTTAAGCCTTTATCTCTCTAATTTGGAAAACTTATAGAAAATATAGAAAGAATTAGGACATACCCCTGCTGTAGCTGCCCCATTGTTGACATGTTAATCTGTTGAGTTTGTGGAGCAGCTGTTGCTTGTTGCACAAGCCCTGTTGCACCCTGGACAATCTGCATACCACCAAGTGATGCTGATTTTGTTGCCCCCTGAGCTGGCACAGCCGAGCTTTGGGGGAGATAACTCTGTGCATTGGCAACATTCTGTTGCACTGTAATATGGTTTTGGATGGATAGTGGTGCAACCTCAACTGGGCTAATGGTCTCATTTTGAACTACATGTGTATTTGCACCATTATCATCCACCCCTGTTGTTGAAAGGAACTCATCTGCCCAGTTAAAGCCTGAATTCTGCAACAGATAGAGAATTTAAGTTCAAATATTGTGTATCAACGAACACCTGCTAGATATATTATTTTAATCTTACAGATAACAAACGTTTCAAATCTCCAGCTTTGTTCAGGAGTGATCAGCTTATTTCAGTTTAGCAAACTCTAACATAAGCCTTGAATACTGGTCTCACTATTTAAACTTCCCAGTAATGTTTTCTTCTTAAACTGAACTGATCATAGTAAATGAGATTGTATCAAGATTTTAATGCACAAACATTTCTTAATTTAAGCAAAATAGTCTGATATCCAATTTGTACTTTAAAACTTAAATGTCTCCAAACTAAAATGAGTTAACACTTGCAGGGTAAAACAAATAATTCAGAAGTATTACTATGTAATTTTTGAACCAACATTTAAAAGGACTTGTTTTAACTCAATGTACTATATAACTATTCCTCACCCCATCATCGTCTGGTCCACCAATTGCATTCCCGAACAAGTCATTCTCGCTGAAAGCAAAAATGAAAGTGTTGAAAATCTCAAAATGCAAAATGAGATTAAGTAATCTGAATAATTCTTTTGTATTTTACCTATCATTATTCATGCTTTTATAAAATGTACATGAATTTTTTCTGAACTTAATAGGCTGATGTTGAACTAAATCAAAGAAGTGTATTTTTTAAAATAACAGACATGCGTCAAATCCAGCATCTGTAACATGTGCCAGAGTCCTACCCTTACTGATGTGAACTTAATTCCTGTAACATTAATATTCAAAAATGGATATACACTTCCTAAAATAAGGACAATGAGGCATACCCAGTAATTCAGTGGAAGTATTCAGCAACATGGCATGTTCTGACTAGAAACTCTTAATTACATCATTTCTTCAAGTTAATCTGTGTAGCACGTATTGATCTTCATACATTGATGATCATGGATTTGTAATCTGATTTGTGACATAAAATGTACTTACTTTATAACATCTAAGAAAGATCCCCCATCATCCATGTCAGAGAGGACTGTAATACAAGATCACACATTTTATAGAGATTTGCTGAGATGTTACAATGATGTTCAATTCATGTCTCCACTTTTTAATTGTCTTGTAAATAAAAAGACTTCAGAAAAATGCTGGTTTCTCTGTCAGTGTATCTTTTTTATATATTAGTATTTGTATTCATCATACAAAGCAGTAATAAATTATTGATCATATCTAATGTAAACAGATTGTCCAATTCAAGAATAGTAATAAAAAAATTAATTTCTGCTTATACAGCTGAATATTTATACCCCCCTCCCTTCCTTTTTTCGATGACCGAGATGTACAAACTATATTAGACTAAATATACCAAAACCTTCCTATAAATCCTGGCATTTCATCAAGTCTGCTACCTATTTTAAAACAAAGATGCTAACTATGAATTTAATGTTAAAATCCTATTATCTATATTAATAACCATAATTAATTACCCATCCAATGTCTTGGAGAGAAAGAACTGGAAATAGGAGTCGGAGGATTTCATTGGAAAAGGTAGGTGTCATCACATCAGGAATCTAACATCTTGGTATGGCATAGAAAACAAAAACCTGTAAAACAAAGCAACATAACTGAGATATTTGTAAAGCAGAGTTTTCCTCCTGCTCCTGTTTTACAATAAAAAACAGATTATTTTCAATAGTAAAGTCAACTGATATTTTAACAGAAATGCATAAAAAAAAACAAATAAACACATACACAAACAAAATATCTGGAATATTTCCGCTATGAAAATGCATGCACAGGCTAAAAGTACACAATAATTCAGGTCGACAAAATACTGCTAGGAACAGTACTTAACGTTTAACACACAAGAATACATGTACCATATATATCATCTCCCTGCCTAACTGAAGACCTTCCTACTTGTATCATATTAACATACCATTAGCTCTTGGCATGAAATCCCTCCATATCACTTCCTGTATATCTGGTACATGTCTCCTTTATTCAGTGTCATTTTTATCACTTACTGTCATCTTCCTTTCTACTGGAACTTTCATCATTATTTACATAAGGGATAGTATGTTGGTCTTAATGCATATGTTGGAAAAATTAGATCATGAATTTTTATTTCAACACAAAATGAAGTTGGGTGTTAAAATGACAAAATTCATTATTTAATCTACAATATATTCATAAAAACAAAAATAGCATCACATTCTAAAATAATTTGAGCCTAAAAGTTATGCTATAATATTATCACAATATCAATGAAATTCAACAAAAACTAAAAACTGCGCAATTTCGTTTGAAAAGTTCTCTCACATGTTCTTAGCCAATCAAAATGCCCTTTCAACTATTGACAATGTAAACGTTCTGCTAACTTTCCAGTTAAGTTGTTAAAAGATGTCAGGATATAGATTGAGGCATTTGAAAAGGCTTAAAATGTTTCTCTGCATGGGTTATCAGTTTAAATTGTTATTTATATTGATATTTAGGGTACCTGTTCATATCTAAACTCTGTCATGTCTATCTCAGAATGGTTAAGGTATTTATTTACTAAAGTAGATTGATAAAACAACATATCGCTGAGAGGCATGGTCCAAGAGATCACGACAGGAGACTCATCAGTACCTTAAAAACTGAGATTGGGATTTATGTATCATTCTCTAAAGATATTGTCATTTTTTTTTTTTTAACTTCATCTTCCTGCTCAATTTTTTAATCATATTAACCTGTTCATTTTTATTGACTCTCATTAATTAATCATGTCTCTAACTTATTATTTTGACATTGTCATTATTTTTTTCATCTTTTTCTACATCTGCATTATCATCTTGTAATTTTCATTATTACTTTGCTATTTTTTCTGCTATTCCATTTTTCCTCTAATATCAATTTTTTCTGCTATAATTCATTCTCATCAAATTCTGTCATCTTCGTTATCCTTTAGCGAAGATTAACAGCTTCACTGGTGATGCCTATGTACTCTCAACAAAGTAAGGGTTTACATATGACCGCAGTCTGGACTATCAAGAGACAAATATCTTTTTGCTCCAAAGGCAGAGAGTCATGTAATTTAGAAATTTCTCTTTTACAAGTCAGGAAATCATTCTGGGAAGTCAAAATTATAGTATGATGTATTAAATGGAAGTCCTGTATGATCACAATCAATCAGTTTTTGATGATACATAAATCTACATACTAGTCATCATAATCTTACAGAGATGTATCATACCAGTCAGACTAATTAAAAGACATCTAAAGTCTTAATTTTTTTAAATATGCTTTCACTAACATGTCAGTATAAAATGAGGTTTTTAGAGTGGTAAGTAAAAAATTTCTCACCAAAGAGTCTTTTATTTGTATCACATCTGGGTGTCAATTAGATGTTATACATTAATATCATATCACTTGTGCTAGCTTACACGACACTGAACATAAAAGATAATATATTAGACTTATATTACTAGCAATAAAACAACACATAAACACTTTTTTTAAAAATATTCAGCACGTCTATTATCTACAAATGTAGTTCATTACACTAAAAGGATACAGTTCTATTATTTCAATAAACAAATAAGTTACAGAAAATTAGAAAACGCGACTGAAAACTACCCTTAAGATAATATTTATCGACGAATATAAATCCTCCTGTTTTACAAATGGCGGATCTTGTACCTTATTTCTTGGGGGCCATTTGCCCCTATTTACGGATTTCGTTCAAGACAGATTTCTCTTGGATGCAAGACTTCTGTTTCCATTGATCATGCTATGAAATTGAACTTGTTACAAAACACAATCAACATAAGGATATATAATTCAATCATTCAGTTGAAAGGCCTTTAAACCCATAATACCCTGAAGGATTGGCAGGCAGATTATTTTTCTACCGCCAAGCATGTCCGATTCAAAAACAGACATTTTCAACAACCTGCTTAATAAGCAAGTGTTGTTTAGAACGATTGAACAGAAAGGTTTTGAACCTATGTGTAACAAGTCTGGTGTTAACAGTAGTAAATTCCCTAATCACCATTTGTCATTGGGTTGGAGGAAATAGTTTAGATACTTGGACTGACAAATGAATTGACACTTCCCGGCAAGTTATCGAAGCTTTCGAAGCTAAAGTTATGTTTGAACATGACCCCATTCTGAACAAAGCATTATCGCAATCGACAGATCCGATTGAAAGGATCATGGCGATATATTACATACGTGCATCAGAACAGTTCATTTTGGAGAAAATAGAGGCAATAAAAACCGCCAGGGACTTACACAACCCCATCCCGAACCTTTCCCAACAAATTTTATCAGTAAATAATATTCAGAAAACACTCACCGTCATGTAACATGCCTGTGACCTAAGGGGCTTACAATTGGTTGATCAGGGACATATTTAACCTTTGACCTAGTAATATCGTTCGTGGTCTATTTGCATGTATACAGGCGGGTTTAAACCGTGTCACATTATCTTCCCAATTTAAACGTATTCTTTAAGCATTACAAATGACGATGACAACAAAACCCAGACAATTGCGTATTGTCCATGTTGATACTCGGACGAGTTTCGCAGTCCAAATTGTCAGCTTGCATGCTGACGTCAAAGAATTGACCTCTAACCGGAAATAAAAATGTATTGGCTCTGGTTACACCACCCCTTCATTCAATACACTGATATAGCGTATCTGACCGCGCCCATTCTATTATTCACAAGTGTGGATGAAGTGTAGTTTGCATGTCAATAAAATAGTATATATGCTCGAGGGAAATGTTGCAAACCAGTCCATATCTGACTGCATATTAATATTACCCGTAAATCGATGACGTAGTACACAACGAATGCATACAACAGGTGCGTGTTTTGTGCTCGCACGAACCGAGAGTGGTTTCGTTTTGGTGGTACCTAGGTACATACGCATTGTTTATGGATTGCTTACTCGTAAAACAATATCATCATGTACTGTACTTCGACAATCTATCTTAATAATTTTATAAGACTGTCACACAATCATTTATCATTTAAAGTGACTAAAATGACATGTACAGGACCCCACCCCCTCATATTCCTCACTCTAGCTCATACTAGCACCAACAAATCTACACGGACATCTTTTGGCGTTGGATGGTTTTAGCCTACAATCATCAGAAAGTGGGGTGTGCTGTTCTTATTTTCCTGTGGTCCTGCGCCCGTCTTGCTATCGTTATTTATTGAGAAGTAGTGGATGGGTCTGTCACAATTTTCAACTGTTTAATCCCCTAGGTCTATATATGTACATTTGTAGCTATGCCTATTGATTTTACTGCTCATCGGCAAATATGTAATTTATTATCTTAATATACACAGTTCGCATATATACATGTATGTATTTATGTATATTTAATAATAAGGGCGATAACTCTTATAACAAGATTTACAGGTATATGACTAAATTAACAGGAATATATATATAGATATATTCCTGAGATAAGTATGATGTTGTGAAATAAATAAATTCTAAATTAATTTCTAATTGTTATATTTGGAACAATACAATGACCTTCATCAACACTATTTTAAACAACATTTTTTCAGAAATTAAAAGAAAATGGAGGAAAACACACGATTACCTGCATCACAACGCTGTTGTACTCTATCAATATCGCACGGTAAAGATGGAACAGACAGCACTTGCTGCGGCCTTCTTATTGACACAAGACATGGAACTGTCCTCACCCATGCCTCACTCTTGTCTCAGATGCTAACAAGTAATTCATCTGTTCTTAGGGATTTAAAACAAGACTATTTTTCACAGTCAAAACAATTATCTCTTTTTAACGTTGAAGCCCTTTTTCAGGAGGGTCTCCAAGAAAATGAAGAAGACAATGACAAGGAACAGTCTTCAAATGGCAAACTTACCCCAAATTTTCTTAATAGTGAGTTGAGTAATAATTCTGGATTTGTAAAATATGATGCTTCGGTTGAGTGTATTTTTCAGAGCTGGTCACTGAAACAAGTTCTTGCAAAATTGTTACCTGCTGACAGCTGGGACTTTGTGGAAAACTTTTCTGAAATTGATCACGGGAATGAAAAAAAGGAGAAGAGAAACCAAAACAGTCCAGAGTATTACAGTTTACTTCCTTGTTTTCTTGTTTTGAAATTAAGGAACTGGAAACCCTTTGAAAGCATTCTAGATATGCACTTATCAGTTAATACTCGACAGGGAGACCATGTAGAAATACAGTCTACTCCCTTTGGAAGTGTGAGTCCAGAGATTTTCTTTAATTCTTGTAGTCAGGGAATCATAAGCAATCTTGTAGGGAAAAACAACATCCTGATTCTGACAGATGCCAGGTGTATCCCAGGAGCCGAAGGTGGCGCCCTCTATTTCTGTGATGGAAAACACAGGTAAGAAATAATTCTTTGAGAAATATTATGTATGAAACTAGTGATAAAGTTATATGAAATATTTTATATTTTTGTAACAATTATTTCTCTGCGTGTGCTAGGATCCAAACCAGGGACCTTTGGCTTACTAGTCTCAAGCAATCGAGCTAAAGAAAAGATCTCTAGCTGAGTGGTATATTGCTGCTAGTATTTATCAAGAGCTGCCAACTCCACCTTCAGGAAATAACTTGTCCTGGAGTTTCCAGGGGTTGCAGCAATGCTTATGAAAAAACATACCAACTTGGCAACTTAATCATAATTCCAACTCAAATTCCATAAAACTAGGGCAAAATATGAACCAAAGAAAGATTTACACAGAGACTCCTGAGAAAGTACAAGGAGATTAAGATCAGGTGTTCTGGAAGAATAAGCATCTTCTGCTTCATCGATGACACCCGCCATACAAACCTTCGTCAATCCAAGTAAGTAATGTCACATTCTCAAATGAGAACAAGGTATACAAAAATGAAACCAACAAGCAAGATTACTCGCCTCAAATATGTCCAGCTTCATGTTGCACAATGAAAAAAAATAGTCCTCAATGAGATCAATATGGTGACCATAAAACTTTGACATGATTTTCATCAACCTGCATCTTTTGAACCCCTGTGTTATGAGTTTGTCTCAGTTGGCGACTTCTTGCATGGGAACAGGCCCTTGAATATCAAATCAACTGCGACATGTAAATTCCATAGGTTGGAGATGCAGGAATATTGCTCTCCAGAAATGGAAAATTTACAATAGGGAAATTGAAATCATCACGTTTTTCATACAACTTGATGAAAAGCTGTCCATGTTGGTTTCATTGTAGGAAAAGATTGAGATAAGCAGCTGGTGTAGAAGAGTGTCATATCTTTGATTTCCAGTTGTGGTGGATATATACCATGGATGTAGTCGATAAATTTCTTGTTACTTAAAGACAAAATGTCATCAAAATATCAGAAGATGAAGTTAAATGACTTTGCGAGGTCTTTGTGACCGGTATAGATAAGCTCTTCAATAAATTCAGCCTCGTATGAAAACGAAAACAAGTTGGTCAACAGACTGGCACAGATGGTTCCTATAGATACACCAATAGTCTGTTGGAAACCTCGAAGAAAATGTTGTCAACCAAAAATTTGATCATTTTTATGATTTCTTCCTCCGAATACTTCTGTGATTTGGACGTAAATTTGACAAAAGACGCTTCAGTATAATCCACAACCATATATTTATACCACCATTCATCTTTCTTGGAGAAAAAAATCTCTCGTAACAAGATAGGGAAGGCGTTCCTTCAGTTTAGAATGGGGTATGGTGTTGTAAAAGGTGGGAAAATCAAATGTTCTTATGGAAGAAACGTTTTTCAGAAGAGGATGATGAAAATTCTTCAAAAATCCACATGCTATTAATTCCACTTTTTGAGTAAAGAGTATTAAAATAAGGCTGTAACCCATAGTACTTAAAATGGTGGTTAGTAGTTTAGACAAAGGCTTGGTTGAATAGTTAGACAATCCAGCTGTAAAACGTTTATAGGAAATTTTGTGAAGTTTAGGGATCCAGAATAAATGAGGGAGGTCCGTATCCTTATCATTAATAAGCAGTCTAAATGATTGTGATACCGAAGCATGATTAGTTAGTATTTCATCTTACTAGTTTGAGACTCAACCGAGCTAAAGAGGAGTTTATTTCTATCTGAGTGGCATATTGATGCTAGTACAAATAAAGAATGTTTAATTCATGTTTTTTATTTGAGTGGGGCTTTGATGTTACTGTAAGGATCTTTCTACATGTAGCATAGATTTTTTATGGGTACACTGTGATGGCCCCATCATATTTTGTTTCAGAACTTTGGTAGGTATTATGATAGCCACTTTGTGTTGGAAGCATAATGAATGGGTTGGACTATCATTGGCTGCGTCTTTGTCCGAGATCCTAGACTGTCTCAGTGGTCTGCCAGTGAAACGGTTCAACAATACATATAATGCAATCAACAATACGCAATGTAAGTACAACAAGATACATATATAATTCTTGTATACTCTATTCAGTCTTGTTATTCTTATAAAGAAGTATATTTTATTTGAACACGATGTCTTGTAAATATTTTCAACCTTTAATTTTTCTTACCCTTCAACAGGGACAATGTCGAAGGTGATTAAGTCTGTTCAAGTCAACATCCCACTGCTGTCTGTCAATGGTAACTGGGGATCTGGTGTCTGTGTGGGGCACAACAGCCAAGGTCATAGGGTCATCCTTACCTGTAGTCACGTCATTGGCAAAGGTGATCTTACCTCCAGTAAGTTTTTTTTTTCTGCAGATTGAGAGTTTTGTAACTGACAATCTCTCCAGTTGATGGGTATTCAGCAAATATCATCTCAAAATGTTAAGAAGTAAATAATAAATTCACTTTTTATAAAAGTACTCTATGAAAGACATTTTTACCATGGGTTTTGTCTTGAAAATACAAGACAAGATGGAATAGAATTGAAAGTATCATGATATTATTGAGTCTATTTTCTGAAATTATAGAAACTGTTTCTTTTGAAAATCAGAAAATATGTTTCTAAGCATCTAACAAAATGATGCAGTAGTTCACTTGTTTTCAGAGATGTGATGAAGCACCATCAGACAGTGTTGTTTCATTCTGACAAAATTGGCTCCCAATTGGCCCCATCACTCATAGCAAGGTTCTGAATTGCAGGTGCTTTAAACCAGCTTCCTTTTGCTTGCAATTTACTTTTGCAAATTTCACGATGAAAACAAAAATCACAAAAATCAATCACTACAAATTAAAACATAGATAATTCTTTATGATAATGACCATGCATGCATTATTTATGGTGATCCTCTTGGTATTGTGCCATATGTTGTTCAAAACGCAATCTGGTCTCTGATAAGGTCACTTATAATCCTTGTCCCTCAAACAATTTATTTATGGTACGCTCTTCTTTTATGGTCAAATTAGCAGCCATATATGGGGCTCCATTCAGGGTTAAAATCAAGACTGCACTTTGAATTATAGAAAGATGGTTCAGAATTCGCGGAAGTAAATTGCAGCAAACTTGTTGTATTACTGACATCATAAAAATATCCCTGATGTTTCTCACAGAATTGTATATATAACTATATGTACATATTTGTATATTTTCTACAGTGGAGGTAGTGTATAAGCCTGACCCAACTTCTCACCGAGCAGACATAGTCTACCGTGTACCTATGGGTCAGCAGTTTGACCTTGGAATCCTGCTTGAACAGAGAATAACAACTACACACCAGACTGGCATCAAAGTCAGAAAGACTGCTCCACTCAGACAAGGTAATAAATTGAATCATACTAGGAAGGTGTTGAAGGTGTTGGGATGTATGATCCTATGGCTGGGAGAGATATAACAGACAACATGATTTCATGCCAACTGTTCTAAATGTTTTTTAGTAATCTTCTATTGTTATTTGGAGTTAATTCTAAAACTATATCAATATTTGTTTCAATCTATAAAGTTTATATGTAATGGATAGAGCCAATGCCGTTGTTGCATCAATGGAGGTCTGCAGGTTAATCGCCTCCTGTCTGGATACCCTAGGGTATGCAGGGTATTGATGAGAAGGGGTGAGCTTAAATAGGTATGAATCAATCAAACAGATTGGAGGCGGGTTCTTCAAAGTTTTATCAGGTAGTTGGTCTACCGGTTACGCCCTTATAATAGGGCTTCATCAGGACAACATTACCTTGAAAATTATCCCCTAAAGTACATTCAAGGCGGGCAAATTTACATTGTTGCTTGTGACGTTATCAATTAAGGTCGATAACTCTTTTCACTATTACTATTATGAACACGTAATGTGTGACGGTAAATTCCTTCACGGTTATAAAATGTAAAATTATAGTAAGTATAAACAATTAACCCAGTTCATTAATTTTCATCTAAACATAGTGTAGACATGGATTCCGACTGGTAATTCAATTCACGGTAATCCACACGCTCATCCTCCTCCAATTCGGATGAATTGGGGGTAGAAGCCGTGCTCTCCGAATCACTTAGTGCCAATTCCTGCCTTTATAAATCCATCGTTTCCTCTAGTACCGGTCTCATAGGTGGGCCACTGGTGTTGACTCTAGTGGCTGGCCTTGTCCTGAATTTAACACTCTCCAAGACTTCAAACGGTCTTTTGTTGTCTGGTTTGACTGCTTCCTGCTTCACTGTATCCTCATATACTTCAGGTTCGATGACTAACCTGGGTGGAAATTCCTCATATGTCTCTTATAGTCACCATCTCTGCCAAATGTTCTTTTACACATTTTGCACTTGTACCATGTTTTGACGGCCGCGTGGGCCACATTGACATGTCTTCTTAAATTCCTTAAGGAGGCATAAGATTTTCCACACAAAATACACGGTATTCTGATGGATCCAGTAGGTTTAGTTGTGGTTACCTGCTTCCGTGGGGTTTTCTTGATGTTTGCCATTGTTATGATATCAAATTAAGGCCTTCCGGTTGTCGCGTTTGTAAAATCAGAATCCAGCTTTCTTCAGTCCGTAGGCGACAGTTGATATTGTTGACGTTGGTCGCTATGCCGGTAACTATAACATCATCGGCATTGTGACCTGGTGACGTGAAATGCCGCGCTACGGGTTTGTCTTGATTTCTGTGTAGAATATCATATAAGTTGTTGCGGATCCTAGTATTAATAGTAGTAGACGTCTGACCTACATATTGGATCCTACATACCTTACAGGAAATTAAGTATACAGCATTTACGCTTTTGCATGTGATATGGTTTCTAATCTTGTAACTCTTCCCGGTTGATTTGCTAGTGAATACTACGTTCACAACCATGAATTTGCAAATCCTACATTGTTGTCCGCACGGTCCACTCCCATGTTGGACCGTGCTCTGGTTGATATCTGTTCTAATCAGAAGGTCTCTGATAGATCTCGGTCTCTTGAATGCCACTATCATGTTGTACTCAAGAAGTTTCTCTGTAGGTGGGCTCTGTCTAAGAATATGTTTATATTTCCGCAAATATTTGGCTATAGGAGGATTCCTAGGGTTGTAGGTAACAATAAAAGGTGTCAGTTTATTGTTGGATTCATTGTGACTCGGGTTGAGAAGCTGGTCCCTCGGGACCCTCCTCGCCTTGTCTATAGCTTTCAAAATTAGTTGCTTAGGATATCCTCGTGAAACAAATCTGTTCAATAGTTGTTGACACTTCTGTTCAAAGTGTGCGGACTCACTACAAACTGTCTTAATTCTCAATGCTTGTGAGTATGGTATGCTATTAATTTGTTGATGTGGATGGCAACTACGATAGTGTAGATACAGAAATGTGTTAGTGGGTTTGTTGAATAATCTGCTCCCTAGCCTCCCATTAGGGAGTTTATAGATGGTGGTGTCCAAGAAATTCACTTCTGTTTCACTCACTTCAAAGGTGAACTTGATGGTAGTATGAAACGAGTTCATGGCCTCACAGAATGAGGATAGCACCTCTTGGGAGTGTGGCCAAATAGAAAAGATCAATGTATCTCCACCATATTAGAGGTAGTAGTCCTTGATTGGATAAGAATCGGCGTTCAACAAAATCCATAAAAACTATAGCGTAGTTTGGTGCCATTTTAGTGCCCATGGCCGTACCCTGTTTCTGTAGGTAATACTCTATAAAGTTGCTGTGAAGGTTTTCTTTGAATATGTTAATATATGTGATGGCAGGCGACAGGCCTCCTGTATGTTGTTCATTGAGGTAGCCACCAGCTATTAGTAAACTCTACTTCAAAGTCACCCAGGCTGTTCAGAGGGTAATAAATTGAACACTTAAATCAAACAACATTCTAGTCTGGACACAACTCTCTATTCAGGAATAGTAATGAGGACAGCAGTTATGGACCTTATCTTGAATGTCATGTCTGAAATTAGCTCAGGATTGACTGTGGACTGTGATCTTGCACGTGGAGAATCTGTCTATGAGTTGTCAGTGATTTATAAGGAGTAATGATAATAAGAATTGCAGCATAAAAACTCACATATTCTGATTCTTAATCAGTAATGATGTACAATTTAATGACTTTGTTTTATTACAGGAATAGTCTCCTTTGGCACTTAGAGGTAGAATTCAAAATCAAGCAGTATTTGTGATATTTCTGTTAATAATAAATATTTTTGCATGATTGTCAATTTAAGATATTGAGATGAGCATTGTAGGCCCCTTGGGCCTCTATTTTGACAATGGTGTTTATTTAATTTAGCCATCATGTGTCGTCTGCCGTGCGCTGTCTGCCATATAAACTTTCCATTCAAATGACATCTTCTTAATAACTAGAAGGCTCAGGGTACTGATAATGGGCCTGTAGTATGATGGGATAAAGGACTACCAATATGTTAATATGAATGACTGAGACTTACTTTCAAGGTCACAGGGAGCAACATGATGAAATGTTTAAGCAACTTCTTCTCAATAACCAAAAGGCCAAGGGTGCTGATATTAGGCATGTAGCATGGTTGTTGTTAGGAGTTAATATAAATGACCTTGACCCACTTTCAAGGTCAAAGGTGTGAAATATGTCAAAATCTTCAAACAACATCATCTCAATAACCAAAAGGTCCATAGTACTGAATTGGGCCTTTATAGCATGCTTGGATGAAGAGATACTAAGCCTATTATAATGAATGACCTTGACCCACTTTCAAGGTCAGGTAAAACGTGTTGAAATATTTTAACCACTTCTTCTCAATAACCAAAAGGTCTATGGTACTTATATTAGGCCTGTAGCATGCTGAGATGAAGGATTACCAAGTTTGTTTACTTTGACTTATTGTCAAGATCACAGGGGTCAAATGTGTTGAAATGCATAAGTAACCTCTTTTTACATACTAAAATGCGAAGGGTCTTGTTATTGGGCCTGTAGCATGCTTTTTCAACAAGCATTTTGTTCAGAGTAATGGCATTTGTGTAGTACATGTATAAAGAACATGATTTCAAATTGGCAGAAAATGTCTTGATGAATCTTCCAATGTCTTCTATGTAAGTTGCAGTGTAATTGAGCAATTTATTTTACACCTATTTGGCCTCTTTCATATATAGGTCTTTATAATCAGATGAACCTTAAGGCATGTGGGCCTCTTGTCTTAGAGTGATATTGTGTTATTGATGGTGAAACCTCATTTGCTTTTGTTCTGTAAATACTTCTGATTCATTAATACAACAGGTAATCCAAATTCTGAGATCAGTCTATCATAAAATACATTACATGCAGTGATTATTTCCACAGGAGAAGCTGTGTTTGTGATAGGTCATGCTTTGTTTGGTAGAGGATTTGACCTTGAACCAACTGTAACAAAGGGGATCGTGTCAAAGGTCATACATTTCAGAAACCAGCCGGTGATGATACAGGTATTGAATTAAAATTTGTCCAAATCAAGTTGGAAAAAATTTAATGTTCTAAAGGCGTAAAATGTCTCAAAATTTCAGAAGAAAGAATTCCTTGTTGAACTGTTGACTGGGCAACAGGTTTGCACTTACTATACTTTAACATAGAGTCAGGTAACCAAAAGTCATGCATGCAAGTGGTTTGAATGAAATTTTCTATTTTTCTGTTTTTCAGGGATAGACAAATAAAGAAATGTCAGGAGTGTTCTGTTCAACATTTTGTTTGTGATTTTTATTATTTCAAATATAGACATATTGTGTTTACAGACAACATGTGCGGTCCATGCTGGAGCCAGTGGTGGGGCAGTTGTAGACATGGAGGGTAGACTGGTGGGTCTTGTTGTCTGTAATGCCAGGTAATTATCAAGTTACTGTCTGCCATTCATAGTCAGAATAAAAAAATATATAAACTGTATATAATCTATATATAAAATCCAATATGCAACCATACTTAATATTTAGAATTATTAATGATATAAGTGATAGTTAATTTATCATGCATATATATGTTACTTATCAATAAAGTTAAGTGTAAACTATTTTATTTTAGAGACACATCAACAGGAGCCACTTATCCCCATATCAACATGAGTGTTCCCATAGCAACCATTAGTCCTATATTGGACTCTTATCTAGAGTCAGGGGGTGAGTATCTGTCCTCCCACACAAAGTCAGAATCTGAACTTGTACACATAGTCCCAGGGTTAGTATTTTTACTTGTACAGTCAGGTAATAAGTATTTGTACTTGTTCACAGGGTCAGGTCAGTGTAAGTATTTGTACTTGTTCACAGAGTCAGGTCAGTGTAAGTATTTGTACTTGTTCACAGAGTCAGGTCAGTGTAAGTATTTGTACTTGTTCACAGAGTCAGGTCAGTGTAAGTATTTGTACTTGTTCACAGAGTCAGGTCAGTGTAAGTATTTGTACTTGTTCACAGAGTCAGGTCAGTACAAGTATTTGTACTTGTTCACAGAGTCAGGTCAGTGTAAGTATTTGTACTTGTTCACAGAGTCAGGTCAGTTTAAGTATTTGTACTTGTTCACAGAGTCAGGTCAGTGTAAATATCTACTTGTTCACAGAGTCAGGTCAGTGTAAGTATTTTGGTACTTGTTCACAGAGTCAGGTCAATGTAAGTATTTGTACTTGTTCACAGAGTCACGGAGTGAGTATCTGTACTTAAACAAAGAGTCAGGTCAGTGTAAGTATTTGTACTTGTTCACAGAGTCAGGTCAGTGTAAGTATTTGTACTTGTTCACAGAGTCAGGTCAGTTTAAGTATTTGTACTTGTTCACAGAGTCAGGTCAGTTTAAGTATTTGTACTTGTTCACAGAGTCAGGTCAGTGTAAGTATTTGTACTTGTTCACAGAGTCAGGTCAGTGTAAATATCTACTTGTTCACAGAGTCAGGTCAGTGTAAGTATTTTGGTACTTGTTCACAGAGTCAGGTCAATGTAAGTATTTGTACTTGTTCACAGAGTCAGGCCAGTGTAAGTATTTGTACTCGTTCACAGAGTCAGGTCAGTGTAAGTATTTGTTCTTGTTCACAGAGTCATGGAGTGAGTATCTGTACTTAAACAAAGAGTCAGGTCAGTGTAAGTATTTGTTCTTGTTCGCAGAGTCAGGTCAGTGTAAGTATTTGTACTTGTTCACAGAGTCAGGTCAGTGTAAGTATTTGTACTTGTTCACAGAGTCAGGCCAGTGTAAGTATTTTTTACTTGTTCACAGAGTCAGGTCAGGTTAAGTATTTTGGTACTTGTTCACAGAGTCAGGTCAGTGTAAGTATTTGTACTTGTTCACAGAGTCAGGTCAGTGTAAGTATTTGTACTTGTTCGCAGAGTCAGGTCAGTGTAAGTATTTGTACTTGTTCACAGAGTCAGGTCAGTGTAAGTATTTGTACTTGTTCACAGAGTCAGGTCAGTGTAAGTATTTGTACTTAAACAAAGAGTCAGGTCAGTGTAAGTATTTTGGTACTTGTTCACAGAGTCAGGTCAGTGTAAGTATTTGTACTTGTTCACAGAGTCAGGTCAGTGTAAGTATTTGTACTTGTTCACAGAGTCAGGTCAGTGTAAGTATTTTGGTACTTGTTCAGAGAGTCAGGTCAGTGTAAGTATTTGTACTTGTTCACAGAGTCAGGTCAGTGTAAGTATTTGTACTTGTTCACAGAGTCAGGCCAGTGTAAGTATTTGTACTTGTTCACAGAGTCAGGTCAGTGTAAGTATTTGTTCTTGTTCACAGAGTCAGGCCAGTGTAAGTATTTGTACTTGTTCACAGAGTCAGGTCAGTGTAAGTATTTGTACTTGTTCACAGAGTCACAGGGTGAGTATTTAATGATGTAGAAAAAAAATGTCCAATTTGTATCAGGCTTATGTTAAAACTGAAGAAATTTAAACTATCAAAAAAAAACTTAACAGAAATCTGTATTCTGTCACATCTGCAGTGATTTGTTCTCAAAAATTGGGTCTTTGGACAGTTTCTTTTTTATATGGGTGGAGTCATGTGCAACATTGTCATCACTTAGATTTACTTATTTTATATTTTCATTAACAGATAAATCTTAATTTCTGTTAAAGATAAATCTTTTTCTGTTACAGATAAAATCTTGTTTTCTGTTAAAGATAAATCTTGTTTTTTGTTACAGATAAATCTTGTGTTCTGTTAAAGATAAATCTTGTGTTCTGTTACAGATAAATCTTGTGTTCTGTTAAAGATAAATTTTGTGTTCTGTTACAGATAAATCTGTCCTACGGGCCTTGTGTGTTAGAAATCCAGTTATACACAGCCTTTGGACCATGGAAAAATTTACACACGGTAATTATCGTCTTACAGTAAAGGGTGTAATCTTTAAGCTAACAAATTTATTCTTTTGTTAAGTCTATTATATATAATTATACTGCAGGCAAATGTCTATATAGCTAGGTATGATGTTCCCCAACAGTGAATAAGTTCATAATTATCGTTTTCATAATTAAAAAAACATTTCAGTTCTTCCCAATACTAAACCATATTGGGCTCCAAACAATTTCATTATGGTGACCTGATGAGGTTTTGTCGATATTTCATTTCAGATGCAGGAGTCTTCACCAGCAAATTATGATACACAAAACTGAGAAATCAGATGTGCTAAATACTTATGAACATTAAAGTACACGATGTATCTAAGTACACAAATGGAGAACTTTTGATGTGTATTATTTGGTCCTGATGTGAATACATGTGTTTGTGTGTATTATTTGGTCCTGATGTGAATACATGTGTTTGTGTGTATTATTTGGTCCTGATGTGAATACATGTGTTTGTGTGTATTATTTGGTCCTGATGTGAATACATGTGTTTGTGTGTATTATTTGGTCCTGATGTGAATACATGTGTTTGTGTGTATTACGTGCGGATTCATGTGTTTGTGTTTATTCAGTATGAATTTAATAGTGCTGTTTGAGATGAGCTAGAACTAGTGTAGATAAATGTGTTTTATTAATTCAGTATGTGTAATTACTGATAGACTTGTGTGAGATGAGCTAGAACTAGTGTACATAAATGTGTTTTATTAATTCAGTATGTGTAATTACTGATAGACTTGTGTGAGATGAGCTAGAACTAGTATGGATACATGTGTTGTAACGATCTTGATAGGACTTCCATCTATTGTAAATATATGTAATTGTTGATAGACTATGTGCTGCTTGATAGGAGTTTTATCTATGTTTACATGTGAATGTATTCATCTTGTACACGAGACGGGGAAAATATTACATGCTACCCAGTAATGGAATTTTCTGTCCTGTACGATCTTTCTATGCAATATTTGGTGCCAAGTGACGTCAAAACTAAAATGTCTTATTCAATGGTCATTCTGATGCACAACCACAAAGGGACGTAACCTGATAGAATCGGAGAGCTTGGAAATGCAAGTAGCTGATGAGAAAGGTTCATGCAGCTTTTTACCACAACATGTACAAGAAAAAGAATCTGTTACCAATATATGTTTGAGAACAACTATTTAAGGCTAAGGCTGACATTCTGTAACACTTTTTGAACAGAATGTCAGTCCTCAGCCATGATAAATCATCTTTGAACACAAACAGGTAACAAATTCTGTTAATCCAGTATGAGTGCATGTGTGTAGAACTTTGCGTATTTATCCAGCTTGTGTCTGGTAATAATAAGCCCACCTCCTGAAGTCAGGTGCGTAGAACTTTGTGTATTTATCAAGTATAAAGCTTGTGTCTGGTAATAATAAGCTTACCTCCTGAAGTCAGGTGTGTAGAACTTTGTGTATCTATCCAGCTTGTGTCTGGTAATGATAAGCCCACCTCCTGAAGTCAGGTGTGTAGAACTTTGTGTATTTATCCAGCTTGTGTCTGGTAATAATAAGCCCATCTCCTGAAGTCAGGTGTGTAGAACTTTGTGTATTTATCCAGCTTGTGTCTGGTAATAATAAGCCCATCTCCTGAAGTCAGGTGTGTAGAACTTTGTGTATTTATCCAGCTTGTGTCTGGTAATAATAAGCCCACCTCCTGAAGTCAGGTGTGTAGAACTTTGTGTATTTATCCAGCTTGTGTCTGGTAATAATAAGCCCACCTCCTGAAGTCAGGTGTGTAGAACTTTGTGTATTTATCCAGCTTGTGTCTGGTAATAATAAGCCCACCTCCTGAAATCAGGTGTGTAGAACTTTGTGTATTTATCCAGTATAAAGCTTGTGTCTGGTAATAATAAGCCCATCTCCTGAAGTCAGGTGTGTAGAACTTTGTGTATTTATCCAGCTTGTGTCTGGTAATAATAAGCCCACCTCCTGAAGTCAGGTGTGTAGAATTTTGTGTATTTATCCAGCTTGTGTCTGGTAATGATAAGCCTACCTCCTGAAGTCAGGTGTGTAGAACTTTGTGTATTTATCCAGCTTGTGTCTGGTAATAATAAGCCCACCTCCTGAAATCAGGTGTGTAGAACTTTGTGTATTTATCCAGTATAAAGCTTGTGTCTGGTAATAATAAGCCCATCTCCTGAAGTCAGGTGTGTAGAATTTTGTGTATTTATCCAGTATAAAGCTTGTGTCTGGTAATAATAAGCCCACCTCCTGAAGTCAGGTGTGTAGAACTTTTTGTATTTATCCAGTATAAAGCTTGTGTCTGGTAATAATAAGCCCATCTCCTGAAGTCAGGTGTGTAGAACTTTGTGTATTTATCCAGTATAAAGCTTGTGTCTGGTAATAATAAGCCCACCTCCTGAAGTCAGGTGTGTAGAACTTTGTGTATTTATCCAGTATAAAGCTTGTGTCTGGTAATAATAAGCCCACCTCCTGAAGTCAGGTGTGTAGAACTTTGTGTATTTATCCAGTATAAAGCTTGTGTCTGGTAATAATAAGCCCACCTCCTGAAGTCAGGTGTGTAGAACTTTGTGTATTTATCCAGCTTGTGTCTGGTAATAATAAGCCCATCTCCTGAAGTCAGGTGTGTAGAACTTTGTGTATTTATCCAGTATAAAGCTTGTGTCTGGTAATAATAAGCCCATCTCCTGAAGTCAGGTGTGTAGAACTTTGTGTATTTATCCAGCTTGTGTCTGGTAATAATAAGCCCACCTCCTGAAGTCAGGTGTGTAGAACTTTGTGTATTTATCCAGCTTGTGTCTGGTAATAATAAGCCCATCTCCTGAAGTCAGGTGTGTAGAACTTTGTGTATCTATCCAGCTTGTGTCTGGTAATAATAAGCCCATCTCCTGAAGTCAGGTGTGTAGAACTTTGTGTATTTATCCAGCATAAAGCTTGTGTCTGGTAATAATAAGCCCACCTCCCGAAGTCAGGTGTGTAGAATTTTGTGTATTTATCCAGCTTGTGTCTGGTAATAATAAGCCCACCTCCTGAAGTCAGGTGTGTAGAACTTTGTGTATTCATCCAGTATAAAGCTTGTGTCTGGTAATAATAAGACTACCTCCTGAAGTCAGGTGTGTAAAACTTTGTGTATTTATCCAGTATAAAGCTTGTGTCTGGTAATAATAAGCCCATCTCCTGAAGTCAGGTGTGTAGAACTTTGTGTATTTATCCAGCTTGTGTCTGGTAATAATAAGACTACCTCCTGAAGTCAGGTGTGTAGAACTTTGTGTATTTATCCAGCTTGTGTCTGGTAATAATAAGCCCACCTCCTGAAGTCAGGTGTGTAAAACTTAGTGTATTTATCCAGCTTGTGTCTGGTAATGATAAGCCCATCTCCTGAAGTCAGGTTTGTAGAACTTTGTGTATTTATCCAGCATAAAGCTTGTGTCTGGTAATAATAAGCCCACCTCCTGAAGTCAGGTGTGTAGAACTTTGTGTATTTATCCAGCTTGTGTCTGGTAGGTGTGGCTCACTGGGCTCATTGTTGAAAATGAATATTTATTTTTGTGGAATTTTCAACTAAATAAAAACACTGCAACAAATCAATCCATTTTACTGTAACTTTTAATGTCTACATTTGATATAGAACTTAAGATTCAATAAATACACATATATGCAACAATGGTCAACAAACGAAAAAAAAACATTTCTGTTGATATTTGTTAAAAGCTACTTTTGGAGAAATACCAGGTAATTCTAACACATAAACAAGTCAATCTTCAACAAAAATATGCACCTTCCTACATACTCCAATACACCTTGCAGTTAAAAGCCAAGACCACTCGGATGGAAGGGCACTTAGCTTTTAGTTACCAATTAAATATAACAATGCAGAACTTAGAAGAGCAGAAAATTATCTCACAGGACCTGGATGTGAAATGAATTTCTTGAAGGAATCCTGGAACCATCAATCTGATCCCAGATCAGGAACTGATACTACCTGGTATATATAGCCAAATGCACCAACAGACATTTGATTTGGTACAAGTTATTTTATTTTTCCATTTTCATGATGGATTAACATAAAAAAAATTAACATCAAGAAAAGGTGGGCGAATCGTAAGGATTATATTACTTAATATGTACTGGTATGCACTATATATACATCTGCTATAATTGTCTTTCTGACAAAATGACTTGAAAGTAGCAATAAACTTTCCAATAACTAAAAATTAGAATTATTATAGACTTTTTTAGTGAGGAGGTGAACAAGTGTTAATGCTAAAAGACTGCGGATTCCTCTGTACCAGGATCATTCACAGGCACTTTCCAGAACATTAATGAAATGAAGTGATGATATATTCATATACTTCAAGTTATTAAGACTGAAGTGGTATTTACTGCAAATTCAATGAAATTCATTTTAGATTTTGAAATACAACTTATGCAGATTTTCATAATAACATCTGAAAGTGCCATTTTAGATTTAGACTCCAAAATAATAACTGAAGTCCTGACGATAAACTGGACTTTCAAGCCAAGTTTCTGATTATTTCACTTTATACGTGGAAGCAGAATCGGAGTTGAATTCAAAATGGTTTTCAAAATGGCTACCAAGGCAGCCATATCCGATTAAAACTTCAAAGTATCAATTTGATTGGTCAGGATCATATATAGGTCATTCATGACTCTCCCATAAATAACAAGATTATAAAATTGTTAACATACAACACAGAAGAGGAATAGCAACAGCACACAAAATGTGCTTGAAAATACATAGAACAATTTCAGGTGGGCATTTTAACGACTGAATACCAAGTTTACAACTCGCAAACATATTTATGGTAGACAATTATGACTGGTACAATACCTGGAAGAACAAAATATAAATAAAGGTCACTAAAAATACCCTCTAAGGGGCCTCTCAATAAATTAAGTCTATTAAAAGGTCTCTTACTTATCCTGAATGGGGCAGCTCTCTACACATTCAACCTGTATGACAGCAAACTGTACATATAAAAAGGTTACAGGATACTGAAATGTATCATGATCATCTTTTGTGACAGTTCAAAACTTTCTTATGAACAGTAAGTACATACAATTGAAACAATTAAAACTTTCCCCAACTTTAACAACTTTGAATAGTTAAAAAAAAAAACAAAAGACAAAAAAAATCTGCTTCAGTCATGATCTTGATTCTATGGACTTAATAACATTCTGATGGCATTTGCTTTGCTACTCCAGGAGATTCAGTCACCAGGACGAACCTACTGGAGAAGATGGATCTCTGCCAGTGTGCTTTAATACAGTGTAAGGAAAGACAATGCTGGCAGGGACTGATATGGATCATGACTGAAGTTATTGTAGTATGAATAAAAGAAATGGCACTAAGGGAGGGAAGGCAATCATAACAAGGGCATTAAAAGGGCATTAAATATATTAACAGCAATGCTAAAATCTAACACTAACAATTTTCACATGATTTCTAACATAGTACCAGCTATACATACAATTCCTGTACCTTGACAAATGAAAATGAACTTCATGAAACCTCAACATGTGAACATGAGGAAATGTACCTCAACATTACAATATCATTCAAAACATACAAACTATCGGCAAAAGTCTACATTTTTGTTGATATTTCATTTTATAACAAAAGGCAACATTCCATCTGAAACAACTGAAATATGAACTTTTGAAAACTATGAAAGCAATATACCAAGAATATCTTTTCCAATCAGAATATCAGTTGTGATGAATGCTAGTACAGGTTTAACATCTCCCACATCAACATTACTCTCTAAACCATTAATGATCTTGTACATTTTAACGCTTTTGTTTGTTCCTTTCAATCGTCCAGTACTTGAATGGTTTTAATGGTCTGAAACAGTAGTTTTAATGGTTTTTATATTCCTTTTAATAGTTTTAATATTTCTGTAAAATTTTAATGATTATGTTCCTGTTAAGTTTTAAAGTTTTTCTTCTTTTTTTTTTTCAATTTTCAACACAAAAATTGGAACCTCATTCAATCTCAGCTTATTTCATGCAATGCTAACATAGAAACAAAATTGATTTCATGATCTTTCAAAACATGAATATATCACAATTGACACTCTCATCTTGAAATCATACCTGTTGACTAACAGACAATTAAGCCACCTTAATGGTAAAGAAAACATTGTCAGCCATGAAGTATTTAATCCTGTACAGCCACCACATTGTAGTGATGAAGGAAACAAAATATACTGTCAGAGATTTCAGGTCTAAAAAAAGTATACTGTCAGAGAACCAAAGATTTCAGGTCTAAAAAACATATACTGTCAGAGAACCAGAGATTTCAGGTCTAAAAAACATATACTGTCAGAGAACCAGAGATTTCAGGTCTAAACAACATATACTGTCAGAGAACCAGAGATTCCAGGTCTAAAAAACATATACTGTCAGAGAACCAGAGATTTCAGGTCTAAAAAACATATACTGTCAGAGAACCAGAGATTTCAGGTCTAAAAAACATATACTGTCAGAGAACCAGAGATTCCAGGTCTAAAAAACATATACTGTCAGAGAACCAGAGATTTCAGGTCTAAAAAACATATACTGTCAGAGAACCAGAGATTTCAGGTCTAAAAAACATATACTGTCAGAGAACCAGAGATTTCAGGTCTAAAAAACATATACTGTCAGAGAACCAGAGATTTCAGGTCTAAAAAACATATACTGTCAGAGAACCAGAGATTTCAGGTATAAAAACAAGGTATACTACTAGAGGTTTCAGTT
Organism: Ylistrum balloti; assembly: GCF_031769215.1. Taxonomy (NCBI): domain Eukaryota; kingdom Metazoa; phylum Mollusca; class Bivalvia; order Pectinida; family Pectinidae; genus Ylistrum; species Ylistrum balloti. The sequence goes on along the minus strand of NW_026781865.1, from coordinate 470,650 downwards.
CCTATACATAACATTGGTCAGGATTACACAGGGTTAATTTGAACAGTTTCCTGGTCTAGATGTTTTGTTATTTCAAACGTCTGATATTTAAGCTTGTTGACCTTACTAAAACGTAAGACAAGAGACACAAATTTTAAACAAAAAAAATCTGGATGAAATTTATCCTGTATGAATGAAGACCAACTACAAAATGACTAGGTGATGCATATTATAAATACTTCATTACTGGTAGACTAAATAATGCTAGAACATACTCACATTTGTACCCGTAAAATTTTCACCATAAACCTTCACTAAACGTTGCATGTATAATTAAATGAATGATGACATAAATATGGTTTTCCACATGTCTTCCTTTCATAAGCAAAAATGCTTCTTATTTGAATTTTTATCATCTGTAGGATGTGAGTATACGAGCCAAGAAGTACCACAAATGCCACCAGGAGGCACTTTTCAAGATATGGACAATGAGGAGAAATGAATATGCAATATTTGATCACTCCAAAGGGAATGTTTTAAACTTTAATCCATTACATACTGGTGTGTCACCTCGAGTCTGAAGAGTCGCTATCTGATTCTGCCTCCGAGGAAGATGAAATTGCACCCCTATATGAAAATATTCTTGCATCATATGTATTAGAAGGCTGTAATCGATGTCGGTAGGATATTTTTGGAATATCTGTCCTGCCTGATAACATATCTTGATAAAAACTTGGAGGATTAGGCTTTGGCCCTCCGATTACATTGGAAGCCACGGTTGGTCGCCCTGGTAGTTTTCGTGGAGTTGAAAATCCATATGGTTTCGCATTAAGGGAGTTGAGCTCCTTGGTAGCTGTCACTTTTTTAGGTAGAGGAGGCTTACCATCGTTCACTATCACTTTGTTTTCTTTTGCCTCTGCATCAACATATTCCTGTTTGTCACTCTTCCCATTTTCAATAGTCTGTTTGTTACCTTGGTCTGCACCAGGTTTAGGTGACCTTTTACCTTTGCCTGTCAAAGGTCGTAAACGTCTGTCACCATTATTGTTGGTATTTACAGGCGTCTTTGAACCAGTAGGTGTTTTTGAACTAGAACTTGTCCCTGTTGGAGTTTTTGTACCAAATAATTTGTCTGATGTACTCCTACGAATTCTTGCCTGCATTTTCTTTGAGACACCTGAAGTACTGTTTGGAACAGAACCTGATCCACTCTCTAATTTTATACCGGGATTTGAACTTGTGCCACTTGGCGTGCCAGCCTTTTTCCGCATCATAATGACAGGCGCTTTATTGTTGGGTATAACATTAGCCCCATTTTTGTCCATCCTTGAGGATGTTGGGGCAGATGCTGTGCTGTAGTTTCTCGATCCATCATTATTGTTACCATTTATATTGGTTCTTAAATCAACAGGGACACCATTACAACGTGCACCATTGCTATGAATACTGTTTGATATTCCGTTTTTGCCATAATCTGTTGGTTTTCGAGTCCGATTCCATGCCAACTTTTTGTTTTTTCTCCTACGAGGTATATCATCATCTGAAGAAGAATCACTTGATTCATCTGATTCAGACTCTGATGATGAATCAGATTCCACGGCACTTGATCGGAAAAAAGTATTTCTTACAGGAGCTGGTGGCTTTTTTCTTCTATATTCCATCATACGCTTAGCAGTATTTTTCAAAAATTCAGCATCACACTAAAAACATAACAAGATAAATAGGAATTCCTACAGGCAATATAAGAAAATGTTATCTTCAAATAGTGCTATACATACTTTAATATAGAATATTTAATAACAATCACAAAATGGAACTCTTCTTTTCAGAAATTACCTCCCTTCTTCATTTTGTATGTCACCATTTAGACATTTTCCTTAAATCTGATAAGAAAAGTTTACATATGATTATAATAACCAGGACCAAATGAAGTCGAGATTTCAGAAATTTGATCTACTTGGAAATATTTTTTTACGAAATACAAAACCTTAAACTGACAACATTTCTACAAATGATGGACTCACAATTTTGAGGACTCCTTCAGACTTGATGATGAGATCTTCTATGTCAGCTTTCCAACCAACCATCTCTGTGAAGTTCTGCATGCTCTTGATCAGGTCACCTATTTTCATTACAGCATCTCAATATGTTAAAGAGTTCACACTACACAGATTTTATCCTACCTATTAGTATTACAGCATCTCAATATGTTAAAGAGTTCATGCTACACAGAATTCCTCATTGCATTTTGGAAAGTACATTTTAAATGTGATAAAATTCACATTCAACAGTTTCATGTTTCATCAATATGATAAGGATTTGGCTTTCACAACCATTTTATGTTCCCACCAAATTGCAGGGACATATATAACCCTGGTCTGTCTTGCTTGAAAAACCTATAAAAATACTTTAATCATATCTATTCTATTGTAATGTAACATCAAGTTTTATAATGATTATTTTTGGTCGGCATTGGAGTTTGGGCATTATTATTATTTTTTTTTCAGGAGGGTTGGGTGAGGTTGGGTGAGGTGGGGTGTGGGCATTTTCCTAGTCTATTAACAAGGTTTCCTAGCTCATATTACAATAGCACAATACCACCTGTAACATTTCATAAATGTTTACCTTCAGCTACTATGTCCTTGGCACGTTTACTATGTCTAAATGGTCCTACAGCCTCCATGTTGAACAGAACTCTAGGTACTGTCCATCTGACTGTGTCCACAATACCAGCAAATGGCTGGACCTGTCAACATAAACAATATTTTTATTATCTTTATATCTCCATTAGTTAAAATGTAATAAAACACTGGTCAGTGTGAGTTCACAATTACTTCTCTCCCAGGTCAGTAAACATAACTATAAATAGACTGGTCAGTGTGATTTCACAATTACTTATCTCCCTGGTCAGTAGACATAACTATAAATAGACTGGTCAGTGTGAGTTCACAATTACTTCTCTCCCAGGTCAGTAAACATAACTACAAATAGACTGGTCAGTGTGATTTCACAATTACTTATCTCCTAGATCAGTAGACATAACTATAAATAGACTGGTCAGTGTGAGTTCACAATTACTTATCTCTTAGATCAGTAAACATAACTATAAATAGACTGGTCAGTGTGAGTTCACAATTACTTATCTCCCTGGTCAGTAGACATTATTATAAATAGACTGGTCAGTGTAATTTCACAATTACTTATCTCCTAGATCAGTAAACATAACTATAAATAGACTGGTCAGTGTGAGTTCACAATTACTTATCTCCCTGGTCAGTAGACATAACTATAAATAGACTGGTCAGTGTGAGTTCACAATTACTTATCTCCCTGGTCAGTAGACATAACTATAAATAGACTGGCCAGTGTGAGTTCACAATTACTTATCTCCTAGATCAGTAGACGTAACTATAAATAGACTGGTCAGTGTGAGTTCACAATTACTTATATCCCAGGACAGTAAACATAACTATAAATAGACTGGTCAGTGTGAGTTCACAATTACTTATCTCCCTGGTCAGTAGACACAACTATAAATAGACTGGTCAGTGTGATTTCACAATTACTTATCTCCCTGGTCAGTAGACATAACTATAAATAGACTGGTCAGTGTGAGTTCACAATTACTTAATATCCCAGGTCAGTAAACATAACTATAAATAGACTGGTCAGTGTGAGTTCACAATTACTTCTCTCCGAGGTCAGTAAACATAACTATAAACAGACTGGTCAGTGTGAGTTCACAATTACTTATCTCCCAGGTCAGTAGATATAACTATAATAGACTGGTCAGTGTGATTTCACAATTACTTATCTCTAGAGAAGTGACTATGCATAGATCATTTGGTTTGGTTTGACCCTCACTGTCCTCCAGAAAGCTTCTCTGAGAACAACTAAAATGGTCAGTATGGCTAAGGCTGTGTACCATTTCACAAATTTTGACACTATAATGATTAGATTAGTCAGTGGCTTTCAATGCTGTAAGTGAGTGTTTATCCTCACTGACTTTCAGAGCATTTCTTTATAGCAGTCTTGGTGTTCTGATCCTCAATGACAAGAAGTATGTTTATACTGTGACCTTCACTGACCCAAAGCTGGCAATGAGGTTTTGACCCTCACTGCCACTTAGGGCTGTAAGTGTAGTTTGACCCTTATTGACCCTCACAGTTCTAAGTGTAGTTTGACCCTTATTGACCCTCCTTGCCTTAAGTGTAGTTTGACCCTTATTCACCCTCGTCGCTGTAAGTGTAGTTTGACCCTTATTCATCCTCGTCTCTGTAAGTGTTGTTTGACCCTTATTCACCCTCGTTGCTGTAAGTGTAGTTTGACCCTTATTGACCCTCGTTGCCTTAAGTGTAGTTTGACCCTTATTGACCCTCGTCTCTGTTAGTGTAGTTTGACCCTTATTGACCCTTGTCTCTGTAAGTGTAGTTTGACCCTTATTGACCCTCGTCTCTGTAAGTGTAGTTTGACCCTTATTGACCCTCGTTGCCTTAAGTGTAGTTTGACCCTTATTGATCCTCGTTATCTGTAAGTGTAGTTTGACCCTTATTGACCCTCATCTCTGTAAGTATAGTTTGACCCTTATTGACCCTCGTTGCCTTAAGTGTAGTTTGACCCTTATTGACCCTTGTCTCTGTATGTGTAGTTTGACCCTTATTGACCCTCGTCTCTGTAAGTGTAGTTTGACCCTTATTCACCCTCGTTGCTGTAAGTGTAGTTTGACCCTTATTCACCCTCATCACTGTAAGTGTAGTTTGATCCTTATTGACCCTCGTCGCTGTAAGTGTAGTTAGATCCTTATTGACCCTCGTTGCCTTAAGTGTAGTTTGACCTTTATTGACCCTCGTCGCTGTAAGTGTAGTTTGACCCTTATTGACCCTCGTCGCTGTAAGTGTAGTTTGACCCTTATTCACCCTCATTGCTGTAAGTTTAGTTAGATCCTTATTGACCCTCGTCTCTGTAAGTGTAGTTTGATCTTTATCCACCCTCATCGCTGTAAGTGTAGTTTGACCCTTATTGACCCTCGTCACTGTAAGTGTAGTTTGACCCTTATTGACCCTCGTCGCTGTAAGTGTAGTTAGATCCTTATTGACCCTCGTTGCCTTAAGTGTAGTTTGACCTTTATTGACCCTCGTCTCTGTAAGTGTAGTTTGACCCTTATTGACCCTCGTCTCTGTAAGTGTAGTTTGACCCTTATTGACCCTCGTCTCTGTAAGTGTAGTTTGACCCTTATTCACCCTCGTCTCTGTAAGTGTAGTTTGACCCTTATTCACCCTCGTCTCTGTAAGTGTAGTTAGATCCTTATTGACCGCCGTTGCCTTAAGTGTAGTTTGACCTTTATCCACCCTCATCGCTGTAAGTGTAGTTTAACCCTTATTGATCCTCGCCCCTGTAAGTGTAGTTTGACCCTTATTCACCATTGTCGCTGTAAGTGTAGCTTGACCCTTATTGACCCTCATCGCTGTAAGTGTAGTTTGACCCTTATTGACCCTCATTGCTGTAAGTGTAGTTTGACCCCCACTGTTCTCAGTGTAGTTTGACGTTATACTTACCCCTAAAGATGTCCCCATTATAATGACTAGATCAGCTTGTAACATATCCTTCAGATAGAAGTAGAATCGTTTGGGTAAATCCTCACCAAAGAACACAATATCTGGTTTAACGATTCCCTATAAAGAATTATCAAAACATCCTGTCAAATGGCAAATAAACAAAAAATTAGCAGATATGGATGCATAGCAAACAGTGTACCGATAACTTAACTATTATGAAACTTCAAAAAATAAATTCAATTTCATCTCTGCAATAAAATGGATCTTAAATCATAGAGATTTTGATTTTTCTGTCAACAGTTGATGTATACAGTATAATTATGTACAAAAACAAGAAAAAATAGTTTGACAAATTTAATTAAAACTTTCAACATGACAAGTCAGATTGATTTGCCTCCGAGTTCAGACATAGCCATCAATCAGATAACATGCTGATATTGTGAACAAAACACTTCACCACACTAATATAAATTACAGTCTAAATGAGCCAACATAATGCCAATGATGTTAATTAAATGAATAACATTGCATCCTGATGGTAGTTGTTATCAATATTTGATTATCTTAAATCTTCAACTCTAATCAATAGGGGCCCATCGAGGGGGCAATTAACGTAGGATTTTAGGGGTAGTCAGAGATCCGTAAATGTATTCAATCCAAATTTTAACCACTGAAAATGAAGTGAAAAGTTAGGAAAGTTCACTTCTGTCTGTTGGAAGACTTACCGGACAGCCACGCCTCTTACACAAGGGTAGCTTGTCCTGAAACACAGGTTCCTGTAAACACAAAATGATAGAATATTATTAGTTTTTTTTTTACCAGGGAAAACAATACATTTACCATCACATCTAACAAATACAGGCTTCTTTAAAACAATAGTAACAATATAATATACAATAATATACAATAGTATACAATATAACAGGAGAAACCTTTTCCATGGTTAACATGTACTGAAATACCACACCATATGGGAAACAAGCACTACTGATCACAAGCTCCTGAGAAAACTAACACTTGTAATACAATGAAAAGTATACAATTACACATCGGAAACCTTTCCTTCAACAAAGGCTCCTGTAAAACTGTTCTATAGGAAACCTCACCTATAATACAGACTTAACCTATCCTGTAGGAAGCCTCACCTATAATACAGACTCCTGTTAACCTATCATGTAGGAAACCTCACCTATAATACAGGCTCCTGTTAACCTATCATGTAGGAAGCCTCACCTATAATACAGGCTCCCGTGAACCTATCCTGAAGGAAACCTCACCTATAATACAGGCTCCTGTTAACCTATCCTGTAGGAAACCTCACCTATAATAGACTCCTGTTAACCTATCATGTAGGAAACCTCACCTATAATACAGGCTCCTGTTAACCTATCATGTAGGAAACCTCACCTATAATACAGGCTCCTGCTAACCTATCATGTAGAAAACCTCACCTATAATACAGGCTCCTGTTAACCTATCCTGTAGGAAACCTCACCTATAATACAGGCTCCTGTTAAAGTGTACATTTAATGGCAACTTTATTTTACATATAAATATTGTCATGTTAAGCGAAATAAATGTCGAAAACCCTAACAAAATCCGTTACAGCGTTGCCGCGATATCGCTGTTTAAACTTCCCGGTTTGCACCTGTCACACACAAGCGATTAGCCTCAACACCCGGATTTCTGCCTGGATTAGCGTGACGTCATAAGTGTGAAACAATTATCATTTAGAAAACCTCACCTGTACTAGAGGCTCCAGTTAACCTATCATGTTGGAAACCTCACCTGTACTACAGGCTCCAGTTAACCTATCATGTAGGAAACCTCACCTGTACTACAGGCTCCTGTTAACCTATCATGTAGGAAACCTCACCTATAATACAGGCTCCTGTTAACATATCATGTAGGAAACCTCACCTGTACTACAGGCTCCTGATAACCTATCATGTAGGAAACCTCACCTGTACTACAGGCTCCTGTGAACCTATCCTGTAGGAAACCTCACCTGTACTACAGGCTCCTGTGAACCTATCATATAGGAAGCCTTCCTTATAATACAGGCTCCTATTAATCTATCATGTAGGAAACCTCACCTGTACTACAGGCTCCTGTTAACCTATCCTGTAGGAAACCTCACCTATACTACAGACTCCTGTGAACCTATCCTGTAGGAAACCTCACCTGTACTACAGGCTCCTGTGAACCTATCATATAGGAAGCCTTCCTTATAATACAGGTTCCTATTAATCTATCATTCTGATTCTGATTTGGCTGGTATTATAATGCTCTTATTGGTTTGATCTGATATCTTAACAACTTAACCTTTACCTTGACCACTGAACCTTCATGTAGATAACCACAAATTGTGCAGGTAGCAGATGCAAATGTCCCATGGGCCTCCACAAGTTTCTCAGCTGGTAACCCTGCCACTGCAAATATAATTAATTAAATAGATATCTAATTTCAATACAAGGCCATATTAAAATCAACATTCAAACTAAGGCTGCATTAAAAGTGGGCCAATAATGTATTTTCCAGATTACTTCATCAATTCTTTAGTGATGCATTTACAAAAGGGCTAAAGATATATTTACTGTATAACACCCATCAGTTCTTTAATCAAAAAGACTATAGATCTCAGTGACTTAAAATTCATGTCAGAAAAAAAAATGCACAAATACTTCAAATCAGGTAAAATCAGTACAAAATTAGGTCATAGTGATCTTGAATCCTGTTTATATATATATATATATAGTCAACCCTGTCTAAGAGGTCACTCTAGGGAACAGGGGAAAATGGCCTAACACAGATGGCTTTTATATAGAGGTTCAGTTATTATGCATTACCATTAAATGAACGGGAAATGGACTTTACAGACAGGTGATCTTTATAAAGAGGTGCTGTTACTATGAATGGCATTACACAGAGAACAAAAAAAATGACCTTTATAGAAAAGTGACCTTTGTATACAGGTAATCTTAAGACAGGTTTTACTGTATAGCAAAAGTCAGTTTTTATCTCCAACATTTAGCTTCAAATATTTTGGAATATAGATTACAGTAATTTGGATATCGAAGATTCATATTCTAAATAAGTTAAATAGATGACCTTGAAATATTACTGATCAGAAATGGCAGGTAATGTGATTATCAAACCATTTTATCTCCTAGTTTTACAGAGATTTAAATAGAACAACTGACACACTTTACTTGACCCAAATCTAGTTTTACCACCTTTTGTACCAATATGCATCTCTACATAAATCAAATAACTGTTTACACAACAGTAGGTTAACAGAGACAGACCAAACAATAGGTCTAACCTACTCTGAAGTGTATTGTGTCATGTAGAAACATTTAGTAAATGAACTTGTCTGGCAAATCTCCATCAACCTGTAATCTGATCAGGCATCAGACCTTGCTGTCAAAGTTCTACTACAGCTGACATTAATAGGAATATTCTCCCTCAATTTCACACAAAAATACAGTTGTTTTATCAGTAGGTATAAAGAAACATACTTTATTGTAGACTTATAATCAATTCTATAAATATTAGAAAAAACACATAAATGAGAAACAGACTGAATAACTGTTCACCAGATGTTAAATTGTCAACAGTTATGTAATCTTAGATCAGCAATCTACAGCAATCTATACCTAAGTCATTTTCAGCATACTTGCCAACATTCTACTAGGTATATCTCCCAAAATGAAAAATTTGAACTTTATCAAAGTAATGTTTATCTAGATCTCGTATTCATTAACTAATAAATGAAAAAAAAAAATGTATTCAGTCATACAGTCAAACCTGTTAACAGGACAAATATCTATAGTCTGGCTGTTTTGTAGAATTATACTCAGTCAAACCTGTTAACAGGACAAATATCTATAGTCTGGCTGTTTTGTAGAATTATACTCAGTCAAACCTGTTAATAGGACAAATATCTATAGTCTGGCTGTTTTGTAGAATTATACTCAGTCAAACCTGTTAACAGGACAAATATCTATAGTCTGGCTGTTTTGTAGAATTATACTTAGTCAAATCTGTTAACAGGACAAATATCTATAGTCTGGCTGTTTTGTAGAATTATACTCAGTCAAACCTGTTGACAGGACAAATATCTATAGTCTGGCTGTTTTGTAGAATTATACTCAGTCAAACCTGTTAACAGGACAAATATCTATAGTCTGGCTGTTTTGTAGAATTATACTCAGTCAAACCTGTTAACAGGACAAATATCTATAGTCTGGCTGTTTTGTAGAATTATACTCAGTCAAACCTGTTAACAGGACAAATATCTATAGTCTGGCTGTTTTGTAGAATTATACTCAGTCAAACCTGTTAACAGGACAAATATCTATAGTCTGGCTGTTTTGTAGAATTATACTCAGTCAAACCTGTTAACAGGACAAATATCTATAGTCTGGCTGTTTTGTAGAATTATATAAACCCGTTAACAGGACAAATATCTATAGTCTGGCTGTTTTGTAGAATTATAATCAGTCAAATCTGTTAACAGGACAAATATCTATAGTCTGGCTGTTTTGTAGAATTATACTCAGTCAAACCTGTTAACAGGACAAATATCTATAGTCTGGCTGTTTTGTAGAATTATACTTTATCATTATCTTGTAATAAGCTCATCACTGACTTTGAATCAACGGTACTGGTAATGTGTTTGCTCCAAAGGTCTTGTAATAAGCCCACCCACAACACTGAATCAGAAGTTATATGTTAGTTGCCAGAGGTCCTGTAATAAGCCCACCCACGACATTGAATAAGAGGTTATATGTTAGTCGCCAGAGGTCCTTTAATAAGCCCACCTCCTGATATTGAGTCATCGGTAACATGTTCACCTCCTCAACTGATAGCAGGATAAATACATAAATGAATGTTGACAGATTTCTTTCTCCTAACAAGAGGATAGACATAGTAAGATAAAGCTGATATGAAACTCTGGTTCCTGAAAACCCACCTACAATATAGTCCAACATCAACACAAACATTTAAATCCTAATCTGTGTACTGGATAAGTCAACAATAAAACCAAGGAATCAACACATTATGTCTATTATGAAGTCAAGGGGTGGATTAATACAAAGAATCAAATAGCATTTGTTGGTAATTCTATTGAATGAATAGGCCTAATACCAGACATGGGCTTATTACCCAACTGATATGTTAACCTATTCTTTGTCTATTGTCAATGTTCTTACCTTTCATTGGATTTATTTTCCACTATTTTTAAGGAAAGAATCAAATTGCCAAAAATAGATACCATAAAAACGGTTTTCTTTAGCTTTAAGCTATTGAGAATTATTTTTTTACAGTATTCAGGGTAAAGCTGGCTTGAGATGTACTATATTTTTCCTCCTATAAACCGAAAACCAAGTATAAGTCACAGGGCTAGTTTTTAGCGATTTTCACGGTGTCATACATGTATAAGCCTGGTTGGAGGCTTCTGTCATGAACGCAGGTACATCTATTTGTTATTGTGAATGGTGAGTGAATTTGTCACATGTGCATGTGTGTGTACGGGTGAGGGAGGACGGGTAGCGCTGGACGGGACAGGTGAGACGAGTGGCCATTGTTTGGAGCAGTTGTTTGACCATGTTGTGATTATTTTCCAGTACATAATTCGTGTGTGATGAAGCCCGGATATCTGACTGAGGTAAGTATTCTTTTTGTCTTTCATAATTTGTTGTTTTAGTTGGCTATTTCGTGCCATATTTTATTTGTCCCTATTGCCGGTAATCCAATCTATCCAGTTTATCTATGGAAGCCCTGAGTTGTAGTTGTATTTACCTGTGCTAGGGTTGAGTGCATGTAGGTGTAAAAAGTACGGAGCCACTCATTAGCATATATGGTTGCAGTAATACCTTCATTTTGGCATTATTATTTAAAGAAAACGGTCATGCATCCTAGAATTGAATATGTTTGTAGGGGTATATGTACAATTAGGTTTATTAATTATAAAGGGAAGTAGAATTGATGGTAAATTATAAAGTTAATTAAGGAATGACTTAGTTGGATTAAAGTATGGATGTGTATGATTGTTTATGATATTTTGTTCATGTTTATTATAGCTTCACACGACGGGCAGACAACTGCGTTATGCTACCCAGAGCCTGCAAAGAATGTGACAGACTGGTATGCAACGGGACCGGCTAGTATTGCAACAGCAACCACGCGGGACACGGACAGATACCAGGACGTAGAGACAAGACTTCAGGTGGGCTATTCATTCAGTGCTGGTGTTGGGGATCATGTTCTTAGATAGATTGCTGATATGCATATGACATGCTGAAATTGTGTTAGCCATGGGCTACATTTTGTATACACATCGTGCACCGTCTCGTGCTTGTGGACGAAGAGTCGGGACCGGTCAAAATAACTTGTTCCTTGAGTTTGAACGGATTTCCTCGGAGAAAGGTGACAAGACTCCCAGTGTTTGAAGAGACTGTAGTGTAACATTTAGATAGTAGGTGTGGAAGATAGAGTGGGTGAATGCGAGTGTGTTATTGTCTATATTTAGTGTACTTACTGTAAATAAACTTGTATATATCTGTATTGCAGTATCTCTTGTATTTTTTTTTCCCGTGAGTGCTGAACTGAGGCTCGTCCCGCATTACAGCTTCAACTATCGATTCTATGGTGCAATAGTCTACTAGAAACATCTACTACCCTTTCTTGCGTATACTGTTTTGAAGAAACTATGTAAGTCAAGAATATATTACAGGTATCATTAACTAAATCTAAGGGAATGTTATTCAAATGCAATCTTCAAATTATTTCGCATATGATTACAATTGGTTCTATGTAGATTGTTTCAGTTACAAACACGTAGTACCCGTAAAAACCAGTTTATGATGTCTTGTACTGGTACTACATATTTTTCCCCATTCTGCCGGTGTTTGGTTTCGTCCACATGTAAGCTGCACTGGCATATAAGCTGCCTGCCCGACTCACCAGTGAAAAAGTTGTGGCTTATAGACCAGAAAATATGGTATTTATCCATGGCCTTGTTTGAGTTCTTTTTCATTTTTTCTTTTATTTTTGAGAAACAGTTGTCATTATATGAAACCAACTTAATCCCAAATGTTTAATGTGGTGTTGTTGAAATCTTTGAACAATCAGCTTTTTTAATCTTAACCTTAATCTACATTCAGTTTATTTCCACAGATATCACTTTTGAAATTCAAACTTAATGTTCCATAAAAATATTTGATTTATTTCTTATAAGCACGACAAGTACACCAAGGCTACCATAAAACTATAATACATTAATATGACAAATTCATTGATTCAATACAAAAGACCATTCAAAATATGATTTATCAGAATCTTGTTAAAGTTATAAATGTAGTTCTGTCATAAGTGTATAAATCAATTTTTTTAAAAGCAAGATGAATGTTGATGTGCTGCAATACTTTTACGGCCATTTAGATAAGGACAATAGTGTCCATTGACAGAACCATTATAGCATGAAGGCGATAATTCAAGGCCCCAACAATGGATCTATAGAAATTGTAGGGTACACCTGTTGACAGTATTGACCTGAACAGTGGAAAATCACACCAGAATTAAGGAATACATAATTTTATATATATACACCTTGGTTGGCATACTACGTACACCTGGAAGTGAGAACCTATAGTCTGTTCTAGATAAGTCTTAGTGGCATATTTCTGTCAATACACAATCAAAGACTTATCAAATATCCATTCATGCCCATTAAATGTTATATAAAGTAGTTTTACCGAAAGCATGAAGCAGGAAAGATTTATTTTTCCCAGATTAAATAACTGTGTTTTTCTGTATTTTTTTTCAATGTATCTTTCATTTGTGGTATACCTGGGTATACTAAAAAAATAACAATCTTAGCAGTATTTCAGTTGCAATATTCATTATATGAAATATGTAATCAGAAAAAGAGACCAGTTTACAATTGGTATCTGTGACTACATTTTTGTACATACAATTTACTTAAAATCTGTCAAACTTGCAACAATCACCACACATTTCACATTGTTTTACCAATAAGATATGTAGGATGGCAAATTTTAAGATATCTCTGAAATTTGGAATTTTAAATTTTAATTTCTTCACAAAAACCAACCTCTGTTTTATCACTTGACCTAGAGGTCAGTCACACAGATATTTTGTGAGTCTGTGATCTGACACTGACATTTTATGATCCTATGGTTTTCTATAATCAAATACAAACAGCATGGAATATTAGAGAGAATGAACTGTCCTCTTGGTCTACACCCAACACAGCTGGAGAATGTCACAGAAATATCCTCATACAGAAACAGATATAATATCCTTCCTTCCCTTTTCATATCATCATGGTATGATCCATGTATTCAGAATGAATTAGTCTACTTCTCACTGGTGCTAAGACAGGAATACAATGATTATAATAATGAAATTGGAAAAATTCATGATTTTTTCATAATACTGGGTGGACAGTAAACATTTAGGTGACTGACCCTGCTGGTTAAGTACGAGGGTGGACAAACATCGTAGTCTGATATATTTTCACAGATTGTACCTTTGGAGACGACTGTAATAGGTGTGATGTCGTGTACAGATGTGATATTTCAATTTACAGGTGTGCCTCTTTTTTTCATGACTGCATCATATTAAATTAACATATATAATAAATCGTCCTCATCTTTTAAAACTGCAATAAATTTGCTAAGTACATAAAGCCAGTATCAACAATTTTGGTCACAGACTATTACTTGATAAAGTTTGGTTTTTGTTCTATTTTCACAGCTTTCATAAGATATCCTTGTTTTTCGAGACCAGTTTGTAACAGGACTTTACAGGTTGATGGCCCGAATTACCTTTTATGTGTTGATGGGCCGTTAAGAATGCAATAATAATAATAATATTGTTATTGTAGCAGGATTGTCAGTATTGGTGTACAATACAGACAATACAGACACATACAGCTGTGAAATATCTACTGTAAAATAATTCATTTTCAAGCTGTATATAATCATTGATTTCATAGGTACTCTTAATTAATATATTCATATGTATACAAACTATTTAAAGAAATATAAGTAGATACAGTATGCATGAAGTTTTTTCCTGGAAAACCACAAAAATTGAGTCTAACAATTTTACAGTATGTGTCAGTGGTGCTTTTGACCTCAGTAGCTTCATTCATATCTAAATAATGATTGTGTACATGTTATAATGTTTTTCCCTATCACATCTATATAAGCCAATCAATTCTTTGTCCACAGACAGAAAAAAATGGTAAATATCCATCATTTGATTTTCAAATGATATTGTAGTTGCTACAAAACACATCACATGATCCAGAATGGATTTCATCAACATCTGTTTCAGCTACAAACATTGTATTATCATATTTTACCACATATAAACCCACTACTTAGTGAACAAGTCTTTCAAACAAAATTTAAATGTCTTTTGCAATGATCATGACTAAAGTACATTCATGTTTGTATTTATAATCCCTAAACATTAACATTAAGATCAACTATTGATTAAATCAGGTATATAACTGGTATGTATACAGTGTAGTTTAAACATCAGTGTTACTGTGTGACACAATGCAATTAAAATTTAAAGACTCTGATTAGCATAATCAATTAATTTATCACCATAAGCTCTGTCACATTCATTACACAATTTTTATCTTATCGTCTATTTATAAACAAGTACTAAAGTCTGTGTGACAAGGACACCAGGTTCTATAACAGTATTTCCTAGTTACCTTAGAGTCTATGTATACACTGTTTTGACTGCCGTTAATGGAAGCTTTCATAAATCTCTTGTTGGTGTTGTTAATACTTACATAATTATAGTATCTTTGAAGTTTTAATAAAGAAGCCCATAAAGACCAAACTATTAGTCAATGACAAAAGTCAAGGTTATAAAATAATTCTATACTAAGGTATCAACTATATTAAGACTACAGGAAAACTGACTAGCAGTGGCACTGTTGAATAAAAGTGTCCAGGCTAGCCAGGTTTATATGGACACAAACAAATAAAGTGTCCAGACTTACATGATTTATGGGTGAAAATAAAGAAAGTGTCCAGACTTACATGGTTTATGGGTAAAAACAAAGAAAGTGTCCAGACTTACATGGTTTATGGGTGAAAATAAAGAAAGTGTCCAGACTTACATGGTTTATGGGTGAAAATAAAGAAAGTGTCCAGACTTACATGGTTTATGGGTGAAAACAAAGAAAGTATCCAGACTTACATGGTTTATGGGTGAAAATAAAGAAAGTGTCCAGACTTACATGGTTTACGGGTGAAAATAAAGAAAGTGTCCAGACTTACATGGTTTATGGGTGAAAATAAAGAAAGTGTCCAGACTTACATGGTTTATGGGTAAAAACAATCAAAAGTGTTCAGATTAACCAGGTCTGTGGGTACAACCAATGAAAGTGTTTAGAATGAGAAGGTCCTACTTCAAGCTTATACCAAACTAAAGTGCGTGGATTAATAAAGTTTCAACTTACAATAAACACACACACAAAATCATCGAAAATAATGAGATTCCATTGAACACAAGATGAGTATCATGATGAATGCTCCCCGAAAACGACTTTCTTGGACACAAAATTTTAACACAGGGTCATAATTCTGTAATTAAGGGGTTGCAGGTCCTGAATTTCGTATACTGCACATCCTCTTAATGTAACCAATTTATACAAGTTTCAGTACTCTTAGGCAAGCGGAACTATGCTCTAGCCACAAAATTTTAACAAATCTTTAATTTAGGGATTGATGGCTCTAACATTGGCACATTGTTCACTGTCTTTGTATGATCTAAGTATAAATTAAGTTTCATGACCTTTATTTAACTGTTGGGAAAAGTTATGCTCCAGACATGAAATTTTCAACAAAGAGCAATAAATCTGTAATGAAAGGGTTGCAGGTCTAACACTGGTATACTGCACATTGTCTTCGTATGATCAAAGTATACACCAAGTTTCATTATCCTAGCTTGAATGCAAACAAAGTTATGCCCTGGAAAAGATATTTCTAACAAATGGCAATAACTCTGCAACTAAGGGGTCAAGGGCTCTTGATTTAGTAAATAACACATTGTTCTAGAATGATCAATATATTCACTAAGCTTCATTGTCCTAGTTTAAATGCAAGCACTTTAAATCTGTGCTCTTGACACCAAATTTTAACAAAGGGCAATAACTCTGTAATTGAGGAGGTTAATAATTTATATTGACTTAGTATGAACAAGATTTACACAAAGTGTTATGATCCTTGCTTAACTGTGGGCACAATTATGCTCTAGACATGAAAGTACGGACAGAAAGATTGCTGGACGAATAGACAGAAAAGACAGCAACTATATGTTCCTGCCCTCCCCAAAATTTTCAGGTATCTAGACCAACAAGTAACTATACACAAAGATCCAAGTATCCAGTCACACAAATGAATGTCCACAAAAATTCTAGTGTTCATACCAACAATGTCCAACTGGTCACAAAAACCAAAATTGCTTGACCAACAAGGTTCAAATGTAACCAAAAACCTAAGTATCCAGACCAACTTCTGTACACAAAAACCCAAGTGTCCACGCCAACTTCTGTACACAAAAACCAAGTGTCCAGACCAACTTCTGTACACAAAAACCCAAGTGTCCAGACCAACTTCTGTACACAAAAACCCAAGTGTCCAGACCAACTTCTGTACACAAAAACCAAGTGTCCACGCCAACTTCTGTACACAAAAACCCAAGTGTCCAGACCAACTTCTGTACACAAAAACCCAAGTGTCCAGACCAACTTCTGTACACAAAAACCCAAGTGTCCAGACCAACTTCTGTACACAAAAACCCAAGTGTCCAGACCAACAAGGTCCATTTGTACACAAAATCAACAGTGCCAAGACTAAATTGTGTATGATGTGACTAGTTTTTGATAACCTGGAAACATAAAAGAGGTAAAGATTATGTTATGAAGACAACTTACATCGTTCAAGTCCATCAATATTCTGGGTGTACATCCTGAGTAACATTCCCTTGTCATGTAACAGCTTAACAAAGTAATGGATGTAGTTTGGACGGTACTTTCCAGAGGGATACAGTTCCTTGGCCAAAGTGAAAAATGGTTTAGGGTTGTGATGGAAATAATCAATATCAAAGATAGCCTCTGGGTAGGGTATCCTGTACTGTTTTAGGTTGTCATACAGTCCTGTTCCTGGGGTCCTATAAATTAAAATACACAAGTTTAAAGACCATCCAGAGACAACAGTATTTTGTAAAAAAAGTTTCTTCTAAGAAAAGGGATTTACAACTTTATAAGCAATGCTTCTTGATTCAGATTATTAGATTTTCTTTTGGGCATTTCAATAAATTTCAGAAAATATCACTCCATATTTCAGATTATCCAGCCAGAAAATCGATTCTGAGATAAAGGGCCTTGAACTATCAACTTCAAGTCTGAGTTGCCATTTGGTGAACATATACCACCAGCGTGTGTACAATTAAAGTCTGGGATGTCACTTTTTGGACTGATCCCAGCAGCTACATTATTTACCTAAAGTCTTGAATGCCATTTTCTGTACTAATGACAGCTCCTGTAGAACTTACTGAAAATCTGGTATGCCACATGTTAAACTGATCTCAGCATCAGTATTATTGACCTACAGTCTGGGATGCCACATGTTAAACTGATCTCAGCCTCTATAGTATTTACCTACAGTCTGGGATGCCACATGTTAAACTGATCTCAGCCTCTATAGTATTTACCTACAGTCTGGGATGCCACATGTTAAACTGATCTCAGCCTCTATAGTATTTACCTACAGTCTGGGATGCCACATGTTAAACTGATCTCAGCCTCTGTATTATTGACCTACAGTCTGGGATGCCACATGTTAAACTGATCTCAGCCTCTGTAGTATTGACCTACAGTCTGGGATGCCACATGTTAAACTGATCTCAGCCTCTGTAGTATTTACCTACAGTCTGGGATGCCACATGTTAAACTGATCTCAGCCTCTGTAGTATTTGACTACAGTCTGGGATGCCACATGTTAAACTGATCTCAGCATCTGTATTATTGACCTACAGTCTGGGATGCCACATGTTAAACTGATCTCAGCCTCTGATCTCAGCCTAGTATTTACCTACAGTCTGGGATGCCACATGTTAAACTGATCACAGCCTCTATAGTATTTACCTACAGTCTGGGATGCCACATGTTAAACTGATCCCAGCCTCTGTAGTATTTACCTACAGTCTGGGATGCCACATGTTAAACTGATCTCAGCCTCTATAGTATTTACCTACAGTCTGGGATGCCACATGTTAAACTGATCTCAGCCTCTGTAGTATTTACCTACAGTCTGGGATGCCACATGTTAAACTGATCTCAGCCTCTGTAGTATTTACCTACAGTCTGGGATGCCACATGTAAAACTGATCTCAGCCTCTATAGTATTTACCTACAGTCTGGGATGCCACATGTTAAACTGATCCCAGCCTCTGTAGTATTTACCTACAGTCTGGGATGCCACATGTTAAACTGACCTCAGCCTCTGTAGTATTTACCTACAGTCTGGGATGCCACATGTTAAACTGATCACAGCATCAGTATTATTTACCTACAGTATGGGATGCCACTTGTTAAACTGATCTCAGCCTCTGTAGTATTGACCTACAGTCTGGGATGCCACATGTTAAACTGATCTCAGCCTCTGTAGTATTTACCTACAGTCTGGGATGCCACATGTTAAACTGATCTCAGCCTCTGTAGTATTTACCTACAGTCTGGGATGCCACATGTTAAACTGATCTCAGCCTCTGTAGTATTTACCTACAGTCTGGGATGCCACATGTTAAACTGATCCCAGCCTCTGTAGTATTTACCTACAGTCTGGGATGCCACATGTTAAAGTGATCTCAGCCTCTGTATTATTGACCTACAGTCTGGGATGCCACATGTTAAACTGATCTCAGCATCTGTAGTATTTACCTACAGTCTGGGATGCCACATGTTAAACTGATCTCAGCCTCTGTAGTATTTACCTACAGTCTGGGATGCCACATGTTAAACTGATCTCAGCCTCTGTAGTATTTACCTACAGTCTGGGATGCCACATGTTAAACTGATCTCAGCCTCTGTAGTATTTACCTACAGTCTGGGATGCCACATGTTAAACTGATCTCAGCCTCTGTAGTATTGACCTACAGTCTGGGATGCCACATGTTAAACGGATCTCAGCCTCTATAGTATTTCCCTACAGTCTGGGATGCCACATGTTAAACTGATCTCAGCCTCTGTAGTATTGACCTACAGTCTGGGATGCCACATGTTAAACTGATCTCAGCCTCTGTAGTATTGACCTACAGTCTGGGATGCCACATGTTAAACTGATCTCAGCCTCTGTAGTATTTACCTACAGTCTGGGATGCCACATGTTAAACTGATCTCACCTACAGTCTGGGATGCCACATGTTAAACTGATCTCAGCCTCTATAGTATTTACCTACAGTCTGGGATGCCACATGTTAAACTGATCTCAGCCTCTATAGTATTTACCTACAGTCTGGGATGCCACATGTTAAACTGATCTCAGCATCTGTAGTATTTACCTACAGTCTGGGATGCCACATGTTAAACTGATCCTAGCCTCTGTAGTATTTACCTACAGTCTGGGATGCCACATGTTAAACTGATCTCAGCCTCTGTAGTATTTACCTACAGTCTGGGATGCCACATGTTAAACTGATCTCAGCCTCTGTAGTATTTACCTACAGTCTGGGATGCCACATGTTAAACTGATCTCAGCCTCTGTAGTATTTACCTACAGTCTGGGATGCCACATGTTAAACTGATCTCAGCCTCTGTAGTATTTACCTACAGTCTGGGATGCCACATGTTAAACTGATCTCAGCCTACAGTCTGGGATGCCACATGTTAAACTGATCTCAGCCTCTGTAGTATTTACCTACAGTCTGGGATGCCACATGTTAAACTGATCACAGCCTCTATAGTATTTACCTACAGTCTGGGATGCCACATGTTAAACTGATCACAGCCTCTGTAGTATTTACCTGAAGTCTGGGATGCCACTTGGTGTACTGATACCAGCCCCTGCCACAACCACCACATTCTTACAGGCATCATTTTTCAGAAGATTGGCCACATCATTCAGCGCCTTGATTTGAATGTTCCCTGCTCCCCCAACTGTACTCATGAAGGACCGACTGTAATAAAATTGTACACAGTATTTGCGAATTGAAATCATACTCAGTGTATTTTTATTCTTAAAAATTTGAAACTTTTTTATTTTGCTTAGGCTGTAAACCATGCTCTATAAATTAAAATAAGAGCAGAACTATCTGTAAAACTTTACTGATGATGATATCACCAACAACAACATACTTTACCTTATAAATACATTCAAACTTAGTCTGCTCATATTGTCATAAAATAATTAAGTAAAACTATATAGACTTCTATTGCTATCCATGTGCTTGAAGTTTACTATTATGTGAACTTTCCATTGCTGACCCTGTTATCTCACTTACCCATTTTTCTGTGGACTTTTGTTATTGACTTTATCCTTGATAGAGAGACCCTTCATCCTGGCTGTGATGTTGGTATCAGACTGAGTCTTGTACACAGGACTGGAGTTGGTCTGGAACGCCCGGATCTGGGTCCTGTGGCCAGCTGTGGCTGTGCTAGCCGAGGGTGGGCGCTCCAAGGAGGATGGAACTTTCACTGAAATAAAAGCATGCATTCTGAAAGGGACTGCTGAACTGTGGCTAAAGATGGAGACAAATTGAACAACAAAATTACTTTACTTATCTTTACTTTTCTCTTTAATGGAAGGAAAGCTAAATAATTTGAATTCAAACAGATTTTCACAGTGTAGAGTAAGAACTGTGATTGAGACAATTTTTGTAAAACTAGAACATTAAGGAGCAAAGTCAACAATATTGATTAATCTTAAATTCTTAGTAGTGATCTAATCAAAATCTCAAACAATGTGTAGTGGGTCAGAATTTCTGAAATTTCCTGTGTAACCCATGTATTTTTTCCTGGTACCTGTGACACGGTGTGCATTTCAGCCCCGCTCAATCTTAGACACAGTAAACAAATATGAAACCATGGCAATCAGATACTGACATCCCATTCTTTTAATCACTATCACAAAAATATAAATCACACTATATCTTTAAAAACCTGTAGATATAGTCACATGTACAAATATTTATGTTGATGTTTTAAAGAGCTCAGGGCTGAAATGAATATAGCTCTGTAAGCCGGTGTTACAAGTCAGGGATTTTTTGTAAGAGTTTTTGGGAGTCAATAATGGGACCCATTCCTATTTACAATTACTTCATACTTATACTTAACTCCAAATACTTTCAAATTACTCCTGAAAATTTCCTTCCCAGTTCACCAATTTTTCTCCCAAAATGAGACAAAAAGGCACCAACTTCACACCAGTGAAAAACCCCTACCAGTACTAACAGGTTGAACATCTCAATTTACGTTCTTTTGATATGATAGTATTGTCATATATGTAAACAATATTGCTATTATTGTACAGTCTGATGTTGAAAAAAAAATTAATAATGCAAATGTATTGAAGTGAAGACTTTATAGCCTTAAACTGACAATGAGGCTAGCTGAAAAACGACAACAATCAAAGAATCAGGAAAAAGATTTGATGTCATTGGCAACTGGCAAAACCATATTTGAAATATTATATCAAGGTCTAAGTGAAAATAATTAATAATTGTTTCAAAGATTCTAATTTTTCAAAAGTTTTTACACAAAATATATTTACAGATATAATCCAAAATAGCAATGCTTTATGTAAACCATCATCACAATAAAAACACTGCAAAGATGTACACTTATTCGACATACAACTGTACACAAAACGGCACCTGACTTCTTTAATTGTTTAAGCAAAGAAATAAGCAATCAAATAAATTCTTGTATGATTATATAATATATTAGATCTGAAATGAAACTAACCACTTATACATAGCAACCATTAGCAAACTTGCTTTACCAAAGGTAACATCAGTATGTACAGATAAACAGTCATGACAACCAATTGACAAAGTCCACCAAAAAAGAAATTCTTAAACAAGAGAATTCCCTGTAATCCTACATAATTCTTCTCTACCATGAAGCTAAGTATATCACGTACCTTGTCATGTTGAGGGTAGGAACGTCACACACAACATAACCTGAACCTCATACATCTGGGTATATTTAAGCTGCCTTGAACTGAACCATCACAATAAGCACATCAAATTTTCATATGGTATGTATGGTTAAATAAAGCTACAGAGAGTATAGCAGTGTTATATTCCTGGGTTATGAATAGGGTCTACTGCTATCTGAAGAAGGGGTACACGGTATACCTACATGTTTAAAGCATGCAATGTTTACCAAGTAACCATTCCAATCTACAGTTGTTTACCTGGTGTCTCCCGTTCTTTATGTACCGAGTCAAATAGAAAATTACTACAGCAAACAAATAACAGATTGCTTTCACATCTCATAAGGAAATTCAATTTCTGAAAAATCATTTGATGTCAGTTTAAATAGAATTATCAAATATTTAAAGTCAGCATGACTGTTTTTCTGTCACATTCATGGTAAAATCTTATCATTAATTTACAACAGTTCTTGTAGTCTGTATGTATACCATACCCTGAATATGTATCCACAAGCACAATTAGGGCAAATTTCATTTCCTGACATATCGCTTGGAGGGATATCCTACCTATATCAAAATTTCATTGAAATGTGTGCATTCATTCCTGGTACACCTGAACAAGATCCTACACACAAAGTGATACTTACCTTAGAGCAAGTTAAATATCAATATTAACACATCCGATTAAAAACTTGGAACATTTACAGTATGTTGTTTTTGTTCTTAATTATCCATAAGTAACACCATTTCTGTCCTTTAAAGCATTCTATATATCTAAATTAAAAATAAACATGAAACCATTTCACACTAAATATCAAAAACAATTCTCCATTTGAATCAAGAATCCAATACCTCTAACACTAGTTGGTGATATAAACACCCAATACATGTATAAATATTCAGCATCGAAAAATTCTGCTTTGTCTGAGAAACAGTATTATTTCTAGCACCTCAACTTTATGGAAACAGAAAATGCTGTGAAAAAATTGTCCTTTACAATGAAGACTTGCTTGGCAATGCTGATGCTGGAGATCATTAGCTCCATATTGTATTGTAAATGTCGCCCCAGTTGCAAAGCTCCATGTGTAAATGTTGCCTCTTTTACAATGCTCTATGTATATGACACTGAACTCAGAGAAAAGTTGACCACTATGATAATGAATTGTTCCATGCCGATTGGTCATGCTTTATCTAGTCATAAAATCTTTTATTTTATTAGACCATTGGTTGCTTAGAGTAATGAATTTGCCTAGTACAGATATTATTGCATTAGGCCTGAACTTGATATTCCTAGATGCCAAGACCTATATAGGTACACATTACGAAATCTGTGCAAATACTGGTTAACCTTACGAAAAGTATACATCATAGGAAAGAAACGAAAGAATGGCGATACTTTTTCGTAGATATCACCTATCACCATATCCAATAATGCTGAGAATGGTATATAAAAGTGTCCTTACCTGCTTTTGCCTTTTACATAATAGATGAGCACTGAAGGTAAGAGTGAAACAATAAAGTTTTCCTTACGGGTGCATTTTGTACTGTCCTGGTAT
Source organism: Ylistrum balloti (assembly GCF_031769215.1). Lineage (NCBI taxonomy): Eukaryota > Metazoa > Mollusca > Bivalvia > Pectinida > Pectinidae > Ylistrum > Ylistrum balloti. The sequence goes on along the minus strand of NW_026781865.1, from coordinate 446,344 downwards.
AATTAGGGTCACTCGGTACACTACCACTGTAAACTACAGAAACACCCCACACCTTTAGAAAGCTCCCGGTTTGTGGCAGATATAGATAATGTGTATTGGGTGTAATGCTATACATGTTTGTGCGGATTATTATCACCAATACAGGTGAAAATGTCAACAACAGTACTGGTATCACCTGACAGCTAGAACGTTAGCTCTATAGTTCATGAATATTACATATAATCAATACGTTTTGAAAGAGACATTTACATCTGACAGACACCTTGAGGACAGATTTTATAACGTCAGGGCTTTCCTATATTTTACATTTGGAATCATTTTAATATTATCACATTCTGGTTTTTTTTCGGATAATGTGGGACCCATTCCCAATTGAAATAATTTGTATTTAAGCCTAATTCCTCTTTTTACTCTTGAAAATTTCATTCCCAATTCACTTATTTTCTTCCAAAGATGAGGCTAAAATACCCAATCTCAAACCAGTGAACAAAGACCTGTATAATCAGGCTTTGGAAATTCTGACACAGATTTATGCTTCTATGCAATCAACAAAATGGAAAGCAACAACACTTGTCAGCCATCAATTTTTCATTGATCATACATGAATAATGTGGATCGAGATATTTTTTATAGTGAAACTTCCAAATTACAGTTTTTGCCTTCTTCTGGTACTTCCAAATTATAGCTTTAGTTTTCTTCTGGTATTTGTGTAATAATCACTTTTTCCCTATAGATATATATGCTTTATGTGGAAATTTTGTGTTCCCTTGAGGCAATACTACAATTGGTAATTCTTAACATTGAAATCATATTTGTAAGGCCTTTTAATTACGATATGTATAAATAGACATGCAAGAACACTCGTAAATGAACATGTAACATCATCCAGATAGCCTTTTGCAAAGTATGGAGTACTGACTGACAAATCACAATTTCCTAAAACAGAAGCTGGCATCCCAATGTTCCAGAATACTGCTCACATTGGAGCTCAGTGGAATGTTTATCAACTGGCAGTTATAATCCAATTTTTCCTTGTTGATATACAATGAGGGACATATAGCAAACAGATGATTAATTTTATCCCACATGCACAGAACTTCGTACACCAATACACTAATATGTAGTTCATTTTATGGGATACGGTATGCAAATCCTTTATTATCTGAAACATTGTAGAGGTTGGGTAGAACATATCAATCAATAGAATATTTCAGGGTCAGTAATATATATGTTATTGCATCTGATACCAAGAATCAAAACCTCTCCATTTAGACAGGTTAAGGGGTTGTGTCCTCTGTAAGAAATTATCCAATCAATGATGCTCTTGGATTGTCAATGGACTCATGATCACCAGTACAAATAGTCAGAGAGTGCATACAGGCATACATGATATGCATCTGTAGATACACGATACACATATGCTAGTTAGAAACAGAAAAAGAACATAATTTTTTACAGCACCTTTTTTGTAAACAATATTTCTAATAATTTGATCCCACTGTATTCAGAGATCTAGAGACTAATCATTCATTGGAGTAGTGTCAATACATTTGTACATTCAACACCCTGTCATTATACAGCTGACTTTTTCCCTACTATTTTTGTAAAGTCATTCAATTTCATTTCTTCTTCAAAGTTCACAAAATCCTAAATTATGTAGTTCAGCCATGTATGAATTGAAATGATTTTCAATTCACATTGCACAGAGATAGACACCATATATATGTTAAATAGAAAGAGGCATTGAAAATGGAGGATCAAATTACACTAATAAACTCACATAGATATTACATAACTCATATTTAATTTCAAACATAAGAAAAGGAGTTTCATTACATATATAATTAAATACCTGCTCAGTGAATTTCTTACACATGGATACCTTTATAGTTAAAGAGATTATTAGATACACTACACGGAGATATATACGATCTAACAGGCTTTTAGGATGCTAAAGAAAGACTTAAGTTACCAAATGAAATACTTTGTTTGCCCCAGGATGAAATTTATTTTTAGATTTATGAAAATGAACAGCCAGGTGGTAGTGTGGAGTACAGTTCTAGTTGTCACCATTTATCTCATCATGACTGGAATTCATTATAAGTTGCTCTCTAAATAACTTAACTTGTATTTCATCGAGCTTCAGCTTTTCATTTTCACGTCATCATTAAACTGATTCATTTGTCGGGGCGGATTTAATCCAAGAAGACCAGTACGCTTTACGTACTAAACAGAGTTCAACGTTACAGAGTTTGGATACATTTGGTTATTGTTTTATACATACATATATTAATACTGGTTAGCATATGACACCCGCTTGGTATGTTACATTAAAATTGTTCACATTAATTAATACAGATTTATTTCATAAATCAGCTGGCGGTGGCAAGGGGGTCAAAGGTAAACATTTTTCCAATTTAATTTTCGAATAGACGTACCTTTTCCGACAGCTGCCATCATAAAGCGTCTCAACATCTTGCGGTGATACTAAATGATGCCATTTCTGTCGTTTCTAGCTCGTATCCTAGTTGAACTACTACTAGGATAAGATAAACTTAAGTTCCGTTACGTTCAATATTGTCATACTTCAACCAAACAGACGCCATGATTACTTAGATACTAGCATTTTGAGCCTCCTAAGAAAAGAGTTCCATTAAAAAGCTGTCTGCTACGTCTACAGTCTGTTTCAAATAACTATATTTCTTTCAAAATATCACTCGAAACGACTAACTATAAAGTTGCAGTATATCTTCTTGCGGGTATTGAAAATACCGATTTCCGCCAGTCATTGAGAAAAAAGCTTTAAAACTTGTAAAAATCGACAGCTTTGTTTATTTGTAAAGGTCTGTCACGTGTACTGTTACAAGAGACCCATTTATATTTAATATGTCAGTTTTCGAAATGAGTTGATCGATGGTGTCTACATTGCATCCTCAACCTCATTGGGTTCCCTGAAGATTCGGTAGCTGAAGGTGTGATGTGAGGTGATTCTTAATTAGAAGGAGATTGAATGGGGGGGGGGGGGGGTAGGGGGGGTAGCTGAGTTATGCGTTATCTTGTGTGGCATTGTCTTTTACCAACAACATCGAACTTAAACAAGATCTTTTACGATTAGCTAATGTACCCAACCTTTTGCTGAACCAGATTCACCTAGGCCTTTCCTTTTTTCTGGTCTGTTGTCCGTCATTGGCCGTTCGCAAGAGTGACTTTGTCATTTACAGGTAGCCCCGCCCTGGTGATCAGGCTGACGATGAGAAGTTTTGTGGGTTTTTTTCTTCATCTGGATTGAGACGTTCAAAATGTAGATATGAAGACACTGAAACATTTGTCAGAAACATTAATCAATTTTAGCAATACTGTAAACTTAGCCTACTTTGAATAATATCTATGGGTTGAAGATTTGTATTTTGAATCCACATGTTTGTCTGTATCAGATTTGATTTCCACCATCTAGTGCCCTATCTGTTGGATTTCTTATTGGCAATATATTCACCAAATCAGTATTGGACCGAGAACATTCCCGTGAAGAACACGGCTCTATGCAGTTGCACAATTTCCAATGCAGTTTCAATAATAACGGTTTGGTTGTATGGCTTCTTAAAAGACATTACTCCGTCCCAGAATATTTCCAATAATTTCATCGCGTTTCTTTGTTTGTATAGAAGCAGTCGCTGACATACTTTGTTGAAGGTTGTTTTGAAATCCATGAAAAAATGGCACCCCTCTCAGAGGGATTGTCTGTAGCATTACATATCATCCACACGGTTCTTACAATAATGATTCTATTGAAAGTGACTATATAATATAATATATATAATATAAGGTGACACCCTTATATTCCGAAGGCCTAATAGTCCGAAGGCCCAATAGTCCGAAGGTCCAATAGTCCGAAGGCCCGATAGTCCGAAAATGGTTACGTATTTTTGTTTCTTATTTAACTGTAAATGAAATAATGACGAAATCTGGAGAGAAAAATAGTTAGGTAATAATAACAGAAATCTTCGTAACATTTATTACAGGTTTCGGCACAAAAATGGCCCTATTCTTTTATCTTGTACTATAATAGTTAAGTGAAAGGCGACTTATATTTTTCGTAAACGATGTGAATGTTAACAGAAATGGCGCGAAAAATGTAGAAGAAATCATGCACTGTAAACAGTACGGGGAATCCCACTTACATGAGCGGCGAAGATGGCGCGAAAAAAACTGAGAAAATCCAGCACGGTAAAAGTTTCATGGATTCCGACTTGCATGAGTGGCGCGAATAAATAGCAGAAAGAAAAAAAAAATGAAAACTAGCGGTACGGGAACAAAAAAATAAACATTTTAAAAGTCTTGCGTAGAAACAAAGAGCTCAAACAGAAACCAGTTTGTCCTTTGAACAACATGGCATACTGTATGGATGGAATAAAACAGGGTAAAATCCTTGTGTATGATGGATTCAGATACCATAAAAATTGCGATACCGACCGCAAATGGCTTACTCCCATTTCGCCTTAGCTGTCAATTTCATGGTAAAAAATCATTCCCATTTCGCCTTAATGCCAAAACCAGGTTGGATGAAGTCAGCTAAGGCGAAACGGAACCTTGAATATACAAATTAAGGAAGTCAAGTAATTAATTTGATATTGTTCATTTAGCTATATACTAGTATTCTTGCAATGTCATCAATACAAACATCATAAACATTATAGATATATAATATATATATATTGATACAGACAAGTATACATTTCATTCAACATCATGTTATAGTTAGGCACTATCAATCTTATCATATCAATCTTTTAAACAAAGCACTTATGTTCAAAAGGTTCTCTGCTTCAATATGATATAATCAATAGTTCTAACATGATTCAAATTAAGCACTATAAATGTCACAACGCTGCGTCTCCATACTGGATGCAGTCTTTGGTCCCATTCATTAGATCAGCCTTTAGGTTTGCTAGACATTCTTCTACTTCTCTGTATTTCCTTGCTTTCTTTCGTCTTTGTTCGCCTGGTGCATATTGGATTATCTTCACCTCGGTAGCTGCTTGCAGTCGCTGGAACTCCTCAAAGATCTTGTAGATGTTGGGATGTGCTGGGTCCTACGATTAGAAAGTGGTTCCATTTTGGTTGTGGATATCGCCCTTCAATCCATGTCTCTGTGACATAATCTGAGTTTCAGACAGTCTTCTCTCTGTGGGGCATTTTCTAGGGCATGTAGCCAGTAGTGTAGTGGAAGAAGTGGCAAAGCTGCTGCACGGCAGACACATTTCTGGACTTCAGGAAAGTTCTTGTAGTCAGTCTGAAGTCTATATTCTTGCGTCTTTTTCCAGATGGCTTTTGTGTAGTGGAAAAGTCATCCTTTGAGTTCTGCTGCTGGAAATGTCTGAGTGACGGCATTACGGGAAACACATTCGAAATCAAGGCTAATACTTCTGGCCAGAGACGTATATATCACATGATATGTTCTGGCTGGTAAACTCTTGAAATAGGTAGCCACATGTTCTATTTTAAAACAATCTATCATAAATGTTAAGGTATTTTATCATAGACGTGAAACAGAATGTTTCTTATTTTATTTGTAGATTAATTTACCCAAATACAAATCCTATGATATAGATAACAAATTCAAATCTGTTATTAAACTATGAATCACGGTATATATATATATCCTTTGTAAACACTTAAGAGTACGGAACACGAACATCCAGCAGACGATGTCGTCATCCAGTCTGGAGCTGCTTTTAGCTGCATGAAAGCAGCGATTGAAGATGAACCTACTGTCCAAATAAAACGGACCTCCGACAAAATATTGGCGGAAATTGTTGATGACGATGATGATGGTGCTGAAGAACTGCCGGACTTTCCGCATATGAGGACAAGGTTGCAACGAGCGCGGGCGACTGTTTTACCGCCGATTCCGCATGAAGTAGATGGTGTCAATATTCAGGGGGAATGGTCAAGGACCTGGAACGGCAAAAGGTTCCTAAGTCACCTCAATAATGACTGGGGAATTGATTATTTTATCCAAACCTCATGATTTAAGTCGTTTCAACTATTCTAAAATTCGTATATTGTCTTCAATGGGTAGCGAGATTGCAAGCAAGATCAAACGTATAATTATTAATACATATTTACACGTAAACTGCTAAATATGACAAAAAAAAAAAAAAAAAAAATGCCATATATTTGTCTTTGCATCTGGAAAGTAAAATTACTCGCTGTATTGACGTCCAAAGGCAAGTGTGTCCTTAACAACTCCTTATTAATCATTAACATGGTAAAATATCATAAAGTTTTATTAAAAACAAAAAAACGAAAAAGCAAAAAAAAAAAAAAAAAAACATGGGTGAAGTTTGATCCACACAGACTAAGACGGCCAGACCATTGACGGGGCTAGAATAGCAATCATTATTTTTTGTACAGAAGTACATGTATATGGTTGTAGTTGATTGTCTATTCAGGGCAAGTATTTCGATTTAAATTATGCAATATTATGTAAATATTCCAAGACAAATCGGACAAACGACCTTCGGACTATCGGGCCTTCGGACTAGCGGCCTTCTGACTATCGGGCCTTTGGACTTTAGGGCCTTCGGACTATTGTGCATTCGGAATATAAGGCGGTCACCATACATGGATACGGAACAATAGTACATCTGCAATCAACAAATGCATGCACTTTAATTATAAACACGAGGAATGCTGATTTGACTTTCTTATGAATGATGAATTTTAAGTTTTCGAAATTGGAACATAAGAAATGTGTACATCATGATGCATGATTGTTGACGTTCTATAAGCAAATTATAGTTCATGGTTGTTGGCGTTATATTAAGCACATGTGTGCATATGGCGTATTTTGCGTTTCTTTTTTAAAATTTCACTTTGTAGGGTAAATGAGCAATCTATTTTACGTACATTTGATAAATATCTAATATTGACAACATTTCTGCTAAATCTAGACTCGCTAAAATGACCCATTTCGGACCTATGCAAGTCTCTTTAGATAATGTACTCGTCACGTGATCTACTTTCATTTTCTGCCCTCTTAGCGTACAGAGGTACCGGTCTGTGAAAAATACCGCATACAATCAAAAATTGAAAATAAAACCATATTGCTTTGGTTTATTGGAACAATTACTTCATCAAACCAATATAGTTTTTGTGATACAATGCTTCGTTAAATGATTACTAAGCAAAAATGATACGCTGAACTGAATTGGAACTCTTTCGCGCATCGTAAGTGCGCAGGGAACAAGAGGTCGCCATATTGAGGTATTGTTTTGGATCGAAGGGTCGTAAAGATAGAGGGGGTCCTGTATTCTAGCCGCTCCTGACAAAAGAATACTGACCAAGAGGCAAGCTGGACAAGTTACCGGAGTATCTCCGAGATACTATGGACTGGTTTATGGGGTGAGTAAAACCCGTCAAATTACACAAGCAAAACATTGAATCGTCAGAACTTGACATCGATTTTTGATCGTCTGCCAGAATGGTAAAATACAGGTCCTGATACTGCTGCAAGACGTATTCCGTGGTTTTCTGGCATATTCACTTAACATATAGCGATGCCATTGTCCATGATTGGCCTGCGGAATAAATGTCTTTGAAATTACCAACGAGGGAAAGTAATTGACCTACATTCACTGCAGATGTCATAGGTGCACCTGTTGTTGTTGATGATGCTGACTGCCGGATTGATCGATTCGCCTCAAAATGGAAAATCCACGGCATTCCATTCGGTAAATGGACCAATATGAAGACAGAAATATGTATACAAAATAAAATAAATGTGATTGTATAGGTATAAGCAGATAAATGTATAATTTAAATTTCCACCTTTTAAGGCTAAACATAAAGCAAACGAACAGTGGTGAGGTAAAATCTTTCTGTGTATATCAAAAGGTTTGATATCAGTCAAAAGGAGTATCACCTCCATAGATTTTCCATAATGAGTATATGTATTAAATTTGCCTGGCATTTTGCGATTAAATTGTCATGCAAGACTTTAAGCTAGAAACTTTTCGATGCAGCAATTTTTCCATCTGTAGTCACACTTATGGGAAAGAAAACAGAAATTGAACTTGGACATCTAGCATGATAGTACACTGGCTAACAGCTCTGTCAAAGTGTAACCCTGGTAAAATACTAGCCGCAATATACCACTTGGCTAGAGAGAACTTCTCTTTAGCTTGATTGGTTGAGCATCAGACTAGAAAGTCAGGGGTCCCGGGTTCGATTCCTAGCGGAGGCATTAAAATAAATAATGACCTCTGTTACAAAAGCATATGCTCCATTAGCTGTGTGACTGAGATCATATTAAACACAATTTCCAGTAGGCCAATGTTGAACAAGTAAATGTAGTGAAATTGGAGACAGAAAACTTACAGCAAAACAAGATTGGAATTCAAAACCTTAAACGGAAAAGCAACCAAATTCAAACTTTCAATCTCAAAATCTGAAGTACAAAAAATGGAAGTGGTGGTATTCACACTCATTACCTCCAATCTAAAGGTTGATCCTTCAAAAATATAGTAAACATTTTAGCAACAATTTGTTACTTACAGCAAAATAATTCACTGTCTAGACAAAGTATGTTTCATCCCTTGCAACAAGCTGCATAAAATAGATCTAGAATGACCAAAAAAAGTAATTGCTTGATGTATTTTCACATTCTGCATGAAAGTTTTAAGCACTTAATGTTATCAGACCTGGTATCTGCACACAATTAAAGAAAGATTAAAAAAAAATTATTCTTGTATGTACTGCATAAAAGGGACATAACTCATACAGTGGTTTGATCAGAGTCAAAATTATGACCTTTAACCTCACTTGGAATAAAAAATATAACGAACATTTTTTATCATTTATATTTACATATATACTAACTTTATAACAGATCCTGCAAGAATTTGTGAATGCTAATAAATTTTTACAAATTTCTGTTTATCAAACATATATATTTATTGACAGATTGAACATTAATACAGTTATTAGAAAAAAATGGTGAAATATATACTAGAGTATTAACTCATAAAATTGCCACTCCAGAAGATTATTTAATTTTCTATAAACTTTATTTCCGCCAACAATTCACAATATAATGAATACATTATGTATTTCATGTTAATCTTTTCTAAGGATGCAAATGAGACACTTATTTGTTTATTGATGTTAATGTGTTCTCTTATTTATGGTCATTTGTCAATGTCAGTTGTACTTTTTAATTGTGTATTTGCTTATATTAAACTATATTGGGATAGCTTATGCATCTTTAAACCTGTGCTGGGTTTGTTTTTGGTGTATTATTAAGAAGGTTATATTAGATGTAAATTGCAGTGTAACAAAGGCAATTTGCATAAGACTTTTTTAGCTAGGTTTATAGGCCTGAACAGCTAGGACCATTTTGAGCCATGTGTTCATGTAGTAGGTGGTGGCAATCACGCTGAACATCATTTAGAAAAAAAAAAGTCACATGCCTAACAGAGCAATTGGAGTAAAGTGTTGTGCCCAAACTCCCACAGAAAAGAAGCATCAACTGTGCACCTTAGATATTAACCTGTGTTTATGTGGGCCAATTCTCTTACTCTTCTCTTAATTCTCTTAACTGAACTATCCCTGTCTCCAGAGTGATGTTTTATTTTATAGCCAAGTGGCACTCAGATGGCAGAAATCTAATCTAGTAATATTACTCCTTTTAATTACATTGAGTTTTATCATAGGATGATGAATTAAAATCTACTGTCAAACCATTTGGTACCATTAAACATTTGATTATATTTACATTTCATATATATTAGTACATATGTATGGAGCCTATAATAAAGCATATTTATTGAATAATCTAATAATTTTGTATATCAGGGACTACACTCTCAATTTAAACTATAAGTTAAATATACACTATATACATTGCTGTTAACCTGAAGTTAAACCTCTGAGCTTGATTTCTAAGCAATTCAAAGCAGGATAGACAATTTTTTTTAATAAATTCAAGAGGGATAAGGAAGTAATTGACTCTTTAATTACTGATAGAAGCAGTTTAAGAGCTGACAACTCACAGAGAAGACTCTTAACATTTCCTTAACGAGAAGAAAGTAAGAAAACTGATTCATAAATGAATTAAGTATTCAAGAGTGATAATTGAGCTGAAAACAGACAAATCAGCAAAAAGAGAACACTTTAGACAGTATATTCTACAGACATATTGATATTAAAATGAGTATTGGGGGTAATATTTTCCAAGAATTAAACCTAATAGAGAAGCAGTAAAGGGGAAGAGCCAACAACATAATTTCAAGTAGGCGGTTCCGGGTTTCAGCAGGTTACCCAAAGGTGTGCAGGGCGGTTGTGTCGTAGGGTGGATCAATACAAGGTAAACAACCTACAGCTTCTGAGTATGTTTCTTCCATTGAAGCCTGACAAGGGCGAAACATGTTGATGAAGATCATATAAATTGAAGAAAAATACTCGGAATCTGTAGTGGTTTTTTACCTTGTAGTAAATCTTACAATTTACAAGTTACAATTGAGAGTGTAACCCAAAGAAAGCTACCACAATAGGAATCCAAGCATACATTGTAAACAATGTTTCAAGATGGGGAATGAATATCCATCTTGATAAATGTTACATGGATTGATTCACACAAAAGCCAAAGATTATATGGCTACTGCTCTAACAAGTATTCACAAAGTAATGATGCAGTAGGAAATCGGTGTTGTAGGGGGAGGAGGGAGAATGATTAGAAACAAAGCACACAGCTGACCTGAGAACCATGGATGAATGGGCACTGATCAATAAGATATGCCCCTCTACGAGCAATATTAGCATAAAACAAAAGTTGCAAACATGGACCTTGTTAATTAGTAAACATAACATTCAAATGATAATAAGAAAAACCAATAGCAATAGATTTATAAAGTCAAAATTTTCAAAAATCCATCTCAAATTACCGTACTTGCCTTCCACAATGATTTATGAATTCAGTATCCAAGTAAAGGGGTTTCCATTTCTTATCAGTTATTTTTGTAAGGAGGTTCATATGTGAAACCTTGTAATATTTGCCTTGGATGTTTAGAATGTCATATAGCTATCCATATATAACCTCTATGAATCATTAGGATTGGGTAAATAATTCACTCCCTGTTGGCAAACAATGCATTAGACTTGTTTGATAATTACAATCGGAGATTGAAGGACAAATTTCAGTCTCGCAAGATTCAGCATGTGATAAGCTCAATTACTGTGCTATTTCATGCTATGAAACTGTTCTGTTTCGTCTCAATATGTGTACCTCTGTGCAATTAGAGTGACCTCACAGCACTGAAGCAGCTGGCTCTTTTCTCAGATCTATTTGCCTGCTATACATGTCTGTCCTATTGATTAAAAGTTGTAATGCATACATTTAGGTAAAGATAACATTATTTCAATAGGTCCAACGAGAGTACTATCTAATACAAGTAATGTTGACAACTTAGTTATTTGGAAATTGGAATATTGGAAATTGTTAATATGCTTTTATATATTGCTGGTTTGATTGAATAGCCAGAATCATTTTGAAAGGGGGATTTTCTTATATCAGGTGGTTATTACTGTACTGAACATCACATGGGAGGGCTACTATATGCTATCCAAAGCAATTGCTTTGAATTTGTGTAAAATGTCTTGGTTATAGAGGCAACCATGACAGCTTTCAGAGAAAGTATGAAGCATGCTTGGGTGAAAGAGACTTGTGTATGGTTAAGCTGACCCCCAGGTGGTTGAGATGTCGGACCCAATGGAGAAATTGTTATAAAACTTTAGAATTCCATTGTGTTCACTTTCAGCCAAACATAGCAGGTCGAGCAATCCAGGCTTTATAGGAAGGAGAAAACTCTTTTAAAGATGGGACGTAACTCTTTCATATTGCTGAGCCTTAGTTTTTCAGTATCTGTAGCTTTAATTGGTTATATAATACTGCACATGATTGCATAGTTAGTTTGATAAATGAAATGATAGTTGATTAACTATTTAACTATAATTATTGTGTTAAATAATAAATAAAAATAAAAACATTTGTATGAATTTTATCATTGTAAATATATCATAACACTAAAATTATTTAGTAGAATCAATATTCGGTATGCAACACATTAAATAAATATGACATTTTGTTTGAGCTCCACACTTATGATGACTTCAGCATTTTAGTGATGAATATAATACTTTCAGCAACACAGTTTGTAATCACAAATCACAATCAATAGTACGAGGCCATCTGTTACCGAGATTTTATATGTTGGGGATATGATTATTCAACAGTACAGTAAAAAGTTATAAAGTTTCTGGATGTAAGGCTCTTCAGAATGTGTTTACAGCCGATAGATGCAACACGATTCATACGCATTTTCCTGGCACGAGTCTTTAACAAGAACAATATGGATGTTTTCTTCAGGTATTTAAATCTGTTATACTTCATTATTTGATTCACTGAATTAAGATCATAATCTTGTAGAAGTTAAGTTCGAAAGTCAGATTGTGTAAATAAGTGATAATTTTGCATATTTCAAAACAAGAAATAAATTGGCACTTGAAAAATTAAAAAAAAAATCCTTTTATAACCCTGGTAAAATACTAGCTGCAATATACCACTCGGCTAGAGAGAACTTCTCTTTAGCTGGATTGGTTGAGCGTCAGATTAGTAAACCAGGTGTCGAAGGTTCGATTCCTAACAGAGACATTAAAATAGATAATGACCTCTGTTACATTGGCGCCCATGTAGGGACCTGGGAATAGTACTTAGCCATGCCCTACCAGCATCGCTGTAACCCTGGAAACTCGAGGACGATTTATTTCCTGGAGGGGGAGTATGTAACCCTGGTAAAATACTTGCCGCAATATACCACTCGGCTAAAGAGAACTTCTCTTTAGCTCGATTGGTTGAGCGTCAGATTAGTAAACAAGGGGTCCCGGGTTTGATTCCTAGAGGAAGCATTGAAATAGATAATGACCTCTGTTACACTTTTGTTACATATTTAAGTCATATATACATGTAAAACCACTGACTTTTTTTTATGAATGATTGATAGATGTTGAAAAAGAACAATTGGTTCTCTTTATATATACCATTCTATATGTACTTGGTCAAAATTAATGAATTGCTACTGAAACCACCGCTGTTTGATATACGGCTAAAGAGAACTTCTCTTTAGCTCGATTGGTTGAGCGTCAGATTAGTAAACAAGGTGTCCCGGGTTTGATTCCTAGAGGAAGCATTGAAATAGATAATGACCTCTGTTACACTTTTGTTACATATTTAAGTCATATATACATGTAAAACCACTGACTTTTTTTTATGAATGATTGATAGATGTTGAAAAAGAACAATTGGTTCTCTTTATATATACCATTCTATATGTACTTGGTCAAAATTAATGAATGCATGCTACTGCTTCTTAAACCACTGCTGTTTGAATCTTTAACAGTATTTGATTTGTCCTAAATTCACTGACAAATTTTATTCTTCTCATTGTGATATATGGAACTAGGCTACAGTATATAGCTTTTGATTTAATAACCTCTAAATGAAGATATGTTCAACTAAAAATTAAAAAAAAAAACCCAGCTGTTTATTTATTATGAAGATGGGTGGTTCTGTGGTGCATTGAAAATTCAAGTTGGTTAAATACCTGTTAATGCTAAATAATTAATTTCTTCTTTTTGAATGAATTGAAGTAGTTTTGTGATAAACACCCTTCATCAGTTGTTTTTAAACAAATTACATGTTTGTTTTTGCCATGCTTTATCATGCTTATCATAACTTTGAATACTTTCTGATGGTACAGTTACAGTCAATTTTATAGATAAAGTGAAACTTTGACATGTACTGGTCTGATCAGTAATGGTCAGATCAAAATATCACTTTGCTTTCTACCCCATTTGGATTATTAGGTCATCTGACCCGAAGGGTCCGATGACCTATAGTCATCATGCTTCGTCCGTCGTCGTCCGCCGTGCGCCGTGCGTCGTGCGCCGTGCGCCATCCGCCGTGCGCCGTGCGCCGTCCGTAAACTTTTCATTCAAACGACTTCTTCTCAAATACTAGAAGGTCTAGGGGGCTAATACTTGGCACAGAGGATACTGGCATGGAGCTCTACCAAGTTTGTTCAAATGAATGACCTTGACCCACTTTAAAGGTCACAGGGGTCAAATATGTTAAAATCTTTAAACAACTTCTTCTCATTAACCAAAAGGCTCAGAGTGTAGATATTGGGCCTGTGACATGCTGGGATGAAGGACTACCAAGTTTGTTCAAATGAATGACCTTGACCCACTTTAAAGGTCACAGGGGTCAAATATGTTAAAATCTTTAAACAACTTCTTCTCAATAACCAAAAGGCTCAGATTGCTGATATTGTGCCTGTGGCATGCTGGGATGAAGGGCTATCAAGTTTGTTTAAATGAATGACCTTGAACAACTTTCAAGGTCACAGGGGTCAAATATGTCAAAATATTTAAATAACTTCTTCTCAAATACTAGAATGCCTAGGGGGCTAATACTTGGCCCATAGCATGCTGGCATGGAGCCCTACAAAGTTTGTTCAAATGAATGACCTTGGCCCACTTTCAAGGTCACAGGGGTCAAATATGTTAAAATATACAAAGGACTTCATCTCAATAAGCAAAAGTCTATGAGTGCCGATATTGGGTCTGTAGCATGCTGGGAGGAAAGGCTACCAAGCTTATTTAAATGAATGACCTTGAACAACTTTCAAGGTCGCAGGGGTCAAATATGTCAAAATCTTTAAATAACTTCTTCTCAAATACTAGAAGGCCTAGGGGGTTAATACTTGGCCCATAGCATGCTGGCATGGAGCCCTACAAAGTTTGTTCAAATGAATGACCTTGGCCCACTTTCAAGGTCACAGGGGTCAAATATGTTAAAATATACAAAGGACTTCATCTCAATAAGCAAAAGTCTATGAGTGCCGATATTGGGTCTGTAGCATGCTGGGAGGAAAGGCTACCAAGTTTATTCAAATGAATGACCTCAACCCACTTTCAAGGTCACAGGGGTCAAATATGTTAAAATATACAAACGACTTCTTCTCAACAAGCAAAAGTCCATGAGTGCTGATATTGGGCCTGTAAGATGCTTGGAGGAGAGGCTTCCAAGTTTGTTCAAATGAATGACCTCAACCACTTTCTAAGTTTGGCTTGCTTTTTGTCAGATGACCGTTAAGGCCCATGGGCCTCTTGTCTTAATAATTACCTTCACTGTCACTGTTGGAACTCTCTAATGAGTCTTATCTGTTGCCTGAATGATGCAAGGATGTGTTAAGGTATCTAGCCAATAATAATTGAGGATATATTGACCAAGAAACATCTGTTCACATACTTGGTTGTACAGGCATTGATGTTTCCTGGGCCCTGTAACACTAGAGACAAAGTCGATATATTGATGCGTGATCTTAACATATTTGTTTTGTAAACTTTGTCATTTTTGTAGATGTTTCCCATTTCTATACATATTAGGCTAAATGACCAACAATCATTCTTTCATTTTGTGATATGTAATATATGAAAGCAGTTTACATGTGTGTTCTGCTCAAAAGCTAAGCTTTGTTACACCAAACATATAGCTAAACTTGCTCTGAAGTGAAATGGTTAAGTTGGTATCATATTAAATACTGTGTTTTGTAAGTATCTAAAATTGTTTCAGAAGACACTCACTGCTGTTATTTTTATATCACATTTTCTTCACAGTTGATAAAGAACTAATGATGTTTCCATTAATAGAAGATATAAAATTACAAGATACTTTATCACTTGGTGCTTTATCATTGATGGTCAAGATACAAGATACTCAGCAAGCAGGTTATAATAGAATCAAAAAGTTCCAAAACAACAGTAACGGTGCATACTGCAATGACAAGAGGTGTGGTATACCTACTGTACATGCTTTCTTTGTCTAGTATGTATACTGAACTACATAAACCCAGTTAGTACAGTTATACAAGGAGACCCCATCTGGTGTATGTAATTGAACATTGTGGAGCAAAAGTAATTAGATTTGTCAGGATGATGGGTAGCTGTTGGGAATCTGATCACTTCTTCCTAGCTTTCTAGTTTGTTGTATTATTTCTCATAGTAATAATTCTATTTGTTGTTCTTTATGTATAAAACCCTGTTTAATGTTTGTTTCTAAACCTGCAGCTTTCAGGTTTCCAACTCTTTATATACATTGAAGTCTAGCTCATCTTTAGCTTTCATTGGTTCCAGCCGCCCTGCTTTACTAAAGTGTTTTTCTCTTGATGTATTAATGATCTCCGCTCATAGCTCTGAATTGTTCCATTTTTCAAGAGTCAGTCATTTGTTTCTTCCACCTTAGGTTTTGCTCCATTCTAAGGCTTCTATGTAGACCTCATCAGTTTCAGCCATTAGGTACAATATCTTCCCCTATTGTAGCCCAAACAATTTCATCTGTACATTGTAATAATTCAAATAGTTCCTTCTTGTTGGTCAATATCTACAATCAAAGAAATATAAATACTTGAAATAGAATGAAGGGCTAATCCCAGAGAATGATGATATTGGAAACACTAGGTAAGGATGCCCCACATTGAACTTGAAGTTATTAGAAAGAGGTGACGGGTCTCAACAAGCTGTTATAATGGTATTAGTTGGAGTCAGTTTCAATCTTTATTATAATGAGATAAAGTTTACTGAACAAATATTGTATGATGTTATAATCAAATTGACAAACCTACAGGGCGTTCAAAAGTGAAGAACAGAAGTAACAATCTATTTAAGTAGTAGAAAGTTTTGTGAATATGCTCTGCTGATACTTTCATTACCTCAGGCACCTCAGCTTTGTTGTCATGCTTTGGTGTTCTGGTTCTTACTGTTGTCACCTCTTCAGTTCTAATTGTAGTTTTGCTGTTCTACAGCCTTCATTCTTTCTGTAAAGATTCCTTGTGAAACAAAGGATGATTATTGTGAAGACCTAGCCCAGAAAACATTGATTGTTTGGGAGTGTTGTCGTTGAATCAGCTTAAACACCTACAGTCACTAATGTTACACAACAATTAATGTCCAATCAATTTATTGAAATTTTTCAAGTTTGGTACACCCAGCAATCCCATTTTAATGAGACATTATTGGCACTTGGCATATTGCCAATGAAATCTGTGCCTTTATTTGTGTGGAGCTGGTATTTATCAATGCATTCCCTTTCCTGCTGATACAGCATTGGTGGTGATTACATAGTAACAGCAGTGTTTCCACCAGGATATTAAATTTAAAGTTTGAAATGTCTTGGATTCCCAAGTGAACAATGTTTTACAGATACTTATGCACAGTTCTTGAAAACCATTAATTAAACTTGATCTTGGAACCCTAATGGCCCTCAATAAGGTCAAACTGTCATGAATTCTTTAGTGAAATTGGTAGGCCTTTGTAGGATGACTCTAGCACCATTTTCATGTAGGAAGTTCTGTCTGTTCTAAACAGATAATATATGCTGTATTTATAAGTTGTTCATGATTTCTCTGCCAAGTTTAAATACAAAACCATAGAGAATAATTAAAAAGAATTGTCATCATTTCTAAGTGGCTATCTCATAGAGTGGCCAGGGAGGTGGAGAAACAAAGCCACTTACAATGTTTGCAAAGGGGCTCTCCCACAGAGTGATCATGAAAAAGTGTATGACTCTTTATGTACAATGTTTGCCAATGGGCTAGAGCATAGAGTGACTAGGGATGATTTCTAAGAACCAACAACAGAGGGGCAGGAGTGAGTATAACTCCTTCATGATGTTTGTTGTAGTACCATCCCATGCAGTGAATATGAATATTGTGAATAAGATTTTCCCTTGCAATGCTTGCCAAAACCATCTCCTTAGATGTGCTACATGGCTTTGTTTGGCATATAGTCATAGATAGTATGAAGTGGTATTGGTCAAAAGAGAGTATTATATACTGATATCTCTTCCATAAAAAGCAACACCGATACATAACCATAATGATACAGAGTATGACTTAATAAAGTTAACACGGAAAGCACATCCAGTGGCATATTTAATGTATACATCACTCCACAGAGCAATTCTTGCTGGTTTAAAAACAAAATAGGTATTTGTTGACAGGAAGAAATCACTTCTGCATACCTCTGTACCACACATAATATCCCTTTGAGTGATTGTGAATAATATAAGCTCTTATGTATAACCTCAACATGGGACTCTATCCCATTGAGTGGTAGTGAATAAACATCATCAGAAACACCTAGTCATTTCTACCAGGAGCTTGCATGAATGCATGTGTAGTTCTACAGGAAGATATGAGCATGTTTCTCTACCTGACAAAGAGAGGATCCAGGTAACTAAATTGTGTACACTGACAGGGGCACCACCATAGTTAATGCTGTACATCCAAATAGAGACAGATGAAAGGCAGGTCAATCGTCTTAAGGAAACTACATGAAAAAATTTTATGTTTTCAAAATTTAGATAATGTTTAATGTGGTTGGTATATCCATATATGATTCTTATACATACAAGTTTAATATAGATTTATTTTTACAAGGCTCTTCAAGGTTGTGTAATTGTATCACTCATGTGAGATGATGAAAGATTAAATGCAACCTGAATAACTGGTATGAGGACATTGTTAATGTTCATTCATGTTTATGTTCACTGACAAATGTTGAACTTAAGAAATATCCTGACTCAAAAGTCCAAGTATTTCTTTAGTTCAGCATTTTGTCACTGATTCAGTAATTTATAGAGTTTGATAGACTCTTATACAAACTTGTTTTCTATTTTCTCGTATATTGGTTCTATTTTTAATGATACAGTTTTGTATGATTTAGTCTCTGATTTTGGAGTTGGTGATACAGAATTATGATGTGTGATTTAGTCTCTGATTTTGGAGTTGGTGATACAGAATTATGATGTGTGATTTAGTCTCTGATTTTGGAGTTGGCGACACAGAATTATGATGTGTGATTTAGTCTCTGATTTTGGAGTTGGTGATATTGACTAGTACTTGTCAGGTACTTTTCCATGTTTTAGATGCTTTATTATATGAAAGATGTGTTACTGGCATGGTAAAAAACCAGGCTTGTTAAGAACCTTACTCAGAAATGTTATCTCATTTATCCTATCTTAGCTAAATCTAGAGATTGCATTTATGTGAATTCAGCTACTAATTAAGATTCCTTAATAATTTGTTTTTGTTTTGAAATATTTTAAAATCTTTTCCAGATTTATTCACTTCCTTTAAAAACTCAAATAAAACTGATAATGATGATGATGGCTGATAACATGGTCTGATTTATAATTACATTTGCTGTATTTTCCACTTTGGATTGAAGATTTAAACATGATAAATAGTGTAAAAATTCAGTTGCATTTGATTCTTTGCGGAAAGTGAATTTAAATTCATTATTCTGAGATCTACATAATTACTGTCTTTGGTGTTTTTGGAATGAGAGTGAAGACATGCTATTTACAAAGCAGAATATAATGCTTTTATTGCGTGGGTGTATCAGTGCACTTGGTAATGATGTCTTGTAGCCAAGATGTGTGTCTTGGGTTAGTGGCACGACCAGGTGCATGCAGTAGCTATGTTTAAGTGTGATGGATGAGGGGGGAGTAAAGGGAGCATCTTCACATCAAAGCAGTGAGTGTCAGGCCCCGTCTCCACATCAGAATAGAAACATAAAGGGAAAGAAAAGCATTTCCCCAGATCATTATCTTGAAGATATGGATTGAGATATCGAAATGAAAAGTCATCTAATTTTGGTGAAAGCCAACTTTTAGGAAGTAAAGAGTGGTGACATTTTGTAAACAGTAAATATGAACCCTTATTCCTGCTGACAGAAGTTTGATAAACATCATACATTGCACTTTAGGAAAAGAAAATGACAGTCACATCTGATGGTTTGTTAAGTTTTAGCAATTAGGTTAATTTGACATTAGTCAAATTTATTTATTTCATTTGAGTCTTGTCTGTTTGCTAGCTTTATCCCTCTTGTAAACTTTGTCATCCAGAGCAGTAAGGTTAGAGTGTCTTGCCAAAGGACACATTACCACTGGCTGGTACATTTCTCAGTTTTCTGAGCAACAAAAACCAGCAAGGGAAGAAAGTATCAAACCATGCATATGTTATCTTCAACTGAAATTATGTAGACACAACACTCAGAGCTATCTTGGTCTCCTTTTTCGTCAAGTCATCAACAGATTTTGCAGTTAGGTGTCATTGTGGCTAAAAACAATAGACTCCTATCATCTGTTTAGGCATTCTGATCTGAAGTAAATGTTTGATTCTCCAGAACTGAAACCAATAATGATGGAATTATTTTCTTTATTTATGACACTCTAGATTTGATCAAATTATCTGTATACTTGTTACTATTGCCTGTGATAATTTTGTCAGCAGTCTGCTAATATTAGCAGAGGAAAGAAAAAAGTCAGTCCATTTGTATCTGATTGGATTAGTCTTTTGAATATTTTATAACTGATGACAACTGTTCTCATTACTGAGAATAGCAGAAGAGAATAAAATATTGACTTGGTTATGATAATGAAAAAAGAGACTATCTTAAAGTTTCCTTTTTTATGCCCATCATTGCAATCACTCCAGCCACTCCATTCCTTTTGGAATTTCGATAATACCTTTCTTTTTAACAATAACTTGAATGAGTTTGTGTTGCAGGATTCTAAGGTCAAGGTCACAAGGTCAGATCATGTTTATAGAAAACATTGATACTGATTTGCAGCAAGCAAGGAGGGGATGCATTTAGTTACAGAGATAAAACAAAATAGTGGTTCAATTTTGAAACTATCAAGAAACCAATCATCTTATCTCTGAAATTTCTTGTATATAACAGGCTCTCTTTGATTTTGACAGTATAAATTTTAATCACTATTTCTTCAAATTTTGAACTTTGACACTTACTTGGTCTTTAGTTGTGCTTGTTCCATTTTGAAGCATGATTTAAAAAAAAAGAAAAAAGGATAACACATGCATGTGGCTTTATTCAATTTTGACTTTTAAAACTTTTTCTATAATTGTTTTTTTCCTGGATTTCTTTTTCATTTATTTTCTTTTTAAAAACCATTCTATACATGATAATGTTACAGTGTTCAGGAGTCTGAGTGGCAATTTTACATCTAAGAACAAATAACTAATGTATAAGTGATATAAAATCTCAGATTGTATGAATCGAGTGTACCCAGAAAAAAACCTGATTAAACAGAACAGTCAATATTCTCTCTTCTATAATAAAAAAAGGAAAGCAGGCTTTATATAAAGGGACCTTCTTTTTTTCATCAACAAAGGGACATAAATCCAAACAAATTTACATATGTACACAGCTTGATGTGCTAAAGGCAAGATGGAATGCTGTTTTGATATAAACAGATCAAACTAAATCAATAGCTATGACGTGTTTGGTTCCTGGCCTCAGGGAAGATGATAGATTCAGGCAAAAAGCCATATTAGACATTGTATGAAATATTCTAGCTGTGTATAGTGTGCCAGATTTGATTTATAAGTTTACTTACTGTTCAAAACAGTTAAAATACAGGATATAAAAAAACATAAATACATAAAATAAATTTCCTATTTTGTCCATATTTCATGTGGTTTTAATAACTTTGAGCCGTTGATTGTTCATTTGAATGCAGTACAGGTTTAAATGCCTAGTTAAAATTCTTGACAGTTTTAATAATTGTCATACATGTATGAAGACAAAATTTGCACTTGTTGTGTTGCTTGATTTATAGATTACATATTTAGGTAGTTTATTTTGATTCTACATTCACATCAACAACTGAACTATTGAATAAGACTTATTTTAGGAACTCCTTTTGCAATAGCTTGGTATGTGATCTGTAGCAGGTAAACAATCTCAGATATTGGGTTTAGTATTTAGTATGCATGTGATAATTATTAATGTGTGTTTGTTGGTTGGATGGGTTTATTGCCCCAGGAATATCCAAGGTCATTTGAATGTGGGGTCTCCCTGTAGTAGCTGGTGGCTACCTCAATGAATAACTTGCAGGAGGCCTGTCACATGCCATCTAGAGCAATCTGGGTGAAATGTCTTGCCCAAGGACACAACCACAACAACATAGACTGGACCGTTTCTCAGCTTTCTGAGAAACACAAAACATCATGGATAGAAGCATCAAACTTCACACCTCGGATCTTCACCTGATCTTCAGATGGTGGGCTGTTCAAATTGACTTGCGTCTGTGGTGCGGTGTCCATTTGTCTGTCCCGAAACAATTCTTATTAATGCTATTTTTTGAAAGGTATTTGATGGGTCATTCTCAAATTTCATATATAAGTTTCCCTTAGTCCCTAGTTGTGTATTGTTTGATTTTGGGGCTGTTATTAAAAACGACCAGTGTGAAAACTGCTGAAGACGAGTCACTCAATATAACACAGTAAAAAATCTTAACTATTTTTGGAAAGAGTTGCTGCATTCTTCCTTATCAATACAAACCGACTTGTTTTTGTTTTGCTAAATGATGTTATTAAGTAGTATTAAATTCTGCAAAGAAATCATGGTCTGCATTTGTGGTGGTGGTACTACATTAACATACAAATTTATAGCATGAATCAATAGTGTTGTGTTCAAATCCAGGTTACTTGGTATGAATATGGATGTTGTTGTTGAAGGAGAAACAATAAATGACAAACTTGGGTTTAGTGATTAAGTGCATACTGTGAAATCATTTATTTTCATACAGCTTTACTTTTGTTCATTTCATTAGTACTCTTAACAAATTCATGTTATGGTATTTTCCGATTATAATCCACACCTTTTTTCCTTACGATTCGGACATGCAGCTTATATACCAGTGCATCTTATATGTGGACAAAAAAATAAGGAGGATGAAAAAAAATAGGAAGTGACCCATACAGCAGTGCAAGATAGTCCTAAGTCTTTTTTTACCTCTACCTGCCCGTCACATGTTTGTGGCTGAAACAGATTGTCCAGAACTGTCATTTGCAATCCCATACAGGATGATTTGAAGATTGAAATAAAGATAACTTGTGGTTTTAATTAATCATACCTTTTAATATGAATCACAATAATGTCTTTTGGACTTTTGCAGTTACTTTGAAGCAATAGCAGAAATTACGATAGCCTTTTGCATACTTGGACCGATAGGTCATCAGGTTATAGGTCAAATTCTATGAAACTTATAAGAAATAATATTTTATTAGACTTCTTCAATATTTAACAGTACAGACACCACTGTAAACCATAAGTAATGTCAGGCTCTGTAACTTTATGTAGACAATCTGTGAAGGCAGCCAAGCCAAAGGAGTTTGATATATATGCTATTTTACATTTTTTGAAAAACAGCAACTCTGTGTATAATTCATTTGCAAACATTATTAAATGTTACACTGATGATCTTGATAAATTGCCCTCTGTTGTATCAATGGTCAGCATAACGGTCACCACTTCGTAAGAAAGTATGAAGCTTATATACCGTTGTGGCTTATAAAACACCACAAAACTTGAGTCTCATGAAAATATTTTATTTTACAGTAGCTCTGTCTTTAGATTGACTGTCTGTTGTTCAGAGATTTTAATTCTAGTTTTCATATATTTACAGTTTTATTTGTTGTAGTAGTATATCATTAGATAAAATCTACATAGGTATTAAATTAAGAAAAAAAATGATATGTTTATAATTCATTTGACATAAAATGGACAGAAACAATATCTCATCTATACACACAAACTGTCTCTTGTCATGAAAAAAAGGTGACTTGATATCTGCTTGTCGTGTTTTACATGGATGTTGTATTGGTTTTTATGGTAGACACAAGCTAACTATCTTTATAGACATACAAAAAAATGTGTATCTTTATGTCTACACAATAAAAAATGTTTCATTAAGGTAAACACTAAAACTTGTATATCTCTGCAGATACATTGTCTATTCATCAGTGTGTAACTAAGGCATTAGGCTGGTATAGCTTACAGGGATATGTACTTCTTCACATGTGGTTTTACTTCTGTGGTCAGAGGTCAGTGGCCAGAGGGTCATGTGGTATGCTTGACCTTTTGACTAATCTAGTCATGCTTTATTATAAAAGATTTGTCAACTTTATTTTTTTTTCATCCTTTTTTTTTTTAATTTAAATTTTGTGGTATTATTATCTAATTTCAAGTAGAATGCTTAATTTGCCTTTTAAGTCTAAACTTTAACCTTGTAATTTTCTTTTAATAAATGAAATCTACAAAGTCAATGTTCTTTTGACAATAAGTCTGTCAGGTGAGATTTTTTTTTATTGGAAATCTTGATCTAGTTTTTGAAAAGTTGTATGTGTACTCAAAAAGTTGTGGCCATTATGTGTGTAGATATGACCTATGCTTTTCGGAGAAAGAAATAGATCCTTTGTTGGAAACATTATTAATTATAACATGATGATAATGTTGATGTTCCAGGTACAGTTGTATGTCTGAACTTGTCAGTTTAATTAAGGTTGATGGGGAGAGAATGATGGGAGGGAAGCAATATAGACAAGGTTGTTCTGTGAGGAGGTGACAAGGTATAGACAGTATACATTCAGAACTGTACTCAGACTTGCCCAAGTATATAATACATGGAGAGGATTTATCAGTTTCATCATTAATCATCTCAGGTCTACTTTTCATCTGGCTGATATGTATCTGTCTGTCTCCTGACCCTGTAGGATGTTGCCTAATGTACTCTTTACCTACTGAATGAGATTAACTGGTTTATTTGTATGAAATACTTTTAAAAAACACATTTATAGAATTCAGCAAGAAGTTATGACTATAAGCCTTACAGAAAACATGTGCATGCCTTTCTGATTTCTGAGAATCAATTTTTAAGAAAAATATGTAAAAATTAAGCATATTGTTAATTTGCCAAAAAGTTTGAACAAGCTAAAAGTTTGAACAAGCTAAAAGTTTGTTTGCACTAAAATTAAATGCATTTACAGTACAATAAAAATAACATTTATTTAATCAATAAAGCACATCTCTGAAAAGTCTAGTAATAAATAACCTTATACAATGACTTCTTATTGATGTGATTATCAACATTGCATTCACAATTATTTTGACTGCAATCAAAATTTGGTAAGTTTGTATAATGGCATTGCAGACAGTGTCATTGACAAGAAACTGTTTGTAAATATGCTTTCATTACTGCACATGCTACAAATATTTTGCATAGTTTGAATTTCTGATTTTGTGGGTTGGCATCAGTTCAAGCATATGTAGCATGTTTGTATGTATAAGGTTCATGTATCAAATGAAAATATGGTTCCTCTCTTCTATTATAAAAACTACATCCATGACTTGCATGTGGATGTTTGTATCTAATACTATCAGATGTTACAGTAATGTAGGGCCATAAACTAGGGCAGCTTATTGTGCTTTTATTGTAGAAAAATTCAAAAACATGTATTTCGTTTACATTTTATTTTTCACTTCAGTTATTTTCATCCTTTTATTGATGTTTTTAGTGATGTTTTGAATTTAACTGTTGTATTTTAGAAAGCTTACATATGAGATGTATGTACTGAGTTGCGTGTCGTGTTATGGCATACAAACTATAAGATCCCAAATATAGCCATATGGTAATATAAGAATGGTATCAAGTCACACCATGGAGTGGGGTATAGAACTGGTAAAGCATTTCTCATTGTGTAAGAGAAGTAAGATCAATATATATATGTACAAGTACTTGACAGCAACTATTTATGACCACTGGCTTCCAAGACAGGAAGTATGATTCTTCGGATGGATGGTGTGTTTTATATCTCAAGTTATGTTGCTATGTTCAGAATTTAAAATGTCAACTGTTTGTATTACCAGCTTCTTTGTTTATGAAATTTTGGGGACCTGTATTTAAATCTATTGTAAGATTTTCCTAAGTTTGGAAATGATTTCGGAAAATAAGTTTCGATGAATCAGCATATATCATTGCATTAAACCAACCTTAAGAATAAATATTGCACAGTCTACAGTCACCCTTACTGTAATATTTTCTCA
Organism: Ylistrum balloti; assembly: GCF_031769215.1. Lineage (NCBI taxonomy): Eukaryota > Metazoa > Mollusca > Bivalvia > Pectinida > Pectinidae > Ylistrum > Ylistrum balloti. The sequence goes on along the minus strand of NW_026781865.1, from coordinate 420,316 downwards.
GGTACATCACCTGCACAAGATTACATTTGTATCAAAACTTTCCTGTTCCATATCAAATAGAAAAGGTATTGATTGGACCAATATTTTCATTTTATTATGATTTGAAATTGAACATTGTATTTTACTACCTTCAACCATTTATGGGAGTTTTTCTCAGTCTTACACTTATAATGGACTGGCACATTGATTTGCAATTGGAAATTTCGTGATAAGCATTAGATTGTGTTGGATTCTAGGCTACTGTACAAAGAAAAGCTCGCTGGAGTATTGCATAATTTTCATACACAGATGATCAGTGTTCAAAAGATCATGTCTCTTTATGAGAAGGAAACATCAAAAAGTCAACTTATAGAAAAATAGCATTTTGAGTTTCCCTCAGTGCTATCTTGATAAAATTTATTTGATTTCAATTAATTTGTTTTCTGAAAAAGTGTTGGAGTTACCAATTATTTCAAAGCTATATTCTTATACCTAACTTTTTATACTGAATACTATTTGGACCACACTTTTACAAAATTTGTTTACCTTATAATAAAAATATGGTCATTCTATAACTTGTATTTCCTTTAACATATGAATACCTTAACTTGTATGAGGAGTATTTATATATAGGTACATTTGTGTATAATGTCCTAATTAATGTATTAGTCACTGTTAACATATGTCCACACAAATACACACATGGTGAACAGTATATACACCTGTCTCTAATTACTGTTCCTGTATGTCATATTTTAAACAATATTCTATATCAATATTTGTTTTCTAACTTTTATGAATAAACTATGACCTTTGTTTTAAACATTAAGCAATGTTTTTTTTTATTAAAACATGCTTAAGAAATAGGTATACATTTAGTAATGTGTATGTTTAGATCATGTTTTGAAATAACACCATATTAATAGCTCCTTCACTAATTATCAAAAATTGATCTTTAAATAGAATTGGAATGTGATATGTCTCCTTTAACCACTGCAAAAATTACTTCAGGAAGTAATTGTGACTCATCTGCTTTTTTTTTTTACATATTTATATTTAAAGGAATGATGGTGTTTTCTTTGCCTTATTCAAAACTTAATCCAGTTAATCTGTGTATATCATTTACTTCACTACACCTGACTTGTGAAGTACCTGGGTTCAAAGTTCACTGTAGGGCTGACTCTATAAATAGACATGTGACCATGACACATGACAATGTACATATATTCTTATCTGGGCAATTTGAATACAACCTGCCCACCTTTATGAGCCAATGACAGACTAGGATTTGAACCGACCCATATCCTTCCTTCTAAGTTCTGTTAGTGTATACACACACCATGTGCTTTCATTTGGCGGTACAATGAGTCAGGTTTATTTACCCTTGTTTGTAAGTGTGTTCTGTCATGACAAATACAGAGGTATATATTGATGTTACAGTACTGACATCATCGATGAGATCAATTGATTTAGTGAAGTAGATACAGTGTCACTGTTTATTCCGTTTGTGGAACACTTTCATATTCAATCTTACTTTAAGGTCTGGTGATGTTAACACAAGGATTCAGGTTAAATTTCTGTTTGTTTGGGACATGTGATGTTTTGATCGCTGGACACAAGTGATAACTGTTACAGATAAATTAGGTACACCCGAGACTGTGGTCAGTATCAGAAGCGACTGTTATCATTATCAGAAGCGACTGTTATCAGTATCAGAAGCGACTGTTATTGCTGTCATCGTCATTTAGGCATGTGATGTAGCATACCTGTAGCTTCACATTGTGGGTTTTTCATAACAACCGGAGCTACAAATTAACACCTTTGTGATCTATCTGACAACACCACACCTTGTGAATTAGTAACAATATTTGTAACCAGTAGAATGAGTTACTCTTCTGAATGGGAATTATTTCTTGTACGAAACAACTGGTGATAATCCAATCAGAGTTTTCAGCTCATGTTGAAATTTGGAGCTTCATTCAAAATGACGACAGGAATGCTGTTCGTCATTAATTTATGGTAAGTGTTCTAATATTACTTATTTAAGGTGATTTTAATTGATGTTGATTATCCTAACCCTGAATTGTACTGTCACTTATATTTAAAAAGACAGCAGAAATCCCTTATATAGAATAAAACATATGGTCATAGTATCAGTATCTTTATTTTGATAATTTTACCATTTAGCATTAGCTGAACTGATAAAAGAAATTCAAACTGAATTTATTTTACAATAATTGTGAAACAAGATGATTTTATTAACTAATTTTGTTAGCCTGGATTGGAGGAAATGGGAATACCCAGGGGAAAACCATGTGGTCAAGCGACCACATACCACTTCACGGCCAAAGTTGACCGCCCCATTTGATGTAAATTTAACATATAAGACATTTCCTTATACTTTTTTTTATTGATACTTAATTACATGCATGCAATAAAATAGCATGCATTTTGTATCCTGTAAAATGTAGCAGCTGTTGTGTATGATTTTGTATCAGCTCCTCATCAATCTCTACTTTACTTGTTAGTGTTTGTGTTTGACTGCAGCCCTGAGGTGACAATTATCTCATCCATCCTGGTGTACATATACAGTTGGTGCAAATTATACAGCTCACATGTGTTCTACAGTGTGACAGCTTTCATCTACCTTTATATTTTTATCAAATCTATGGACTTCACTTATGGAGTGAAGTGAATAAAACATGCTTTTCGATAAAACAAATTTAGGTTAAGAAATCTGATCAACCTAGTTTCTTAATGGTAAAATGTTCTCAATCACCTTAGATAAGATCATGAGGACTTTGGGGGCTGCCCTAAAGGTAGGGCATAAGAATCGTTTCTGCTTCCCCTAAACTTGCATTTTTATATTTTCTGTCTTTTCTAAAGGTCCTTCTTCCTTTCTTGTTTTAACACTGTGTCACTACTGGCCTTTTGTTGAGTGTTTGCCCCAGTGAGGAAAGCTTTCCGTTCTGTCCCCAAACCAGAATCTTTTAAGATAGTAGTTATTAACTTGTTGCTAGACTTTGAGCATTCTGGAAGAGTAACAACTGATTTACCTGTTGTCAGTATAATGTGGCATGGTGGAGTATCCTACAAGGGGCCTTATGCTGTATACTTCATTGTTGTACCACGATCACAAGGAGAAAGAATATATTGAATGCATTTTAGCTTCCTAAAAAATCATGTACATGTAATACATACATTCTCCCTGCTTAAAGTTTGGAGGCCATCCTTACATAATATAAACAAAAGCAAAACCAACTTGGGTGAAAATTATTTTCTGCATGTTGATAAACCCATGATCTCAAGCAGTTAGTGATAATATGTTGATGTGGAAGAGCTCATCCAGGCAGGTCACAATTTGCTTATTTCCTGTCTCGTCATCTGGTCACTCTACCACCATGAGTAACTGCATATCCTCCAAAATCAATGTGCATGGTACCAGACTGATACACTACATTTAATCATAGATGGCCATGATCGGAAGTCCAAAAAGGCTTTTAATGACATCAGTTTAGTGGAAAAGTGGAAAAAGTACTTGCATTATGTAATTAAATTTTATAAGCTATTACACATGATTTTATCAGATCCTGTCAATCATATCTAAGTTAAATACCATGCTTATCATTTTCACGAAGACTATACATATCAATCTCATAACTATAGAAAAGATGTTTATCATATACTGGCTTTTAGTGGTACCAAATAGAAGTTCTGTTTAAGATATTTTCTTTTGTTTTGCTATTTTTAAATACTTCGTCTTTTGTTTTTTATATGAATTATGTTTTGTTTTCTTTCCATGGAATGTCAGACATTCCATATGGTATCATTTGCAGTTTGGGTACAATTGAGGGATAGATTTAATATTTAGGTATTTCAGTTCCGTCCCCAACCTTACCCCTCCCCTACCCCTGTGTCTTTGGATTTCTCTTATCACATGATCTGTGAATGTGGTACTACACTATTGCTTTTTCCAATTTAGTCATCTGTAATAACATTGATATTAGTATCAGAATTTATTTAAATGTTTGGGTAAACGACACATATTTAGACCATATTTCACCATTACATATCTGATAAATTGATTGGAAAGTCACATGAAATATCATCATTTAATCGTGTATATCATATGACATTATGACAGATCACAAGATATGTAAGGTAATTGCTATGTGACCTTCACCTTGTTGTGAATATCAGTAATTGATTACCATAGTATTTGTTAGTATGATTTATCTAGATATACTTTGTCCACTTTATATACATTATCATCTCTTATCACAAGTTTCACTTGCACATAGTCACATGTATGTATGTACTTGATTCTGACAGATTTGACTAGACTATACTGTATACAAAGGACAAGAGATCAGGGTCAGAATGTTGTGTGTTTGGCAATGTCAATACTGAAAGTGACTGCCTAAACTTTTAGTCATATTTATATAGACAAATCCAATAGTTGGCACAAAAAAAGGACAGCTATTTAGCATTGGTTATGTAGACAGCTGGATTAATATCATACAAGTTCTAAGCTAACATATCTGATAGACAGAATTTGTACCATTCTCAAGGTCATGAACAGGCCATAGAATTTATGTTAGCTGCTACTTAATCTTACAGACAGCATTTGTACCATTCTAAAGGTTATACAGGGGATATAACTAAAGGTCCGTTGTCACCTGCCTTTCCAGGTAGAATTTCTGTTACCTTCCTAAAGGTCATGAACAGGTGATAGAAAGCTTAAGGTTTACTTTTGCCTACTCCTATAGGTAAAATTTGTACCTTCCTTGAGGTCATAAACAGGTGAAAGAACTTTAGATTTACTTTTGCCTACTCTTATAGGTAAAATTTGTACCTTCCTTAAGGTCATGAACAGGTGAAAGAACTTTAGATTTACTTTTGCCTACTCCTATAGGTAGGACCCTCCTTAAGGTCATGAACAAGTGAAAGAAGTTTAGGTTTACTGTTTCCTACAGGCACAATTTGTTTTGTTCTTCAGGTCGTTAACACTAAGCAGGTGATATGATTATCAGTTAAAAATTGTTTTGAAATTTCAAGCCCTTTGTAGTGAAAATCAGCGTATTTTTTTGACAAAAACGAAGAACAGGAATAGAATCTTATGTACAATTCTATCGATGTTTTGCATGAATTTCTTGGAAGGTATTTATAGCTTCATAGTTTGGATACATACAGTAGGGGATAGGAAAAAAAACAAGTTTATGTTAGTACTATAATATTGGTATATCTGTTTTCAATCTATTAAATTGGATGTTTTTTGCTGTTATTAGATAAAATAGTGTTTCCAATTCAGGAAACATTTCATTTTCTTTATTAATGTTTAAATATGCTGTCAATCTACTCAGAAATTGATGGGGTGTGTTTTGTAAGGAAGGGTGGGAGACTTGGTCTTATGTTAATAAGTGTTGTGGCTTCCTGCTTTGCCCTCTACATTTCTGTTTTACCAGATAACAAGATTATCACTAGTGGAGTAAAAATTTGTTTCCTGATGCATTTCTTAGTATAACGTACATGTATCATGGTTGAGATTGCTTTTGAAAGTTTAGTAAATTTAAAAAATCATGACTTCTTTAAACATAAACAGAAACATTATTGTAACACACCTTCATGTTGCTTTAGATTTCTTTCCTGAACAAAACTTATAGGAGATGATTGTTGGGATATTAGTCTGCAGAAACGTGATATTTTATATATTCACAGGTGTATACTAACTAGGCTTGTGTTATTACCCAACAAAGCCTTAGTACATCTGGAAAGTACAAAACTCACAATAAAACCTAAGCTTTGAAATCCTCTCAAACTCAAATCGTAAAAAAACATTTTTCCTCCAGATGTGTAGGAAAAGCTTTTTACTTTCCAGTAACCTGTATTTAGCCAGGATTCGTATTAAGCGTTAGTATTATTTTAGTATATCTGGTAAGTTATTGTTGTTTCTCTGAAACACACCAGTTGGTACAAGCTAACTATACAATGATGGTATCTGTGTTTCATTATCTGATAATTATATTATAACATTAAGTTAGATGTTGGAATTTATAGCATACTTTTAATTATCACTACTTCCCCTTGAGGTAAGATATAGTTCATGTGAAATAATCTTACCCTGTAAAACAGCCTGTGGAAAAAGTTAATGAAGCACAAAATTAACACATGTTGAGCTGCATTTGATGATGAGGTTGTGGTCTTTCTCAGGGACCATTCAGCTATTCAGAAAATTGTATGGTGGTAATTTGTTTTCTGAATCATGTTTACGGCTTTGTTTGAAGTTATACAAGTTCCAGAAATGTACAAGTGGCATACAGATTTAGCAACTCGTTGAGGCAAACCAGTGTGTTTTTACGATAATCTGAACCAGTGTGTTTTTATGATAATCTGTCAGTATTTTCTACCATTATATCACTCTTGATTGAATTCTATGTTTGAAAGGACTCATACAATATGACTGTATCTTTGCAAGAATAGTTTTCTGAAGATTTGCTTATTGTCCATTGATGACACTGGACACAATGTACACATACCACAAGGATAATTTTTAGGCTTGGCCTATCTTAATTTGTCAGGTACATCCAACCAAATGTAAATTTAATTGTATAAAACTAGTTAGTGGCTTTCCAATATTAGTCTAAAATATACATAGAGTAATAATAAAACATTGAAGTGAAATTCATAATCATTCTTCAATTGCTTTAGAAACCTAAGTGGTCTGAGTGGAATCTTTACATAATAGTCTCATCTTCAGTTCATGGTAGCCGATTTCTGATACAAAATGTTTGACATGATTCTCTCTCACTTCATTTGAATAGTAGTGATATCAAGTGTCATGTATTCAGAATAACATTACTATAGACAGAACGTTGCATAATACAGGATACTATGTTAACCAGATCATGGATAGTACACCTGGCTCGGGCCACACCTGCTCACTTCCCAGAACCTGGGGTCACAAAATGAGACTGTAATTTTACTCCTATTTTAGTGGTGTTGATAAGGATAGACGAAGATATCAATGGTTGTGTAGGCTTACTAGCACTTTTAGGCGGGAAATCTCTTACTTCCTGTTAATGTGTGTGGTTTTGTTATAGACATCTTTTGTGTACAATTTTATTGATAATTTTAATAAAATTTTGTCACATTTTTTTTTATTTATTTTTGGATTATTTGTTAATATTACAGCATAGTTATAGAATATGATATGTTGCACTGAATGAGCTTATTCATATGGAATAGTGAGCAGCATATTTCAGGGCATACATCATCAGAGTTTAGAATATGAAATCATGATTGACATGGTCAAACCTTGGCTCTATCTCACTGCAGAAGGATTCATGGCTATTCTGGTTTCTTGTTTACAGAGGAAATGACGGTCATAGAGTATTAAGCCTTCCAAATGTGTTTGAAGGATTTACTAGGTGTTTAAACTCCTTAATTATTTTAGAGTGTTACATGATTTTTGAACCTTCGGCACAGAAATATTGATTTGAAGGTGAAGACATACAGCAGTCAGTTCTTATTCCGGTTAACATTCCTAGACTTTTCACTTGGCTCACTTTTGGATGTTGTAAATCTTGATGTTAGCTTACAGTAGATTTGCTTACAATTGATTTTTTTGGTATTCAATCCCCTTTTGGTAAGTTTTTAAATGAAATTCTGGGCTTGGTTTGAATCCAAACCTGGAAATTACTGAGAACAAATTTTGTATTTTGATTTTGTTAAAAACTTCAGTCCACATGGTACTTTAGACCATCAATTCAATTTTATTAAATATAGAAGTATTAGTAACTTTTTTCAATTTGGTTATAAGAAAGTTTGACTGCACTGCGTGTCTTTGATTATATCATAATGTAATCAGGGATTTTGTAGTCGTGTTTGTAAGTCTTGTGTATGAAAAGTAATGTGAATTCTGATATAAATGATGAAGTATTGCCCACCTACCCACCAGCCCATGTCGGGTAATAAGCCTGCCCATCAATATTGGCATTTAGTAATAAGCTTAACATATTTATCCAACAATAAGCTCATGTGTGGTAAAAAGCCCACCAATTTACAATGTTGTTCAGTAGAATTGTAAACTATTTCATTGTTCTGCAATAAACTTCTCTTTACATTGAGTCAGGATTTGTATGTTGACCCTATGGGCTTATTGCAGGATAAATATGGTAAGTGGATTTTGTGTTGGACCAACTGAGCTTATTATATAGGGTAATACAGTATTTATAGCTGGGGGACTTGTTAGGTAGTGGTGTAGTGGTAAGTATCAGATGTCAGAACAATGTGTTGCAGAATTAATCCATGAGATTCAGGAAATTACTTAATTATAAACCCATTTTTTCAAGTAATATTATTTCAGTCTCTTGATTTTTAAGATATCTTTATTCAAGGATTTGAATTTCTGATAAAATTTATAAACGTAAAATCTATGTCATGATGAACATCCGGTACTTCCTACTGTGTAAACTGTTAATGACATAGGTGAATTCTGTAGATTAATGAATAGTTCAACTGATACCACTGTTAAAGTAGAATTTTCTAGCAGATATCATTCTGTTAGAACTGAATGTTGAAAATTTGAGTCAAAGAGGGAAAAAATAGCACAATTCATAGAAATCTGCTATTTCAGTACTGTCCATAGCCATGTCTGATTTCAAAGATCATGCCATTTTAATTTACAGTGCTGATAGCAATGGTTAGAAAGTATATGTATATTTAAAGTGTACCCTGAGAGTAATTTTATATTTAGATATAATGTTAAGAATGTCGTAAAAATAATAATAATGAAAACCCCGTCAAAATCCGTCGCCCCAGTGTCGAGTTATTAAAGCTCAAAGTTGTCGATTTTCACCTGTCCGTCCAGACCTAATCAGCCGAATCGTCATTTCCGCGGAATCGAGGCTCTTCTACTCGTGACGTCATAAGTTCAACAGAAATGGCAGTCAACATGACTGACAGTGACAACGACACCGCAACTGAGAGCGATTTGAGCATGAGTTTTGAGGAGTCTGATAATGGTGTGAATGATACGTCTGAAGACGGAATCCAGCCCTACCGATTTGAACTGGAATTACAAGACGATGTATCCAGTGAGGAGGAAAATGACCCTTCGAAAAGTGACGATCGCTTGGGCAACATAGATTGGCACGTACTTCACTGGGTCTCACCAGTAGTCGTGAAAGTAGCCGAACAGTGAATCGTCGTTTCAAAGAAACAAAATTTAATTGGGTGTGGTTTTGGACTAATTTTACTATCTTCAAGTCTCGATCAACAATTTCTGATGTTGGGAAATCGCGTTTGTGCAAGACTATGCATACATTCACAAGGTGTCGGGAATTTTCTTACCGAAGAAGTTTCGTCCGAGGGGAATTTTTCTTTCCAGGGAATTTTCGTAGCACTAGGAAATATATAGATAGGGTGTCAACAACCAATTATAACACCCTCCGCTGTGTTAATAATAAAAATTTGATGTTTTAGAAGTTTAAACAATTATTTGACTGGTTTTTACCCTAGCACTGGTACGCGTCTGTTGTTAGCCGACAGGCGTGTCGCCTCACAGGTGTCACAATTGTTTTTTCCAGCCACAGAGGTGCTAATTACCTAACCTGGCACAGGTGTGATTATGAGTTTAGATGACATCTCTACACTGTGAACTGTGTTTTCAAATCAAGATTGGTGATCTTATTGTTATTTTTACGATCGCAAAATTAATAACTAAACAACATCGTCTGCTGGAAGATCTAAAAACCAAATACACCTTATACAAACAACATACACACATAACCTATTCTATAAATTCTAATAATTATATTCTATACTATATAATAGTAGTATGAAAATTCTCGGGGTGAAAATTCCCGTGACCCATTCACGACTAGGCCTTCTCCGAGCATTAGGCGTTCACGATTACGAAGGAATAATATTCCTATGACCGCCATTTTTTTTTTTTTTGACCGCCCAAGTCATAGGCTAGCCTATCAATTTAAAATGTTTAGTTGTAGAATTAATAACAAAATATCAACCTAACAAATATACTTTTATTTAATCAACAATCAGTTTTATTTATCGACGTCATGCATCGACACCCCATCCGTGTTAGTGTTAGGACAACCATACACACCGCTTCCCTCCTCGATAGGAAGACATTTTAGCGGATTTAAGCGCTAATTCACCGACCCCTCATTCACTACCTTAGATATTGCGAAGATGTGAAGTACTTTCACGTAAATAAACAAAGAAATTACTCCGGACAATCCCAAAATAGATCACAATCACATGTAGCACAGTAAAGAAAATATGGCTGCATCAACAAAAGCGTTGAACTTATGACGTCACAGGTTTGGGTGCCCGAAAACGAGGTCAACGCCTCTCAGCCAAAGGTGTGTTTTTCAGAAAAGTCGCAATTTCTCAGTAACGGATTATTCCATGGCATTCGCGTTTTCGGCATAGTGTATTTTATGTGCAGAACTATTTTTCAAGGTCAACATAGCTGACCTCTCAGGGTACACTTTAATATTTTTGGTGTTTCAAAGTATTATAGTAATCACCAACAAACCTTAGTAAACAAAATCCAGCATACAGTGCACTGTTTATTTGAATCATTTAAGGAAATCTTATAAGGCCTCTTTAAATCAAGGTATTAATGGTATCAAATGATCAATTATGATTTCAGTTATGCAATTTTTATCTTACAAAATATTTTCCCAACTGAAATTATCCTTATATTCAGTACTTTTCCAGTAGTAAATTTTATAAAAAAATATGTTCTTATTCAATATCTGGAAGATTGATCCAAATGTCAGGACAATCACTGAAGTCTTTGTCAATGAAAACTTAAAAGGCATGATTTGATGAACCCGACAGATCTAGAAAATAAATATTTTCCAATTTTCTAAACCTAATGGAAATGTCAATGTGAAAACAGGTTTGCTTGAAAACTAAGGACATTTGGATTGTGTTGAAATGCTGATGTCTGAGTTAACTGTGTGTTATGCCTGGTGTTTGGGACCTTATCAGTGTTAGTGCCTTGTTTAGATTTTCAACTGTCAGTTTTGTCATTATTAATTTTCCAAGGTTTACTGTTGTCTACCATATCTGTTTTGATTTTCAAGTCTCAGGCCTTCATTTGGCGGCAGTGAAATGCCATTGTTTTGTCTGTTATAAAATCTTCGTCCATCAGTAATTTAAATGCTTCAACTTCTGAATTCAACTGTTTGGTTAGTTACATGTCCAGATATATAGCAATTTAGTTTGCATGTGTCCATATAGGCATGTTTGTTAATGAGCGTATTGCCTGGTAGACAGCCATATAGTAGCTGGTAACTATTTCACTGAACAACATACAGGAGACCCATTGCATGTCAACCAGTGCTACCGGGGCCATATTTCTTGGCTTAGTAAAGAAACAACAACACTGTTCCTTAGACTGTTTTTGAGCTTATTTAGAAACAAACTGCCAGATATAGAGAGAGTCAAACTTGTGTCAAAAGGTGTCCATGTGAGGTTGCATTAGGCGTTAACAGTGAACTAACTGAGGTATTATGGTCCCTCCATATAGTAATAATAAATCTACATACAGGAGTCCTCATAGAATTCTGATTGGACTTGTAGAATTTTTAGAAATACTCGAATTTTACATTGTGGAACTCATTGTTTTTAGCAATAAAGTTAATAAGGACTCATTAAAATAATTGATCACTGTATAGATTTAGAAAAAATGCAGAAACATATGACATAGTGCTGATTGGTTTTGTGTCAGTAGAACCATGCAATACATACATTGACAAGGATCTTATGTCAAATTATCAGGACAGCAAGTCACCTGACTGGGGCTATTGACTGTTGGTGTTTATGGGGAGATACAACAACAGGAAACACTACTCTTCCTATAGCTGGTCATGTATGTAAAAACATCAGGTGATGCCATCACAGCCAATGGTTCACTGTCAGCTCATCAGATTTATGTATAAAAGATAGTAAAATATCTGGTCCAAATATTATCCTGTAATGAAATTTTGGTTCTAGTTGGCTGAACCGAAGTGATTAACATCAGGAATACTAGTAACCCTTTAAATATTGAAATGATTTTTAAAAAAAGTGAAAAGTATATAGACGATACCAACGAAAATGTTATTACTATATATTTGATGTCAATGCATTAGTGATAATATTTCTTTCATATTTCAAGTATACGGTATATACAGGTTAAATAAGTCATCAGCTGATCGTCAAATATCACAACATTTCTTATGCTCTGATTCACCTGACCAACCTAACCAAAAATTCATAATTTGTAAACAATTTTCCTTACGCAGGAAAACATGTCTTTTTAGGAAAAGTAAGGTCCTATACTGAGTGGTTTTTAAAGATAGAATATGACAAAAAAATGGCTTTACATAATCAATTCCTTATCAGGTATCCTGATACAAGTTTCTAATATATTCTGTGTTTTTTTTCTTCTTAAATTCTGATTTAATTACATATAGAGAAACTTGTAGTCACTCTGCATTATTTCAAATTACAGAATTTAAATATTCAGATGTGAATGCAGATGCTTGACATATTGATGAGGATATGTCAATGTCAGTTATCAAGGCTATAAATGTATCTTATTGTTTCAAAGTAATCTGCAGAGATCATTCTCACCCCAGAACTGTACATATGGGGGATCAGATTCTGCAATTAATGATACAGAATACACCCACTCATCAAAAGAACAGAACAACTCGAGAAATGTTTACTAGGAAAGTCAGAAATGTGAATAAACATAGGAAAAAAATATTATTGCATTAAAGTTTGGAAATTTAATGTATTATGAATAAAAATATATAATGGAATAGCTGGTTGTATGTAAAATTAACCCTGTCCCAGGACTCTTTGTGTTATCGATTAGAGACAGTCCAAGGCCTTGTTATTTTAGCAGTATCAGCTTGATGGGGGGATTCATTTTAAAATAATTAAAACATTTCCTATTCAATTTATATATGTATACACCAAAATATCTAATTGAAATATCAGAAACAGGATATCATATAAGAGACCTTGTGACATTTATTAATTACTACTTGTATTTGTGAAGGAAGCTAACATATCTCACAACTGTTAGATTTAGTTTATGAGTGAATGCTGGCTATAGCTGTCCCTCTTCGCCCATCATAGCTATCTACTGGGACCAATTAATTCCTCCTAACTACTATTGGACTGGTCACCTGTGAAACTCTGTATTGACAAACCATTTTATCACCTACACAGATCATGGACAATTTTTAGCTTGCCTTTTTTTCTGGTAAACTGGTCTCAGAAAGCACTCTATTCTTCATTGAAAATATCTGCATCAGCATAAAATGTACATACCCTTTGAGAATATAAACAAGACTTATGATCAATAGCCATGTTGTAGATAAAAGTTGTTCTCTTTGATACAGTAATACATACATTAGTTTTACTATCATAGATTATGGTCTGTTTCAGATATGCAAACTGTTGTCTGTAATCTTTTGTAATACATACATCAGTTTTACTATTATAGATTATGGTCTGTTTCAGATTTGCAAACTAATCTTTTGTAATACATACATCAGTTTTACTATCATTGATTATGGTCTGTTTCTGATATATGTTCTGTTGTATGTTATTTCAGATACCAATCCCATAACTTATTGATCTCAGTAGAATGCATATGAAACTTCAGCATGGTTTACAAACACTTATATTCTACTATCTATCACCCTGTGATCAAATAATTGAACTGAATAAAATCTTGTTATATGATGCAATTATCTATTGATTAACAATCAGTAAATATGAAGTGGTTTTTTTTTTATTGAAATTTAGTAGTTTATTGAAACACGTTGTTCAGGCTGTCAAGTCTTTCCATGTGGGAACTAGACCTAGTTTTAAGAATGGTCCAGTCCTACAATCATGGTTACAGCACAGGGATCTTCACTGTTTATTGTGATCTACAGATGTGCTATATCAACCAGCGTCATCATCATTTGTCTTCCCTAGTGTCATTTTCCATGAATGTTGAGTGATCTATGATGTAGAAATTGTTTAACAATCTATGCAATCTCGTTCCAACTAAACCATTGTGGCAGCTGTAAAATTACAATACACAGATCTATAATGTTGAATATTCTGATGATTTATTGTGTACATAATAATGAAAGTACAAAAAAAACTAAATACAAAACCAGTGTTTGATACAAAGAGTTCATTAAACAAAACATGTTCCTAATTTGAGTCTTATGTAGATAGAGGGGGATATTGATTGTTACTGTCACCTTTTCTAAGTGATAGACTTTCTTGTATTCAAGGAAAATAAGTTACATACTGAAACACATAAAGGATGAATGGGCAGCCAGGTTTTGTAATTTGTACAGAACATGAAGTATGAAAAATTACTCAAAGTGTTTAAAATACAAGAAGAATTATAGGAAGTATTTAAATATGTCAAACAGCATGTTCCTCAAGGAGTAAAGAGGTAGAAATTTAATCAATGATATATTTTAGAAAGTATTTAGAATAACGAAAGTTTTGAAAATGCATATTCAGAATTATTACAGTTAACACAAAAAACAGTTATATGTAAGCTCATATTCTTCATATATGTAACTAAAAATTTTATATGAGTCGAAGCTGTGTCAAGGAATTGCGTGCAGTGGGCAGATGGTAGAATTTTGTAAATATGTGACTTTGTGTGTCATACCTTGATGCTTAAAGTCACCGACTAACATAGAGACACAGTAAATATATAATTGTTGAAGGACAATTTATACATCTGTGATACTTATGTCATCCTTGACTAATTTATTTCACCTGTCTTTGGGGCTAAACATCTTGGCAACGCTATACAACTGTAATCAGAAAGAAAGAATGGATATAGAATTATCACCCCTTACGATAGGGGATTACAGCTGATCAGTTTTGGTGTATTCCCTTTCTTGTAATTTATTAAGAATTAAAAAAGAGATGTTTTGGAAACACTTTGGAATCTTACATGACATTGGATCCAGTGGCAAGTTTTGCTGAATCTGTAGGGCTGTATCTGTAGTCTCATTGATTGGTACATACACAGATCACTCAGTCAGTAACACTGGTGATAGACACATTGTGAAAAGAACATATTAGGCTGTTATTAAAAGCCTTTTATTTGTAATGTTACACAGTCATTGAGTAAAACTTACCTGGTAATACATGATCCTTATAGTCATAGAGATATAACCATGTCCACCCATTGCCAAGACACATAGCTGTATACATTTTGTTGGCCCATTGCCAAGACACATAGCTGTATACATTTTTTTGGCCCATTGCCAAGACACATAGCTGTATACATTTTGTTGGCCCATTGCCAAGACACATAGCTGTATACATTTTGTTGGCCCATTGCCAAGACACATAACTGTATACATTTCGTTCACCCATTTCGCAAGACACATATCTATATATACATTCTGTTCACCCATTTGGCAAGACACATAGCTGGAAACATTTTATTCAACCATTGGCAAGACACATCACTGTATACATTTTGTTCACCTATTTGATAAAGGAAATAGTTGTAAACATTTGGTGTGCCCATTTGGCAAGACACATAGCTGAGTACATGCTGTTCACCCAATGGAAATACACACAATTTTTTCAGCTTCATTCAATCTTAATGTAGGCGCATTGTTTAGTCAGTATGCCAGGTTTTCTATGTGTCTTGTTAAAAGGCCATGTCATGATAGACTAGTACCTTTCTGAATTCTTGTGCCTCAGTCTACAACAGGCTGATCAACATGACAGGTATGTTGATTTTGGATTTCACCAGACAATTAGATCAATGTCTTTGGTTTAAAACCCTCCTGGCAACAATTCTACAAGACATACTTGCATATTTTGCTGTGGATGTTTATTTGTTCTTACCTATAAGAAAAAAGAAAACTAAAACATCTAAGAATATATAGTTAATTGCATTCACAGATTGTCTATGCACAGAGATAGGGACTGACGTTATGTATAGTTTACTAAACAATCTCTCCATCAGTGTCTGTACTGTTAGATATTGATGAAGGCCCTTGTATGCTTACCTTACAGTCCTATATTTTTTATTCTTGTAAGTTACATAAAGCCTTTCGTATTGCAAACAAACATGACAGTCATGCTAGAATTTGACTTTTAACACGATGACGTATTGATCGCAGGATGCAAAAGGCTATTGTAAACATCCGCTTCAAAGTAACCCTGAGAGTTCAGAAGATATTATCATGATTCATATTGAACAGTAAGATTAATTAAATCCACGAGAATGTTGTTTTTATTTCAGTCTTCAAATCATCCTGTATATGATTGCAAATGCTGGCTCTGGAAAATCTGTTTCAGTTACAAACACATGACAGGCAGGTACTCGTAAAAATACTTGGTACTATCTTGTTCTGTTATCCAGTGGACATGGGTTCCTGGTTTTCATCCTGTCAATAAGCCACACTGGTGATTAAGCCATATGCCCGATTCACAAGAAAAAAAGGTGCAGCTTACTAATCATTTGTAATATAACTATAGCTGTGTAGATAGGTCAGTTATGACCATATGGTTGTGTATCAAAACATATACAAACTACTAACTGAGATATGTCCTTTCTCTAGATGACATTGTTGTGTTTAGAAAACAAAAAAACATGTTTGTGTGACAAAACCAATTAGAGATGTGTTCTGTTTTAACGTGATTACAGGTCAACATTTATCAACAACACCACCTATACATGGTATAAGTTTGATCACCTGCTTGTTAATAATTCCATTTTGATGATACATTGGATCAGAAGGGATTTGAACAGATGTGGCAGGATGGATGATAATTACATTTATAGATAATTATATCTAGACCTAGGATGTGTCTATGTTGAAAGGGGTTAAGAAGATTTAGCATCTTGAATATTTCTGTAAATGCTTCATAAAAGTATTGTTAAAGCAGGGATTACCCATGGTCTCAGAATCTGAGCAAATAAATCTGATCATTAATCTATTATTGTAAACATGCTTCTGATGCTGTACAAGAGGGTTAGAGGGTCTGGAAGGTAAATTGTGAACAATTCAGCAAAACAATTATTCAGTGGAAATGTGGTGGGGGGGGGGGGGGCATGATGCACTGTCTTATACATCCTGATGAGACAGCTCCCCTTCCACTAGGAATTTTCCATAAATGATTTTTTCTATAAATATGATCTCCATCATACTCCTGTCTACCAAATTTGTTTTGACTTTCCTTATGACTAGAAGCCAATTCTAAAAGTGTTAGCAGCAGCACTTGGATTTCTTCCATCAAACACAAAACTACATCCATGTGATATGGAATGGTCGGGAGTGTCTACAGACAAGTGCTGTTTCAAAAACACTGTTTCTCCATTAAGTGCCATTGTTGTCCCTCCATGGTGATTCGAGGATGTAATTTACCATTGTGAGAGCAGAGGGTATTACAAGCTTGCTTTTAATGATACTCATTTGTAGATCTCACCATCAACTTTAGATATTAGATTTTATGTCAATAGAAATGATAAGGAAGTATTGTTTGACATTTAGATAGCAGCTGAAGAAAGTGTGTTATATTACCACCATTTGCCTAATGGAAATATTGTCATTGCCCAAAAAAAGCTTGAGGAATAGAATCATACTTTAACAGGCAATAGAATCCTTATATGTTTGCAAGAAGAGAGATGTTCTTAGTTAAATTTACATATGTAGGAACAAGAGTTCACAGTTTTGTTGTATTTCTACCAATAGGAATAGACGAAGAGTTATTTTCCAAACCATTTTGATTGGATATATATAAAGAAATATACATTATATATTAAGCGCTTTCATATCAAACATCCAGATGCTTTTCAGTTAGTTTTGCTACCTCAGTAGGCCTACATTATTTCCTACATGGTAACACAATATGATGTTTTCAGTAATGGCTTGATTATCTATTTTGATGTCATAGAAAAGACAGATCGTTATATATGGCTTTTATAATTTATGTTTATCCTTATTAGGCATTGATGTAATTGATGAATATCTCAAAAAAAAAGTAAGTTCAAATAACAGTTAAGTCTGGCCAATTTCATTCTGAGCTGGAGATTTTAAAAAATGTTTCAATGAAATAACATAAGCAAATTGTTGTATTTCAACAAGATACATTGTTACAGTATATACTTTCAGTGTGTAAAAAAAGCAATTAAGCAGATTCATTGGTTGACCTTTGTCAAATAGTATGTTATATACTGTAGAAATCTGTGTTTACAAGGATGATGTACGGGTCCCTTATACATGAGCCTTGTTCTGGATTAGTGTCCATGCTCTGTGGATGACAGTATATCAGTCTTAATTAGCCAGCGACATCAGTTGGGTTCTATTCTTAGAAATAACCACGCGTAAATGTGTCATGTAAACATGTTCTATATACTATTAGAGATATCTTTGCATTAAGAACATTCCGAGTTCACATGGGTAGGTGACCAAGCCAGATACTAAATTATTTTGTTTTCCTAAATATTTACTTCCTTTTAATTAGGTTTGGAAAAAATTATGCATGAAGATGTTGAAGTGGGAAAAGTTAGATCTAATTCAGGCAGTAAGACATAATGGCTTTTTGATCTTGTGATTTGGCTGAAGTATTTAATTTGATTTTCATTAAATATATTAAAATCATATTGCTTCAAACATTGACAGAACTTATGTTTAAAATCACTTTATATATGTCGTCTAAAGACGGATCGTATTATGTTATCAAGTGAGTGAGTAAACATGATAGCTTCTCGATAAATCAAGTAGTTTTCATGGGTCATTTCTGAATGCTAGCGCCATTTACATTGTCTATAAATGACTTTAATTTGATAATGGACATTAAAAATCATTTTCCTTCCCTTCCCCTTGGAAAATGCTCATTTTACCTAAGACAAGCATATTATTTACTGCCTTGCAGAACTCTTGTTCATATATGGCTCAGAGAAATTACAGCTTTACAGTATGGTTGAAGTCACCATATACAGTGTTTGTCATGGTCCTTTACAAGTAAAGAAAATTTGGATTCAGTAAAATTGTCATATCTTTGTCAAATGTGCAGCTTTGTGGAAAAATGAGCTTGACTCCATTGTGTTTGCGCTGAAAGTTTATATCTGTTGTAAGAGTGTGTCAAAAGTGATCCCCAGAATTGATTACATAAATGTATTATGTTATTGAAGTGATCCCAGACTAAGGTCTCCTATCTCCCGTCAACACACTTAGTTATGCCTAGATTGACTCAAGAACAGTGGTTATTATCTGTCGTGTTTGTGTGACAAAGTCTGTTTTTAGTTCAGAAAACTTGAGTCTAATTCATATGTGTAGCTTCTCTAGCAGGTGCCTTTTTTAACTTTGTTTACTGCACTTACAACAAATTATCATCCATTATGTCATTCACTTATAATTGGACAGTTTATATCTTTATGTGTACTTTGTCAACTGTTATAAAATCAAAATACCATAAAGTTCGTAAGGAGGTGACTTAACTTGTTCTGAAATACATGTATTCACAAGTGAAGGTCCATGGATATACCAGGGGTATCTGGCAATAAGCCTATGTGTGTCTGATAATAAGCTCAAATTATTGTTCAGTAGAATTACCAGTAAACATTGTCGCATTTTCCTGCAACAGGTGTACTTCCTGGCTGATTTAACTGTCACTGATTGTCATGAGCAGACAGTCTTGGAGTGTTTACATGAGAACCAGTACATGTTATCCTTTGGGTGTTTCAGAATAAACTCACCCAAAGTTGAATGTACCTTCAAACTGGTGTAGTGTATGAGAATTTACTTCTTGAACATTCATCATGACAAGGTCAGACATCATTCAAGATTGTGTCACCTTTAGCAATGCATATTTGATTTATCTTTTAAAAAGTTTTACACCCTCTTATGAAAATGGCCACTCTCCATTCTATTGTTGTGAATTACCATTGGGATATTACTATTATAAAGGCTGTGGCATTCAAACAAGAATAAATGTCTTTATTTATAAAGATTGACTAATGTCATGTGTCTTGTCTGCTTTCAGGAAAGGCAGAAGAAAGGATAAAGATTCTCCAACACCTCCTGCACAGGAAGAGCCAAGACAGTACCTTGAGGATAGTTGTGTGAGGGAACGGGTAACAGAGGCCGATTTCTACAAACTTGTCAGTTTGCCTTCATGTCTAGATTATAATGAATGGCTAGCAACACATAGTGAGTGTTCTACAGTGTAACAAAAGTTTTACAGTGCTGAATTATTAGCTTAACAGTTTGATGAGACTTGCTTGTTTTCTTTGACTATAATTGTAATCCTCACATCTAGAAATGAGCCAGGTGCCTTAATAGCTCACTAGCTCATTGATAAAAAAGTGAGTCAGGTGCCTTAATAGCTCATTAGCTCATTGATGGAAAAGTGAGTCAGGTGCTGTGATAGTTCACTAGCTCATTGATAAAAAAGTGAGTCAGGTGCCTTGATAGCTCACTAGCTCATTGATGTCAAAAGTGAGTCAGGTGCCTTGATAGATCACTAGCTCATTGATAAAAAAGTGAGTCAGGTGCCGTGATAGCTCACTTGCTCATTGATGAAACAGTGAGTCAGGTGCCTTGATAGCTCACTAGCTCATTGATGTCAAAAGTGAGTCAGGTGCCTTGATAGATCACTAGCTCATTGATAAAAAAGTGAGTCTGGTGCCGGATAGCTCACTAGTTCATTGATGAAACAGTGAGTCAGGTGCCTTGATAGCTCACTAGCTCATTGATGAAACAGTGAACCTTAGTGTGTTGATTGAAACAACGTACTGACAGTTTTGTACTTCAATTGCCGCAATTTTTAAAGTTATATGGTACACAAAACACACTGTTAAGAAACAATATTTGTAAAAGATTAGTTAGTATTAAGTTGTTTCTTTCATGCTTATCATTCATAGATTATGTAGTGAGAAATGGTTGTAGCTCTATTAACACTGATAACCACATTTTATGTTTCAAAGAGAAGTCTATCTTTTCTCTTAAAGGGAAAAGATCTGATTATAATTTAAACAAACTTCAATGTTTACACTTACAGTGTATTAAGTTTTTGAGTTAAAACCCCTGAAATCCTTAACAAATACATATTCAACAAATTGAACCAAGCTTTCTTCATCATTTCAGTTTCTGATAACATTCATTTGTGTTGATAAATAAAGTTATACCCCATTTATCCTAAAATAAGTCCAGGGGGCTGAAACATTGTCTTTTACTAAAAGTAGGTGATTGGCTTGTTACAAAATATAATATTGCATTTGTTGGTATTTCTTCCAAAATGAAACAGATGTAGTTGGTCTTATTACAGGACATAGGGTTACTGCCTGATAAATATGGTAATCATGTTTGTAAACGAAAAATCATCTTCAGTTGGAAACGGAAGTAAAATTTGTCACTTCTTTACAGAGTTGAAGCTTGGGAATGTACCAGGTAGTCAGGCTATTGTGTCTTCTTCAGAATATATTAACAAATGACCCTCACAGGACAATATGTTACACAGCACACTCTTGACATACTCGCTATAAACCTGCATATATAATAACAAACCAAGCTGTAAACATAGCTGTTAAAAGATCCACATATGAGTACAATGCACCATGTTGTAATTTATGATATACATATGCTATATTAAGATCTAATTTCCTTTTAAGTCCTCTTCAAAGTGATCATATTTTTATGTCAGATACCAAAGGTGACAGAATGGAATATAAACAGTGGATGTAAAATGGGGTCGTTTTTCATCATTCCTATGTTAAAGTGTTTAGATTTTCCTTTATACAGTTTACTGAATATCTGGAAATCTCATTTATAGCAAATAGAAATGCCATAGAAAGACATTTTGATTTTTTAATTCTATGTTTTAAAATTAATGATTTTTTGTTTATTTCTTTTTTTTTTCTCATTGCAGCTTTATCATTTTTCAATCATATAACGTTGATCTATGGTGTGATATCTGAATACTGTACATCAGAAGGATGCCCATCTATGTCTGCGCCAGGCAATGTGTAAGTATATAAAAAGGTTGTTCCACAGATCACTGACACTAACAGTATTTAGATGCTGCATTGCGTTTTCATACTTTCATAATAAATCCTGGTTGTGGCACCAAATTATGTTTTCCATATAATCTAATATGTTTAATTGAATAGGATTCATTTTCTATAAGCAGATTTAGAAATTCACAAACGTAATGATGTCACTTTTAACTTGCTTTATTGACACTGAACTTCTATTTTATAAAGATATGCCTCTTTAGACACAGAAAAGTTTGAAAATGGAGGAATGATTTCTGGTTTCCCATTTTTTTCATAAAACGCTACTCATAATATTGTGTATCTATGTTTGAGTCCAGATTCTTTATGTAAAAAAGGGTGTACATAGTTTTATCTCTCTAAACATGTTATATCAGTGTTGTTAAGTTACATCATGTAAACAATAACATTGCAAAACAGACTATGAGATAATCAGTTACACTGTCTGACAGTCTGACATGATAAAACCCGTGTTTATCATTAATGTAGATGAGGCTGATGTTCTTATTGACATATTTTTTTGTAAATAACTTCTGTATTGGATCTGGACAGAGTCAGTTGGTTATAAATCTACACTGTAACTTGTTTTGAGAATCTGATTTGGGTTACAAGATACTTACAACCCAGAATCTGGAAACTGTAAGCAGTTTCTATTGGTCTTGCGCTTGAATTATTTTGTTGCCTATTGTAATTTCCAAAAATATGTTTTGAAATAAAAGGTCCTGACTTACATTCTTTTGGTTCTTTGACATAATTTGTATAAAAAGTTATGATTGTTCTTATGTTTCATTAGTAAGCTTTTCAATTTTTATAAGGAAACAAGGTCTCCATCATTGTAAAAAAAAATCAGAGCTATTTTTTTTATTATGCTCCCCAAAACATTTGGGGTAGAATATAATTGCTGCCTTGTGCATTTGTCTGTCCATCTATCTTTTCACGTCCGGAGCATTTGCCCACAGTTAAGCATCATGAAACTTATTGTATATATTGATTTTACTAAGACAATGTACTGTGAACCAAATTCAGAGCCCTCAACCCCTCAATTATAGAGCTAAGACCTTATTAAGATTTTCTTGTACAGAACATAGCTTTGCTTGCATCTAAAGTAGGGTAATGAAGTGTTAGGGCCCAAACCCCTTAATTACAGGTTTATTGCTCTTTGTTGAAAGTTTGTGTCAGGAGCATTACTTTGCCTCCATTTAAACAAAGATATTGAAATGTGATGTATACATCAGTCATACAAATGCAATGTGTAATGTGGCAAAGTCAGGGTCCATGATCCCTCAATACAGAATTATCGTCCTTTGTTAAAATATTTTGGCATGAACATATCTCTACTTGCAATCAAACTAAGATCATGAAATTGGTATATACATTGGTCATACTAAGATAATGCACAGGATACCAAATTCAGGGCCTGCAACCCCACAATTACAGAATTATGGCCCTTTGTCAAACTTTTGTGTCCAATAAAGTCGTTTTCGGGAAACATTCAGCGGTTTCAGTGGTACTCTCGTTATTTCATTGATTTATATATATTTATTTAAATTCTTTAGTGTTCCTTGAAACAGGTAATGTGAATATGGTATACATTTTCAAATAGAGATTCAGAGCTACCATACAAGCACAAGACATTAAGAATTAGTTTTCTGAAAATACATGTAACACAAGGGGAAAAAACACTCTTTTGAAAATCTTAAAAGTTACTTTTAAGCCAACAAATAAATCTGTTGATAATAAAAAGCATCCTTCATTTAGATATATATGTAGAGATAGTTTGGAAAGTAAAACCAAATGCTTCAGGTGGTATATAGTACTGTCTAGATGTATCCTTGAGCCAATGACTTATGACCACAGAACCTTGTCATATTGCATTTATTGTCCTGGTAGAGTTGAGGGCAAAGTTTACAGTTTTATTATGGGCGTCTTAACAAGTCTGTTACAAGACACTAAAGATATGATAAATCTGTTTACTTTTAACACACTTTAAATCATAACATTTCTGAATAGTCCTTGACCTAGCAAACGTTTGACCCACAAGTGACTTGTCAAGTTATTGATCATATGTAAAGATTTATTAACAGTCCACAAACTGGTTGAAATCTGGTGTAGAAAAATAAGATGTTTTTTCAGAAATCAGTTTATGCTGTTATTCAGAGAAAATGTATGGTATTCTTATGTAAGTGAAACAGAGATCTGTTTGTCTGATTAGATCAGGTATCATAGTTCACTCTTGATGCTAAATACTATAATGTTACCTTTCAAGGTCTAAGACACTTGCTCGGAAAAAGCAATACTTGTTTTACAGGTAACTGAATGCGAGTGTTAGAGGTAACAACCTTATTTATTAGACAAGTCCTGACATTTCACATTAATGTTAAAATTATACACCGAGGTCTGGAGAGTTGTCCTGGCATGAATCTAGATAACTATTATGTAAATTTATCCCTGTATCCTACTGTGAGAGGAGACAGTTGAAACAAGACTTTAAGTGAAAGCTGACAGTTGCCTTTATATTTCTATCTGTATTACAACAACATTTTACAAATAAACTGGACTGAGTGTTTGTACTGGCTAGATTAGTTTTGGGAGATCAGCTCTGTGGTGGGTCTAGTATATTTCACTCCTGCTTTTGTTGGTAGATTTAGTGGATGGTGTGTTGTCACTTTTGAATTACCCTGGGGCATTGTCAGTCATGTAACTTCCTATTGTGCTTATTCTTATCTGGTATTTGGATAGCATTAACATATTAAGTAGAAAAGACAAATAAAGTTAAATGGCAAAGCCATAGACAGGTCAATGTACCTTGGACAGAAACTTGGATTGTGTGGACAGAGATATATGTAAAACTTTAATTGTCAAGATACAGATCTGAAACACTTTTTATCCTTCACCATGAACTGGCCAGTACATGTGGTTTTGCCTCTTGCCATTATTCTGTCACAATTTGGTTTTCTATGATTTATCAAATACTCTTTCAACAGAAGAAGATACTCATATTGAACTACAATTTGATGTCAAGATTTTATTTGATTGTTTGCCAACTTATTTTTTCAGAGTTACGACCCTTGAACTTTGAAAATTTGAATAAACTATCCATTCCACTCATTTTCTCATAGCTGAATGGGGATATTGAAATTTGTGTTGTTGTATTGTGAGCATCATGTCTGGTATTCAGCCCCAGTCAACCAAGTACCTGGATACATATAGTTATGAAATTTTTTCATATCATTTGTACATTGGCTATCAGGTGGATTGTTGTGGTAAATTTAAGTTGAAGTGTATGCCTAAGGTGTTATCTTTATTGTTGATAAATGCAGTGTTGCCACTCAGCCTGATTTGATCAGGTCAGCCTGATAATAATCATGTCATTACCTGCTTAAATCAGAAAGAATTATCTGATGTCAAGTTATAGATGTAAGAAAGTCAAATAATGTTGAGACATAATCTGGAACATCATGCAAATACATACAGATGTGATAACTCAACAATAGAATTGATTCTGTGTGTTAGAGCTTTTCCTTGATGACCCTTTAAAACATCCCATCACCCCTAGTTTTGAAGGACTATGATTAGATTCGAAGTTGGTAGTACTGTAAATAAAAGCTCTTTAATATAGTTTGCTAGTACTGGAACATCTATTTTAATGCCACAAAATTGTTGATATACTAAATCACAAAATTTTAGGAAAAGAAAAAAACACTTTTAAATTTGTAACTCTTATAGTGATATCTAGAGATAATAGTTTGAAAATCAGTTAAATATTCAGTTTAACAAATACTGAAGTTAAAAAAAATCTTAATTGAATAGAACTGGATCTTGTAGGACCAGCTGTATATGACCTTGGTATAATAAATTCCTCATGATACAGATTATAATGTTACATTCTCTCATATATTATCATTCCCTGGTAGACTTATGTCAGTCATGCTTGAAGGATCCACCGATGTTAAAAAGGTAAATTTCATGGTATATGTTTTAGGTGAGAAATAATGGAGTTGTTTACAAGTTTTCCGGTGATACATAGGAATAGTCTGTTTTGTTGTTGACTTCTTTTTATTTTTTTATTATATCTTTTTATGGATCCATCTTATTCCTGTAGAATAATTGGACAGTAGAAAACTTGTCTATGTAAGCACATTATGACATACTTTTAAGGTTGATTGTAACCATTACAGTGGTATCAGATGACATTTGAGGCCCATTAGCCTCTTGTTTCTGCATATACTCTGCTACGTTTTTCTGCCAATATTTCAGCCAATTTTTACAATACTTTGATAAACAGGTGCATGTCACATTACCTGTACATATTATTTGGTCTGTACACTCATTTTTTATGAAAATAGTACTACCAGGGCATCAGATTTTGCAGCAATTTGTTTTAAATTATTTCAAAAATGTTAAATGTTCTGAGAGTATATTAGTCCATACATGTAGAAACAACTTATTTGCTGAAAGTGCCGTGACATCTTAGAATACCATTAATTCATCAAACGATGGAGCAAAGTTTCAGTTATAAAATGTTACCTAGGAGTACTGTTACATTATTTCATATATGTTTAATGATGTTTCTTATAATTCCAGGCAATTTTTATGGTATGATGAGAAAGGAAAGAAATATAAGTACTCGGCTCCCCAGTATGTGGATTTCATCACAACTTGCATGCAAAAGGAAATATCTGATGAGAATGTCTTTCCTACAAAGTATGGTAAGAAGATCTAATAAAGATATTACTGGTGATATGTTATTGGTCGTAGAAAAACTTGCATGCTTCAGACTGGAAATGATGTGGCAGACCTCCAATGTAATGAATTCATATAAAAAATTCTCAAAATACAATTACATGGGATATTCCATAGTTTCCAGATCCTAACAAATATTTCTGTTGCACTCAGTTTTGTCTGGAAAACTCCTACTTTGCCCTTGTTCCCAGTAAAACTAAAATTGCTTTAAAATTGTTTACTTTCTTTGCTGTTGGTACTATTTTAATATGAAGATTGCTCTTGACTATTTATCTTACACTTAAACATCAAGATTAATTGAAACTTTAAATTCTCTAAATCATATTGAAATCATTACGATTTAGTTAGGATAACTCCAATATATTTTCCTGCACCAAGTCTTTCATTCCTGATTAAAATCTCTCAAACAAAGGCACTTACATGAAATAAAATTTGCTGTTGGAATTAGGATATGGTGAAAACATATTCAAAAAGTTTCATTTCTGATCAAAATCTCTTGAGCAAAGACAAATGAAATCAAATTTGCTGTTAGCATTAGGATATGGTGAAAACTATTTCCAATATTTCCATTCATAGGTGCATCAGAATATTTCATTTAGATTAGTTTTATGTTGTAATAAGTTTTATAGATTGATTTGGAAATTAACATAGATACTTTTTTCATATTTCAGGACATCCATTTCCAAACACGTTTGAAACATCTGTGAAGAAGTTCCACAAGTATCTGTTCCATATAGTTGCACATATATACCATGCTCATTATAGTGATATTGTCACTCTGGGCATACATGGACATCTAAACAGTCTCTTCACACACTTCACTGTGTTTAACATCAAGTTTGACCTGATGGAGGACAAGGAAACAGACATATTGCAGGACCTTATGAAGGCCTTGATAAAACAACTTCCTGATCCCAATCAAAATGAGGGCACAGACAGTAATGAAATCTCCCGAACATAGCAGACCACAATGTATAGTTAATTGTATGTTAATATTTTATGTATAACTTACTCATATCCTGAAGGATCTCAACAATGTTATATTCTGCTGTGAGAGAGTTATCGAGGGTCTTGTTCTGTGTTCACCAAATGGTACATTGATGTGTATCAAATGTTATTACAACTAGACCTTTACCCCAAGTGAGTGTTTACATAATGTACTTGTTGCGTACTGTGATGGGGGTTTGCCCAGACTACAGTGATAACGGATTATCCAAAAATTTCTGTTAAATGCCTTTCTTATTGAAGGGAGATAACTGCGGGAGGGAAAAAAAGCCAAAAATGTTGCTTAAGAAGCCAGCAGAGATGGTGTGCTATACGAAAAAGATCTGTGTGGCTATGCTGACTGGTTACTGTGCCCTAGTTTACCATTTACTGACGTGCTTTCATTTGTAAATACGGACAGAGTGAATGATGTGGACAACCAACTACAAACTGACAGTTGTATTTATTTTGTGGTAATATTCAACTTCATGAAAGAGTTCTTTTTCTTTGTTGAAAATGGCATCTTATAGTATATATATACACAAAATATAAGTATAAATATCAGTGGTCAAAATGATTATAAATTACACCCAATCACTACTTGGTGGTTTTCGAGTGTATATGAAAATTTTGGTGTGACTAAATTCAGTCACAGTGTTTACCCAGATGGCTGTTTAGTGGTGCTTAGAAACCTAGGTTATAGGATGTGATGTGTAGATTTACAGCCATGGTGAAAAACCACGCTGGGACCCTACATCGGATATAGGTTACTGAAGTGACTTGTAGGCAGGGAAAACAGCAATGAATTTCGGGGATTTTATTGTTTTGTTAAATCAAACAGAGTACTTCAGAAATTTAGTGTAAAAGGGAATTGTCATATGTTAACTGCACAGAATAAAATGTTCCTCTGAAGCATATAGATAATTAAATAGTTCTACCAACCACAGAAGAGAACAAGTGGTATCATTGATATGATCTTAACTGTATATTTTGACATCAAATACCCATGGTAAAACAGACTTTTAATGGATATCAAGTCATTGCCCCATAAATAACCAAAGTTAGCTACTCGGAGTAGAACTTAAAATCAAAGAGCACAATTGGTTTGGTCTCAGATATATCAATTCTTCATCAGACCTTACTGCATAAAATTTTATTGAGCTACAAGACAGCCAGATGTTATATTTATAATTGTAGTGTTGGATGCTTCATGTAGAAGGAAACGGCATGAAAACATAACTGTGCTGTGTGCAGTATTTAGCATTGAATCCAGCTATGGCGCCTAGATATTCACTGTGCATACATCAAAGCAAATGTAACATAGATCAATGGGTTTTAAGGTTTAAAATAGTCATTTATGGATAAACTTTAGTTGAACTACTCAGGGTTGCTGTGGATTGCAGATGTTTTGTGGAAAATATTTATATTTCAGATAAAGCTTTGCATTTCCATCTCACTGATGGTTGCTTGAAACACAAATGAAATATTTCAAAAGAAAAAAAAAGAATACAAATAATCAGTATTTCTTTATTCTGACATCACAGACAAGTGATTATGTATAATAGTTGTGATGTCACACCAAAACGTGTTTATGGAAACAATTAATATAAACTAGAAAAATAAGTAAGTACTTTGTGAAAATACATATAAATATAAAGTGAAATTAATCTTTTAATGTTTCTTTAATCTCAATCAGGATATGTTCCATCATATCACCCCTGGACAGAGATGAATCAGTTAGGATTGTAAACATTGAATTATAATCAACTATCACCACGTAATTTACTTCCTGTTGTATAACAAGCAAATCTACGCCACAGCATTTTACTATAACTAACAGTGCCATAATGATTAAGGATCCATGTTTACAATACTCCAACTTCAGTAACTTGGTTTGAATTTTCTGTTTTAATTTTGATATATTTCATAACATGAATTTATTGCTTTGGTGAATTTTTTTTTATTTTCTTGTAATCCTTGTGAAAAGGATAAAAGAAAAAGCTACCTTTTATTAATATTTTGATTACTTTTGTCAATTAATCTGTTAGTGAAAATATCATTAGTCTTCATCTCTTGTGAGAGAAAGACCATATGATGTTGACTATATACATTATGTTATAGATTTATTTCTGGACACAAAATTATTCAGATGTGTGTGAGTTTGTATTAATTTTGTGTGAAGCTTTTTATGTTGTTCTTTCCGTGACTTTTAGCTCACTTTTTTGAAGAGTTGATATTCTGAAGTGGTCAAGCATTGTTCCAAAACAGATTCATGCTTTTTACCCCATTTGCTCTATAATCATAATGACAATATTTTCAGAAATGGAGCAAATCATGCACTTCACTGTAAAGTATAGAAATCAACTTTTCTGTTATTCTGTTAGGATGTTGATAGGATAGACGTTCATAATGGTTCAAACATTGTTGAAAGGAAGTCAAGATACTTCAATTTTTATTTTCTTTTTTCATTGTTGGACTCATTTATTTATAAAACATTCTTTGACTAATTTAGCAATGCTGTTATTAGACAATATTAGTACAGAAAATGTTTTTTTGATTGTACTTCAGTCAAAACTATTGTTTATTCTTGAGATTATCCTTCATGCTTGAAAAGTTATATACCTTTAATGATATGTAACTGCAGGAATGCCTCCTTTTTCAATAATCATTTGATGAATTATGTTTTTTTTTTTTAATGTGTGGAATGTGGAACTTCCTTTTTCTCATAAAATCCTTATGGTTGAAATAAAAGGGAGATAATTTAGTGGTAACCAATATCATATCGGTCATTTCTGACTGAGGTGCTTCTAATTAATATCAAAATATAACGCAATATCTTGTGTATGTTGCTGATAAGACATAATCACTACCTTCTAAAATGTTACCACTATTCCTTGGTGTCTTCTAGTCATAATATACAGCAGTACTCTGTTGTATAAGGTATAAAAAACACTGTATTTACTAATAGTCCATGAATTATCCTTGTCGGTATAAAATCCACTTATTATTTACAAGCACAACAAAAACTAGATCTAAATCACTTGATATAGGTATGAACATGTTATTGTTTACTTTAAGTAGTGTTTAAAGTAGGGTTATGTACCTGCGTGTATAATTGATATATATTGTATGTGTACAGTTTTGAAACATGATATTATACATTTTAAGTGAAACCTAGAGCATGGTATAAATAACAGTGAACTGACACATCTGTGTAGGTGTAGGGTATAGAAATATTAAACATATCATTAACTTGGATGTAGGTTTGTCTACATCAGGAGAATGTTTTACCAGGTGATGATAACTGTACTTGTACCATGATTGGTACTAACAGTTTATGTTACAGTGAACTACATTTAAAGTTCATGGTCCTATAAACTGCTACAAATCAATTATGAAAAATGTAGCCACTGATTCTTAGGTTCCATGTCAAGCAGTAATAATTCAAAGTAGTATGAGATACGGCTGCTGTCAATGTTATCATGGATAGAGCAGAAATTTAAGTATTTTGTTAGCATGTATAGATGCTTATGGCACGCATAGCTCTTAGTGAAAAGAATGAGGTATTTGATAAATTATGAAAATGTTTAAGCCAGAAGTATTTCTGTAATGACTTAAACCATGCCCAGATAAAGGATATGCTGGCATAACTCTTGATGCAGTGATTTAGCAATTTATTATTTTTGAGAAATTCAGCCTTCAGTAAAAGAGATGTAGAAAAATAGCAAAATGCTCAGCAAATTGTCTTCAACATAGTGTTTGTAGACAAGTCTGATGTATAGGATGTGTATAACATTAGACAAGCGAAAGACAACTGAATAAACATAATACCATTGACATATTATAGGTGACATGATAAATATTCAACAATAATCTGTTTGAAATCCAAGAACACTTTCTTGCTCATTGCAATACTAAAATATTCTGGAAACGTTCACTTACTTCAAAGTCCGCTCAAGATAGATTATAATTTTCAAAATGTGTTTGAAGTTATATTAATAATGTTAATGCTCTGAAATTAGAACTGGACCATTGTCACACCTGAAAAAGTTATAGAATTAACTAGATCGTATGTCACTTCATTAAATTCTGTATGTTATCATTTTGATGATAATGAAGTATTAATGACATTTATGGAGTCGTTACTGGCAGGCATTGGTCTGTTAATGACATTCATGGTGTCATTAATGACTTTCATATGTCATTAATAATATCTATGTGTAACAATTATAAAATATTAAATGACATGATTGTTGTAGGTATAAATGGCAGAGGATTTTGAGATTTACCTCTTGGAGAATGTCTAGTTCTTGAATTCAAAATCAAAGTTAGTCATAGAAAATTTTAATGAGAAGTAGAGAATTTCTTCACACATATGTGATGTTATTGAATGTAGACTGGGACAGTTTTTGTTGCATGACATAATTTTTGCCAAAGTAGAATTGTTTTCAATATTATAAGATTATTATTGTAATTGTTTTCCAGAGAAGTATTCTTGTGTATGTAATGTTGAAGTACTGAGTAAAACCCACTAAACACAAAATCTAGGCAATCAGTCTCACTGTTGCTGGTACAACCTGTGACCTTGTCACAATGCAATAAAGTTTATAGAATGAAGTGCGTTGTTTGTTATGTTTGCTTGGATTACAGAGTTGAAAGAAGGGAAGTAACTCATCATTTTAGTGTAACCTCAGATTTTGAGAAATGTATTCACTTCCATTTCAGTTTGTACATTAGTCAAATTGAAACAAGTACTTTAAGATATCAGTTACATTTTTCATCACTGCTTGCAGGAGTTATATTGTGGGGTGCAAACTTTGTCATATTTGAGTGAGTTTTGAGAATTAAAATAATGTTAAAACTTTTCTTTCATGTCAAAGGATACTTGTATATCAATCTGATAATATGTCAATGTTTAAACTTGACAAGGTATTTATGTACATAGTGAATTTATTGAGGAGAATGGAGGGGGGATGGAAAAAATTTACTATGTTTTTCAGGTTGATTAAGTATTACCACAAAGCAGGCCTAATTCTTGTACATACTGTTCATACCCAAGGTAAAAATTTTAACTTTAAACATGTTTAGTACATTACATGATCATGGTACCCAGCATTTTATGATTGAGAAAAAAAACCATTTTACACAGTGATTAACTATGGGGCATTATTATTACTAGTCACCTTTTTAAACCATGAGAAAAGTATAAAACCCTGAACTGGAGCATATCTTATACCCAACCTATATTTACACACACAGCCTATACTTTAAACAATCTTCCAGTGTGATAATTTCTTCTGTCTGCTTGCTTTTCAGGTAACTTAATGCTCAGCAACAAGTACAATATCC
Source organism: Ylistrum balloti (assembly GCF_031769215.1). Classification (NCBI taxonomy): domain Eukaryota; kingdom Metazoa; phylum Mollusca; class Bivalvia; order Pectinida; family Pectinidae; genus Ylistrum; species Ylistrum balloti. Next base: position 387,192 of record NW_026781865.1, on the reverse strand, counting down.
TGACAATTCAGGTGTTATCAATGCGTCACTTTTGTAATAAAACATACCAAAAGGTTGCATCCTGGTATATATTGAAGAAATCTTGACAGATCCAAACTTAATCACAATTCTCACTTGTATTTGTACTTACCAGGTATTATTATTATCTTTGGGACATATTCCAGTGAGACATGCAATTTATTATAAATGAGAATTGACAATATTTGTATCATAACCTTGGGACTGTTGATAATCTTAGAATAAGCTGTTTAAAATGACATACAAAGTTGTCCACTTCACTCATTTAAACAAACTTGATAGTACTTCATCTAAACCTGTTACTTACTAAAACATCACTGTATTTGCCTGTTGGTTGAATTCATCCTCAACAAACTGCATATTCCTAACAGACTTAAATGGTTATCACAGTTAAGATAATTTATAATGGGAGACAGTAAATATACATACAGGCAAGAGTTGTAGTTCATGACATCCAATGACACAAACATAGTTTAGTATGGTAAATAATGAGCAGTTGTGTAGCTAATCTAAAACCTCACAGCAGTGTAGGGAAGTTGAAATTTGACAATGGCCAATAAAACTCTATATCTATATCATAAGTAGACCTAGAATACTGGAAAGCATATGTAATTGGTATTGTAGAAAACAGTCATCAGCAGTGTAGCAAAATAACTTCTCGGATGCCACTATTGCTGTGTCACTGTACATCAAACAAATCTATAGGTCACATAAATCTGATTGGTCAGTTTTTTTCTCTTCTGAAACCCGCCCAAGACCAATCACCAGTTAGGGTTAGTGTATCATGGATGACCAAGTGCATAATACAGACAAATGATTCTAAGCCCAAAGAGGATTGAATGAAAGAATCGGTGTTTCATTCAATCCATCTCAAAAATCAAAATTGTATATCAAATGTATTAAGAGTCTGTGGGAACTGGCATATATAAAAATCAGAGATGGTCACTTGGTGGCCTTTCAACTTCTTTCTATCTTTCTTTATTAACCATACACAATGAGAAACAAAGAAAAACAAAGCAATACAATTGGAATTGCCTCTTAAAAACTGGACAATGTTATAACAGATCTGATTATTTTGTGGGCATGTTGAAATAATACCAAATGGATCAAGGCTTACTGAAGCTTTTTCACCCCTTTTTAACCATTTCTGTATGCTAATACTAAAGGTTCTTTCTCTCTTGGCTTCTGGCTACCCAGCTACTGAAAAATAGCAAAAATGCAGTCAATATATATGTATATTAAGACAGAAAAACAAATGACAAAGGAAAACAATTTTGACCACTGGTATTTGTGGACATGAATGTGATTTTTCCCCAGTAAAATGGGAGAACAAACCATTTCACAATCTCCTAATACATGATTTCAATAGAACAATAATTGCCTTAAAAACTAATTCTGTCGCCTGGATAAGAAATTTCCACAACCTTTAACCTCTATACAGCACAAAGGTATACATTCACTATTATAAAACAATGTTTGAAGGTGAAGTGAAAATCTGGACTAAATTTACAAATATTGATTTGAACTCTACCAGCAGCAAATTACACATATTTGCAGTCTTCTTGCTCTGGAGCACGTCGTTGTATACTGGTCTATGAATGAAACTTTCCTACAAATTAAGCAAAGCACTTGCAAACTTTTGGTTGCCCTTTTGGCAAAGTACGTGTATTCCGAAGTTTTGTCCTTCCCTTTTATCCGAAGTTTCGCCTACTATCGCAAATTAATTATTGCCATCTTCCGCTTTGACTTCATTTTGCAGTTCCGTCTACTCATCTTTTCCAGCACCTTAGCATCTGGTTAGGATGCCAGAATAAATGTAAGGGATTATCCTACAAAAGGGACACAGGATCCGAAGTCTGTGAGAGTATTATCTGTGAGACTTGAAGCCAGGTTAGTGGGCGCTTTGAGGCCAAGGGAATCTTACCTTTGTAGCCAGTGACAATACCTTCATTCTGATCATCAGTTGACTATTGCTCCTTTGGCTGGGCACGTCCTGATTGTTCTTACTATAAGGTACTCTAGAATCCAAACAGACTTTTTTCTTTGCCTTTGGAGTACTTCCATGTCAAGGTGTGTCCTGATGTCTGAAATTAGAAATCTTCCATCGTATCTTTGCAGTGTTCTTAATGTCTCCCAACGTGACTTCGCAACCATGGAGATTGCCTCCATGTCTAGTCGAAACTTTAAAGTCTCCCGTGGTGAATTTGCTCCTTGAAATTTCCCGTCATGAATAGTTGACATATTAACGTCTCCCGAAGTGACATTTCAACCTTCAGTGAAATACCCCTTGTTCACGGTTTCGCGGCCTTGAAATGTTCTGTGACGACTTCACGACGTTAAGGTTCCCGCCATATATTTGTATTATTGAAGTCTCTCGAAGTGATTTCACAACCTCAGAATCTCTCGTTGTGACCGAAAGCTGTCGTCTTCTTCTTCTCGTGTAAAGCAGGTGAGATTTTTTCGTGTTCACCTGTCCTAACTTAACTTGTACAATTAGTAAAACATCGTAAATAGCTTTTAGAACTAGCCGGGTAGCACAGTTGTATAACGCACCTTTTTTCTAACAATTTGTCATTATTTTGTTAAAAAAAAAAAAAGAGAAAAAAAGTTGAAAGACAAACAAGACACACAGTTTTATACGTGTTCTGAGTTTATATAATGAAATGCTGTTCTAGCATTCTTTTTTTTATTGTGGTCATTTTCTACAGATTCATAATATATTTATAATCGAACATGGTTAATAAGTAATTAACATGTGCTCAGAAGAGCATGTATTGGGGAGGCCGCAGTGGTAACGCACTCGCCTTTCACCTAGCTGTCCGGAGTTCGACTCCTGGAACGGACGTGAAAAGGTAAGGGTCTCCTGTCCGACCACGTGGGTTTTCCCCCGGGTACTCCGGTTTCTTCCCACAATAAGACCCCTCGCGCGCTTACATCCGGGCCAACAAGAGTGATTAGTATAAGTTGAAATAACTTGTTTCGCAGTTGTTGTAAAATAAATAAATATTATATAACGCTTGTATTCGACATGTTTTATATGTAAGCTGTGCTCTAGCTCCAATTGCTTAGGCTTTCGACGTTTACACAAGATGCAGCTATCTATGGCATTCTAACGTCAAACACTAAACACGAACGTAAAATTGTTATGTCATGGGAAGTATGGTAAGGGAGCATCTTTCAGTGCCAGCTTCCCCATCACAGTATCTCAGCTCTAATAAATGGATTCAATATGCCTTTCAAAACGAGTCAGTTGTAAGCATGTGATGAAATATTTTTGATGGTTTAATTAGGTTAGTCTAGGATAGTTTACGTTTAATGCGAAAAGCATTGCGTCAATTAGCCTATTACGGACGTCAGATACATTAAGATTATAATTTGTTTCATAACATTGATTAAACATTCACGGGATGAAAGAGAGTAAATTAAAAAACATATACATGTATAGCGGATACATATATTTCTACCTACGTGTCCGAGTATCTTACAAGTTAGTTTACCAAGAATTACTTAATCAGCGTTCGTTCCAGCAAGAGTTTCAGTTGTACTGACTCTTTTTCAAGCATGAATGTGTTTTGTTTGTTTTTGTTTTAAATAGTGAGACTGTCCCAAATTCAAAAGAACTAAAAATACCAATCAGTTACTAATATATTAAATATTGCATCATGCAAAGGCGTATAGATTCACATGTGCTAACCAGGAACGCCTTGGCAATTAAAAATGATTTGAAATATGGTAGAAGTATTTACATAGCCCGGAAAGATGAGTGTGACTGAGAAAAAAACATCCAGAAATTACATCACTTTTAGCATTTACCCTAATCTCAAACGGCCGTTTAGAATTATAAGAATAATTTATGCACAGTAAAGGCGTGATATAGTTGTACAATTGTTATTTTTCGGAATAAAATGTCTGCTAGTATCAACATATGCTTCAGCTTGTCTCTAATGTGTTTTAAACAAGAAAACGAACATTCTCAGTTAGACCATTTGGGAATGTGGTAAAATTTGACGATTGTGAGCACGTGAACTGTCTTTATGCCGAGTTGTTGCTGTTGAACGATGCCTGCTGCGTCTACAAAACCCGATAAAGCCTCATATGAGGCGAATGAACCAATCAAACAAGTTATCCAGGTTGTGGAAAAGAAAGTCCGCAATTTGGAAAAGCGAAAGGTATTGTTTTTGGTGCTTAAATATAATAAGAATTGGAATTTTCGAGAAACAAATTAGTCATATTTCTAATTGTGTCATGGAATCGGTGCTCGTATTTACCAATCGATCATGACGGCGGTTCACTACAATCATTGATCATATATGTTTCCTTATTAAGGTTCAAACAAATGCTCTATTTTGTGGCGATATTGGTAAACGTGAAGCATTATGATCAGATTTATTACTGTGAACATAACTGGCATACAATCCGGCTTCTATTTCAAAATGGCGGCCCACATATAAAGCATGTTGTAAATTGAGGAAGATAATCTAGAAATCCATGTCGCTTAATACGTGTAAAGGAAGATATTGTTTTGTTTATGGAAACTTAAACGAAATATTAAAATCAAATTTAACACTTTTCTTTAGCGGATCGACACATTCCTCATTAAATGTACTTTCCGTTGACTTCGAGGGGAGGAGAGTCCAATAACGTGTACTGAAGTAGGCTTAATAGATGTATTCGCAAGTAGTAATTTTCATTGAAAGTCTGTTCAGTCATATGTAGAAGTAATTTATTTAGCATAAATTTCTGATGTGTTTGGTCTTGGGGCTGAGTGTTGGTGCACTAGGAAAATTTCAATGGCACTTCATGCTGCAAAGTAGAACGTTCATAAAAATGCTGTGATGCTCCTGAAAATATTGTTTATACTCGATCTTCATTCCGAATCTTGAGTAGGTCACTGTCTAAAAATTGTTGATAGATATCTTTCGTTTGTGTGTAAAGTAGCATAGTCAGAACTGAACTAAATTAAAAACTTTCTGTCTAGTTTATTTCCTAAAGGTATTTTATTTACGATTCAAATTACATAGAATCCCCCATTATCATATGTTTAAGATCTCTTCATAATGTTGAGCATCTGGCTTTAAGTTTCAAGGTTAATTAAAAAGATAAACCCAGTGCTCCAGGTTAAATGTGTCCTTTTTGCATTACACACAAAACCTTTTTGTAAAATTATACATGAAAAATTTGTCAATGTGGTGTGACTATGCAGAAGAAATTGTATTCATACAAATTGCAGTAGTATTTGGCATTGGTTTTAACTCTTTCATTTTTTTATATCATAGATAATATAGATTATACATTATAGTAGAAAAGGAAAATAGAGACAAGTGGTTTAGATTAAGTAAACCGGTTACCTTGTATAAATTAGCAATTATATTCTAGAAAAATGAAGGAATATTCTAAAGAGAAAGAACAGAGAGGTAGTTTAGGAGAAGTGTTTTTTTTACATGGAGAAGGCAGATGTTTAGTTAACAAGGAGAAAGGAAGGAAGGATATAGGACATAATGGTTGATAAGTATATAATTAAAAAATAATTGTAGTTTTATACAGTTTATAAATGTATGTACTGGTAGTAGTGATTTCAGTCTAACCACATAACAGTAGAGAATAATGAATGATATTTTTAGTAAATTAATAAACATTGACAGAACTCTACTCTGTTCACAGTTGAGCATGATAATTTGTTCCTTAGTTTTGTTATGGAATGGTATTTTTCTTGTCAACTTTTTATCAAGGTATACTTTGAAGACCGATCCAAGATCCAGGGTTTTTTAATTAGTCTGTAGTAGAGTGTAAAATTCATTAAGCCCAGATCATTGGTCTGGTAATTTATGAGTTTTACTAAGGGCATGATAGGAAGTTTTACCAAGGCCAGGATCGGAACACACCTTTGTCTATGTTGTACACATGGGACAATGCCTAGGCTTAAGCAAAACACATTAAGAATTAGAATTACATGTGTATAACGATTAGAAACAGATGACATACTAACAAAGTTTCCTTCTCATTTTGGAAAGTAAAAGATAATTTCACTCCTAACTTTTCAACTTTGAGGGTAATTACCCTCTTGGCAATCAATTCCATTGGAGTGCTGAAACTTGAAAGCACAATCATTGATATATGTAATAGAACTGCGGAATCAAAATGAACAAAGGATATGTACAATGCAAACTGATGCTGTACTGGTGCTATCAGTTCAAACAATATGTAACAAAGTATCAATATTTGATGCATGAATTGTTGTATTCAGATACTTTGCAAATCCTAAAATTTTATCTCCAGATATTTAATTTTCAATGTTACTTTTATGAAATTATTAAAAACTTGTCATAGAAAAGAAAATATTCTTAAAGGTTAACAGTCATTAAATAGACTTATTTGCATATTTCCAGTTTATTACAACCAAATTCTTGCAGATGGAAGATTCCAGTGTTATATTGATGTTAATGCCTCGATTGTATATTTGTTTTAAGGTGAAGCTGGATGGCTATAAAGCCAAAGCAGATTCTGGAACAAAGTTGGAGAAAGACCAACAGGTAAGTACAATACTATTTACCATTTTTTTGACGGATATTATAAATAATCCTATTTTTAGCCCACTTCATTAGATGAGAATTGCTGGAGAGGTTTTCCTTTGGTCCCTAGTTTAGCCCTCCTGATTTTGGGACTGATCAGATGAACTATGCAACCATTTTGGATTTGGCAGTTAAAGTTATTATTGTTGTTTCTTAAAGGAATTTTCATATTTCTCAGCATTTAAAAACAGGAAGAGTGAAGAAGTGAAGATTCAATTTTTAAGGGAAAAACATGACTGATGAAAAAATGTTTTGATTGAAAAAATGTTGGGAAGGCTGTTCAATATGCCATGATATTGCAGCAGTTAGTGAATCAAACAGGTCTAAAAGTGTTCGTTTTTCCTTTGATTTTATTATTGGAATGCAATTATTAAAATTTGTTTAAGGTATATTAGAAATGCTACACATGATTGTTTCTGCTACAAACCTGAAACATTTATGTTTGCCGAATAATATATAGTTTTCAGGAGTTTCATTGTGGTCAGGTAACACAGCAGGCAAATTTCTGTCAATCATTGAAATATATTGCTATTTTGTATTACTTCTTAATGCATGTTTAGTGGCTGAGTTCAATTACAGTGATTTTTTTCTATCCCCAACAGGCGGCTGTTGACAAGTATGACGAGGTCATGCAGACACTAGAATTCGCTAGAGATCTGCAGAAACAGTTCTTAAGCATTAGTGCTGATGTAAGTAAGCAAGTTTGACTAACTTTTGTCATTCGAACAGAGCTTTCTACATGTACGTATCTATGTAAGGTTTACATATTTTATCATGCTAGCTTTAAGGTATAAATATATCTAAAATCATTGTTTGAATTGTCTCCCACTTTAAGATTGTGCTTTAGCAAAACACACCATCAGTCTTGGAGAAGAGAAATATGGATGGAATTTTGATATACTTATTGTAATTTCCAATCCTTCATAAAGTATATTTTTCAACTTCTTTTGACAAATTAAGATTTGAAACAAAATATGAAGCAGTTCTAGCTGATGCACAAATTCTTCTTCTTAATTGTGAATGATATTTTGCTGAAAACTGAAGTAATATGTTAAAATTTGCTTAAAATTGGAAGGATCACTCTGAAATATGGGATGCTAGCAAACTTTGTTAGTGAAAATGTTCTTTCCATACACAATCGTCCTTTTTATGTAATTTTAGGCAGAGAAGATGATGAAGAAGCAACTGAAGAGAGAAAAGATAGAGCGACAGAATATGGTTCTGAAACGCATGCAGGAGATGCTGAAGGTTCAGAACCTGCTGGATAGTATGGGGTCTGATAAAGTCCGAAGTGACTTTCAGACCGGCAAACATGGTGCAGTGGTAAGCAGTTACATCAGATACTATACTCCATGTTGATTTAGGAAAAGAATTTTATGGTTCACTAAGAAATTGATAGTCACCTAATATTTCAAAACATAGCATGTCTTTCTAATAGTAAATTGCTTTGTGACTTTACTACAATAAAATGTTTAAAGTCCAGAGGAAACCTATATAGATTGGAAATACATTGGACTAGTCTACCACTTTGGAAAGCGAACTGAAATTATCACAGTTGCGAACTTCTTAACTTGATAACAAAGTTTAAAACAATCTTCAATATGGAAGTGTATTTTTAAAAAATCTTTGTAGGTTCTGACGGAAGAAAATCTAACACACCTAGATGAGTTATATAAACTTATCAGTCCATCACGTGATAGCGAGAACTACGCAGAACAACTCAACCAGGCTTCAGAGCACCTTCTATGTCTGCTGGATGCTAAGGAGAAGGAAGTCGTCGGAACAAACTACAAGGATCTTAATGAACTGCTTGATCTCATCAACAACTGTGGCTACTTTGAGAAAGCCGCTGCTGAAGAGGAAGAGGCAACAGAGGATGCTACTGGTGATCAGGAATTTATTGTGGTCAATTCCAGTGAAGTCCCTCAAGCAGATTCTGTAGAAGTTCAGGCATCACTTCCACCACAGGTCATTGATGAACAACAGATTGAACAAACCAACGAGGCTAGTCAAAGTAGTGTGCAACAGCAGGCCGAATATGCCACCATGGCTGAGGCAGACTCATTCTTTTCTAAGGCAACAGCAACAAATCCGGCAGAAGTATCCACAGTGACAGCAACCCAGCAACAGCAGCAGGACCAGACACAAGACAATGCTTACAATCCACGACCATTCCAAGATATAGTATCCAAAGTTCAAGGTAACTTCAACTTCCTACAGGAATCCACACTTGACATGGAGTCACCACACATGGACCCTGCAGTGGTGGCAGCCCATCCAATGCCTCCTGCCCCACTTGGACATCAAACTGAAAGTTTATCATCACAGACATTCTCCAATCAAGGGTTTGGAGACCTTGCCCAACAGGCACCACATGATCTCACCTCATCAAATAAAGAATCCACACAATCCTTGCTTTCAAAGCAACAGTCGTCCCTTGGGGGCACAAATGACTTTCCCTCTCAAACATTTGGACAGAGTTTACAAAGTGATGCCCTTTTTCCTTCCTCTGCTGTGAAAGATTCCTCCTCCCAACTTGCACAAAGTGTGATGGGAAAATCAAATGACAATTCAATATCTAAATATGAAATTCCACCAAGCATCCCATTGCCTCCTGGATTACAGTCAAATGCACAGGTAAGTTGTAAGAAACAGTGATGCAGTGTGCTTTCTTTGAACTTGGGGATACAGTTTACCTATAGCAATGTATTCATATAGGAGAGTCAATGAAAACTGGGGTCACAGGTCTTGAATTTTACAGATGGAGGTGGGGGGAGCTGTACTCTAGTTCAGGGATAATGAGGAACACTGATGGTGCATTCATCATGTTGAAACCCTCTTAACATTTAATAAAAAACTTGTTTTTTTACATTAGACAAGGTATAAATTTCTACTGATTTCATCTCTTTCAAAAATGTCAGATAAATTTAAGGAGTCCAGTGTGGATTGTAGTCGATTAAGATTTGTTAAATAAGTGTATATGTATCATAGGATTTTCAACATGGCTACTAAAGGCTAATGTTGATACTAATAGAAGGTGTACATGAGGTGTTATTTGCTTAATTAATCGTCGTCTTTATGTTGAGTACTGATCATACTGTCAACTTCAAAATTCCCTCCTAAATTCATGCTTTTCTCATGTCCAACTGGGGCCTTGGTAATTGATGCCTTTCCTGTTGGTTGAATTTCACAGTAAAGTATGAAGCAAAACAATAAAGATTGATTTGATTGCATTGAAAAAAGGTATTTAAGCCTCTGCAGTGCAAAGGTCTTACTTTGTATCTATATATCGAACATATTAATTTGTTCAAATGTTAAGTTGGCATTATGATATGACTGCTATATATACATATATTAACGAAATGGTCTTTTATTAGTGTTATGTACTTATTGCGAAAAGTGTTTTGAAATTTTATCTGTTGCTTTTACCCAGTTGCAACATTTTATATTCCAAAGATGTATTAGCTATATACTAAACTGTTAGATGAGAATCAGCATTCACATATATGAAAAAAATATGAGAAATTCTCTTGTTGAAACTTCGTTTTAAATGTAGCAATTGATGAAATAATGTTTTTCTTGCGCTGGTCAGGAATCGTCAACCGACACCCAAGCAGAAAAGAAATTTACGATGAATCCAAATGCAGAGATGTTCCAATCCCAATTGTACAGTGCATCATCCACACCAGCTCAGGAGGAATTTGGTCAACAACAGGGAGACTTTGGAAGGCAAAACTATCAGGGTAAGTCAAAGGTCAAGGCCTTATTTAAATTATGGCATCATGTCACTTAACAACAACAGACTTTAACAAACAGAAGTATCTGAAGATTATGATCTGAGATGATCTTGAACCACAAGTTTAAGCAAACTCTTTCATTCCATTAATGGCCAGGGAGAATAGAGTCGCCTAAAATTAAATCACTTGAGCAAGTTTTAATGATCAGAACTTAGAGGCTTGCAGAGACTGTTGGTCTTTTTAAGGAGCGAATTCCAATAGTTTAGTGAAGAGTAAGGTGCTGGAGAAGAATGGGATATGCCTGTTCTGCTGGGAAATATGGTTTGAAGGGGTGTATCAGCTTAAAACGTTTCTTGGTGTGAGCCAAAGATCAAAACAAATTTATTGTGAAATTCTACAATATACAGGTATTAAAAAAATAACCCAAACCTAACAATTTTCTGTTGAATTGGGAAAAGTTACTAATAAGGAAACTTTATCTTCCTTATTCTGAAACATAAAACATCAGGATTCAACTCAAATAAAAAAATTACATACAATGCAACAACATCGTGAACTGTGATACTTCAATGCCTTGTATTTACTTGTCTGTACACTAAAAGACATATTTTAAATGCTGTCTTTCTTTCTAGCAAACACTGCACTAGCTTAATGTGCACTTTTAATTAGCAATAAAGGTAAAAAATTCTTAAGAAATTAATTTTGGTTTAACTCATACTTTTTTCAGCTCCTGACTGACCACCATTTCAAGAAAGATGGTGTGAATAAAATTCTCAAAAAAATATCTGCCATGCCTGTATAAGTGAAGATCAGTTTACAAACATGTACAAAATTTAACACCTGTGAACTTGTTTAACCTGTAACAACTGAAATATTAACTTACATTAATTAAACAGCTATACAATATATTTATGTCTGTGATGCAGCAGAAGGGTTAGTCTTCTGAATATATGTTGCATATGCAGAAAAGTTAGAAGTTGGCTACATCTGGTTCTTTGAACCTTATACCTGGTAAAAATTCTGCTACTCTAGATCAGGGTAAACTATGTGCCACATGTGTTCTGTCTGATTCACCTACTGAGAGATCCCTTTAGATGACACAGGGGTCACCTGATTCAGTGTTTAGTGGTTTTGGATTAGTCAGACCATTTTAATATGATTCTGGCAAATTTTCTTGTATTTTTTGGCATCATCAACAAATGACTTTGTAAAATATAACAGGACAAAATGTTAATTTGTGATCCTTAAGACTTTGTGGTGTTTCACTACATTGTGTACTTTTTGCAGGCCATCCATTTTGTCCCAATTGTGGGGTAAACCTCTACACTACTACATCAATTGCTGTTGGCAATGGTCCCATCCTTCCTTTTGTATAAACTTAATAGATATTCAGTTTAAAATTTCATTGCATAAGGACATGAAAGATTTTTGAAATCTTACATTTACAGGAAACAATTACAATTCAAGTTACCGTGGCAACAGAGGCAGCAGTGGCAGTGGATTCAGAGTAAAGAACAATCGAGGAGGTGGTGAACGTGGTGGAAATATGGCCAACGGATTTGGTGGAGGTCGCGGTGCAAGGGGAGGCAACTCCTACAGTGGCAATAGAGGCGGTGGTCAGAGTGGTCAGTCATCTAATTATTATTATTATTATTAACACTTTCATTTTGTTTTGATTCTTGTGACGAATCATACCATTTTTCAAAACTTGTTGTGAACAATGAATGAAGAGTAGTTTTGCATGAAATTTTCAGTTCTTTTATCCAATGCAATAAAATTTGGTAATTTTGATAGTCATCTGGAAATAAAACCCTGAATAGATTGATGGTATGATTTGTCATCACCTTTGATCAAGACAAAAGTATGTTCCCCTTCCAGTTATCCCAATGATAATGGATGGCTTTGTGTCTTTATTTATTACCTTTTTACATTAGACCCATTTTTCTTTTATTTTGCATGCTTCAGGTTCTGTTCTTAGTAAATCAAATAGATATTGAAATAATTAAGGAATGAATCAATATTTCAGTGAAAAGAATTTCTTTGACAATATATTTATAAGTTTTTAGAGGAAATAGGCAGACAATTTTGATAAAGTACGTTTAAACATTTATAGTTATTTTACAGCTTTTTGTCATGTAACATAGAAAAAATTAAAACATTTAAGTGGTCATAATAAAGGAAATGTTGATGAGGACCAGATATTCAACTGATCAAGTAGGATATGAATGAAGTAAACCTATGAAGGAAAATGAATTTTTAGGGGAACATTAAAATTTATTTTAGTAAATAGTAGTGGTATGTGAAATTGAATTAATTTATGTCTAGTTTCCAAATGAATCCAAAGAATACTGCTGTCACTAATTGGGGCTGAGACATCTAAGTCTGCCTGCAGCGCAGCCATGTTAGTGACCTTATACTTCTATTACAGGGGCTTTCCAGGGCTTCCCTCCACGCTCCAATGACTACAACAATAGGTCAGATGGATATCAAAATTACAACGGCAACTTTGGAGGCAATAACAACAGTGGTGGATTCCAAAAGCGTGGGGGTGGAGGCCAAGCAAGGGGAAACAATAGAGGAGGAGGTGTGTGTCATGATAAATTATCCTTTAGATAGGCCTCGTACACAATCATTTTCATATATTGTCTAGTTTTGACATTTTAGATTATAATATGTACTTTAATCTACACCACTTTGATAAAACTGACTCCAAAGAAGTTGGTCTTGTTAGCATACAGTTTGATCAAAGAAAAATATAATATAATATAAGAAAAATTTGTGACTTAGCTGGATGGAGTTTGAGATGTAAAACGTGTAGGAAAATATCTGCATGATGTTATTTCATTTTTTCCTTGCATGTTGTACACAAATTTATTTTGTATTTGATGTGTGATACATTTGAAAACTTTTTTTTTATTCATATCCAATCTTGAAATTGTGATTGTGCCATCCCAACCAACTCCTTGCCCTAACCACAATGACCAAATGTTAAATGTCAGTAATGCATTACGATCAATGTTGTTGAAAATATGTTTACTTATCTGACACTAGTTCTCTCTGCCATTTTCATTCACCAATTCACTTGTGAAAGGAGACATTCATTAACCATTCACTGATCAAAGGAGACACTTACCAAGGTGGCTATAAATTTACCAGTATCATTCACTGACCTAAGGTGTCATTCTGTACTGATTTCTGGTGGTATACATCAGCATTGTGACAAAATTTGAGAAAAGAAATTCCTATTTTTGAACTTGGTAGCGAATAAATATAGATATGAGACAAATGCATTTCAAGGATAGCAGCTTCATGTAGGCAATGTCTGGTATTGATGTAGAAAGACTTGGAGGAGTGGTTATCATCACAAATATTTTTCAGGGACTTTTTTATGACTATGACCACTTGTAGAAACTCTTATCATATTTTGATTATTTTTTAGAAATTATTTAACAGACCCATGACGATTTTATGATCTAATCCAAACAAAATTGCAGAGAAAAATTTGAATAAAAAATCCAAGTATAGATAGCTTAGGGAATTCCAAGCAAACAGACTGCTTTCATAATGTGTTCCTTGTTATAGTGCCACCTATACAAAGTCTCTTCACCTTTAAGACTTAAACTGACATTTTTGAAAATGTACAAAAACTTTCTCTGCTTTACTTTAGCAAATATCGTATGAAAATTTCTTGTGTATTTTGCACAGTTGTTTACTTAAGATGATATTTTCACATTTATCAGGAATGTTGAAATTTCATCTTGGATTCATTTTACAGGTATTAAAGCATTTTTATCTTTATGTTGTTTTGGAAAGAAATCTTTACATCAAAGATAGAACATATTTGGTTGTAACTTGTGCATTTCTTTGTATAATGTAGCTCCAAGGGGTGGTGCACCAAGAGGTTCGGCTCGTGGGAACTCCAGAGGAGGACAAGGTGGAGGATTTGGGCGTCCCCCACAGCAGCAGACTGCCTGAGGTCACATGACCATCACGTGATAATAACAGACTGGATGTAGTAGTGGAGTTTTCCTCAGCTCATGTCTGTTCAATATGAATTCTAAGTTGTGGATGAAAACCAATCAAATCAAGAATTTTGTCACAGTGCATGATTGCTTTTTCTTTTCCTGTCTTTTTTTATTTAATTTTTTATGTTATTTGTCCGGCGAATTTCCTTATTTTAGTGAATCGTGCATTATGAAAAAGAACTACAACCATTTATCCACACCTTCTTATTCAGCATTGGATAGTGGGTACTATGTTGCTATGGTAACAGTTGTGAGTATTGTAGATGTGGTATGGCAACTTCAACAGCAATCAACACGAACATTTTCCTTTCATGTACTCATTATGGAAATCGAGACAAGAACCACAACAATCAAAAGGCATAATGATGACAGTGAACATGTGTGTCCTTGAGCTAGTCCTCGAGAGCTCACAGGTGTATGGCATTAATACATTAGTTTCGTGGAGGCCAAATATTTGTTAAAACGAAGCATTACAAAGTCAAAACTTAGTGCTGTGATTAACGATCAAAAGACTACAGAAACTATGTGTTGTCCAACTTGCAAAAACAGCTGAAGTTCAAAGTGCAACTCGATTTACATGATACATAAGGATTTTTTATTCAGATGCAAAACTCCAAGTGATATAGAAGTTTTGATGCGTCAAGTTTCCGTCATGTCATTATATGAATGCTAAGTTTGAAGCAGTTACTCTTATTTCACTTGAAAAAAAATATGTAAAAAAATTGTAAAAAAACAAAATATGATTTAAAAAAAATGTTTCAGAAGAAATATCCCATAAGCATAGATTTGTTCATTTTTCTTTACTTATTTTCTCACTCCTTATTTTTGTTCCCTTGAGGGTCTCCGCTTGAGAGTAGAGATAATCATGGAATTTATGGTTACCATATAAAATCTTGGGCCTTCTTTGAATAAAACAGTTGGTGACTACAACTAGTCCAGTCTTTGGTGTTATTTTCAATTGCCTTTGATAATGTAAAGGTTATTTTGAAGGGTTCAGTTTCTTTCCTTGTGATTTTTGAGGATAGATGAACCTTATGAAAAATAGTTTCATGGAAATAATATTCTTTTTGTTTCATGCTTTTGATTAAACTGCAGAAAATTTGAACTATAAAAATAACCTTTACAGTATACAAAAGTATAAAATATATTTTCTGCAAGTAGATTTCAAGTCACCTGAGACAAAGTCTTGTGGTGACCAATTACAATCACCTTTGTCTGGCGTCTTGTGTCTGTTAACTTTTGACTTCTTCTCAAAAACCCCTAAACCGATTTCAATGAAACTTTGTAGGAACATTCCCTGGTCTAAGATAACCAAAATAATGAATTATACACTCCCCATCCCAAAGGGGCCTGGGGTGCAGAGTTAAAAAAAATTCTTAACACCCAGAATGGTAGAATCAAATGCTCTTCATCAGTGGAAGTATTATAAGGTGCTTTACCAAAATTGTGAATTTCATTAGCCCTAGTGTCTTGCATTTCCCCTTAAGGAACTATTGGAGGAGATCTCTTGGGGGAAAAAAAATGTTTTGCAATACCATGCCATCCATCATATTTCCCATACATATTTTTGACGAGTGAACCAACCAAAACTGCAAGTGACATTAATCAACATACATATTTTAAAAAGAAAAGCCTTCCCACTGACTATTTCAACTTGAAAGGACCATTTTAAGTATGTGCTTTAAATGACATGTCAATACTGTAAAAGAACAATAGCTTTAATTGAATTGACCAAGACCATTAGGTAGGCACTAAGAAATGTGTGACGCATTATATACTTGATACAGAACCAAATAGTAAGTAATATTTAATTTCAGTCTGACCAGAAATTTAGGTAGACGCCGGACTACTTTCCACCTGTTTCAGCACTTTGACAGAAATCCATGATATTGATGGTCCTGGATGGGATGGATTTCTGCCCTGTCATGGCAGAAGTAAATTTAATTCTGGCCCATTATCACAGAAAGATTTCAGCCATGGGTGTTGGATTAGACTTAAGCCCAGTGGTAAAGGTTCTGATTTTGGCCTAGTGATGTTTGCTTTGGTTGATTTCAGTCCATAGGTGTTGCAATGTTGTGTATGTGTTCTAGAAGTCTACTGGATATTTCAAGATGGCGACCTGTAAACAACCTACCTGCGATTCACTGGGTTTTAATTTAGTGTTTTTACATTTTGTTTCAAATTGTTAAACTTTTGGCACAAGTTTTAACTTCAACACATAAACATAGAGAAATATTTAAACTGAAAAGAGAATTACATTGTAAACATTTAAAATTGAGCTTCAAAATAAACTGGACAAAAGTGGTGTCTATCTTGAAAATTCCAATGTATATATGAAGTTTTCTAAAGAAATATTGAAAGTAGTACTATATGATTGGGGAGAGACAAGTAGCACTGAGAGATACAAGATACTGTTGGCTGTAAAGGGATTTTTAAAAAGTTAAAACAATTGATTTTTTTCTTCTTTATTGGAACAAATACTCGTGTCATTCATCAACACTTATCTCAAACTTTGCCACTGGATTTTATATGCAGTTCACACAGATTCATACATGTAACTTCTTAAGGAACACAATTTTTTTCACACACCAACACACACTACTTCACTCTGTTTCGATTCATAACAGCAAGGGCTGATAATGCACAATATAAAAGTATGACAACCATACTTCTACTTCTTCTGTCAAAGTGTTGAACAGGTATTCATACATCATCAGTTATACGATTGGTTCAGTCAAGTATTTTCTCTCTCATGAAAGGATATTTTAGGAATGTAATGCAGCTGTGTTGGGGAAAGAAAATAAAAAATTTGATAAGAAAACTGCTTAAATGTGTTTACATCATAACGCTACACACGCTCAACTTGAATCCTGTAAACATCTAAATTACCCATACAAGTGTATTTTACGAGATGTAACGACGAAATGATTTAACAATTTTCCATATTTAGAAATGAAATCTTGCAATGTGGCTTCTTGAATTATTACAAGAAAAAAATTTACATTTAGATTATGACATAAATTGACCATCACAGTTGAACATCTCCACACTTTGTGTAATGGAACTGGAGTTTCCCAGTTATAGAAAACAGCTTAAATTATGACACAAATCAGTCAGTCATCTTAGTTAAACATTTTCACACTTAGTATTATGAATACTGATATCATGGCTTGATAGCATTTCGCAATGTGTACTAAATGGAACTTTTTTTTTTTACACTTCATGGGAAATTTATACAACAAACTACATTTTTGTGTTTAATTAATGCAATACATGATTGAGAATGTGCAATCGAAGTGTAACAAGCATTGATGCAACATACAATAGTAATAAATACTTTTTATACACTTTCATATTATACAATTTTTAAACACTTTTCATACATCAAATACATTACTATCATACCTTGTATACTGCCTATTGTAAACACATTAGATAAAATACATTACCAATCATTTCACAGTAAAACTAACAGAAGTCGAGAGATTTTCGGAAAAAATTATCTGGATACATTTTCTGGAATACAATACTTTATTGAAAATAACAATAAAAATACTGTACACCTGTCGACATTGAATAATGAATACTCCCTACAGGATGTTTAATCAAATTTGCCCTGTAATACATGCATCGCTGTTTTATCTTGCTGTGACTCATGAAAATGAAACTCTAGTAAATGATCATTTTGTCAATGTACGAAATAGCTGGTTGTGTATCATTTTGTTAACGTACGAAGTAGCTGGTTGCTTGATGCTGAAAACCTACCTTAAATGTTAAATTCAATCAACAGAACAAAACTAGTAATGAACAGCATTCTTTTTAAAGTTATCCAAACATTCTGATCAGAAACAACATTTTTTTTTCTGCTATCAGATACACAGCTAACATGATGCAGTTTAGCACTAAAATTAATTGAACACGCACCATTAAAAAAAAAGCAATATTCTAGATTAAGTTTGACCACAAGAGAGTGCTTTCATAAATAAATGGGCTGGCTAGACTTCTATATCTTTTGGTTTATATTAATTGAGCTGTGTATCATTTTCACGCTATTGAAAGATACCTAATAGATTGTATATTTCACCAGCAAAGTTTGACAGAATTATCTCCCTTTAGTTAATCCGTGTCCATCCTTCCTTACAAGTACTATTGTTTTTTTAAACTTGCTTTTTCCAAACTCTGAAAAGGTAACTATGTCAGCGTGATAAACTTGTTTGAAACTGCACAGGAGGAAATGCCTACTGATATATAAAAAGTTTCTGACAGACTTATTCTAATTTGATTCTTAACATTCATCAGACAATGTCAATTCATCTGGATATAATGAAGGCCAAACACAACAGATAATTCTAGTCAGACAACTGTTGGGGATTTCCATGGGTATATGAATAAAAAAAGAAATGAAATCACTGTTTGGTTGGTACTTGGTTTTGTTGGTAAGAAGCACTTTGAAGTCTATAAGAGGTGAAATTAACGTAAATCTTGATTTTGGAATTTCATGGTCACGCATATTCATGGATTAACAATACCAATGGAATCAATGAAAACAAAACTCCCACAAAAATTAATTACCTTACAGTATACATCAAACTATGGATCAAACTTCGTCCTGAACCCAGTTTCAGTTACAGTTTCAGACTAAGAAACAACTACACTAGGTGCTCCATTCATTACCCTTGACAGTGGTGACTCACAACATAATATCAAAAACAAAAACATCTTTCTAGAACACTTAACCTTCAATAACATACCAGCTAATCTGGGAAAATGAAAGTATTAAAGATATAAATCAAGTTCATCCAGTCATCTGACATATATATATTTAAAGAAAAAAAGTGTTTTGATCAGATAGATCTACATTTTAATTGTAATCTGCCAATGTTAATATTTGGACTGCTTATGAATATGACAAGCCATGCATCAGACAAAAATGTAAATCTGGACTAATAACACTGATAAGATATCAAAGTTTCACACACAAAGTTTAACACATAATTTCTTTATTTATTGTGAAATCCAAAAATAATTACCTAAAAGCCATCTACTTCAAAGGTAAAGACATGTTTCTTTATTTTTTAGCCTGTTACAGGTAACCTGGGCACTTCCAACCAAACACTGAACTTTCCCATTCTTAGAATCCCCCATCCTGGGAACACCCCTTAGAAATCCTAAGAATGCCCCTTCTCATTCTTTGAAACCCTGAATACGAAGAATACCCCTTCCTTTCTTAAACACCCCAAAACCTTTTCAATGTCCCTTTCTATTCTTAGCAAACCCCTTTCCTTCTATTTCGTAATTGAGTTTAATTAAATCTATTTCCTCTCATCCTGTTCATCCAATATTTAAATGTTTTTTTGCCCCAACCCCCTTCATCTATATGTTAGAACAGGTAATGCCCTCTGTTGTTACTTCTCCCCTAGTCCACAGCTCCTCTTGTTCAGTAGATATGTTGATTTCTAATCCACGGTTCCACTCAGCTGATCAAGTTCTCCAATCCAGTCAGTTTACTTTGATGCTGTGGACTATGATCCACCACCAGCTGCTTGTGGATCAGCACTGGATGCCAACATCATTATCAGCACAAATGGTACAATGTACATCCACTGAAAAAATCAGACCAAGGAACATGGATTAGATACTGATGACAAAAAAAAAAAAAAAACAAAGAAATGACAGCTGTTATGTCTTTATTTGATTGTTAAATATTTTGCCAACTTGACCGACCTTTCATAAATGAATTGCATACGTGACTTCCATCACCTCAGCATGTTCTGAAACATTGATTTTATAGTATAATTACTCTCTGTGGTGTCCCTGTCAATCGGAAAAACCTATTGATCCTTAACAAGATAAGCCCATGCTGAGGTCATTAAATCTAAAGCAACAGTACAGCTTGTGTGGGCTACTTCACCGGCCTGAGTAGACTTAAAGCCTTACCACCAATTTGAATCCCATCAAAATTAACTATACAAGTGAGATATAACAAGAAGCCTGGAGGGTTTGTAGCAACTATAGCAAATTGTTACGTTAGTACATTTGGATCACATTTGCTGGGTTTATTGCTACTATTTGGGACTCCTTGTAGTAACAGGTGACTAACACTGAACAACATCAGGGAGGTCATTCACATGCCATCCTGAGCAATGGGGGTAAAGCATCTTGCCCAATGACACAACTAACACAGCTCAGACCATTCCATATACCCCCTTCTTGAGAAACACAAACTACCATGGTCCTGATCTTCACCTGAGGTTGTGTAGTTAAATGCTCTACTGACAGCCATGGCTCCTCTAGGTAATATCATAGACATTTCTCCAGTATGTATCGGCTTCTCAGTACCAAACAGGACAGCCAGAATTTTATTCATAGCAAGTTAGGACTTAAAAATTCCTTTCGTCCTTAGCTGTATCTCTTTCATCGCAAAAAATACTTCAGACTCAATTTGGTCAAATTTATTTCAGCCACTCTAGACAAGAAGCATTTAAGGAAAAATGATTAAATAACAGTTGTCAGAACAAGGAGCTAAAAATTGTTGTGAAACAAAGAATGACATATTGGTTTATTGTATCCTTATACGCTTGAAATCTGTTGTAAATTAGTTAAAATTTTAAGAAAAATAAATTAATATAAGATAAATTTTCTTTATAGGTTTCAGTATCACTAAATATGTTTTAACATGATTTAAAGCTGTTCTTTATCTGATGATTGTGTTATAAATTGGAGTTAATGTTTCATGCTGATATCAACATAAACATGTCTAGTCTATTAGGTTTGAATGATCAGTGATGATTAAACCTAACAGATAAGGGGTGACCGACTTCCTGTGAACATGACGTGTCAATCTGCTGACTTTGCTTAAATGACTCTCCATCAAGCACTAGATTGACAATTTGAGTATCTCGCCCATCTTGTATGTCATTCTGTATATGGACAGATAAAAGGTGTCCAACACTACAATACTAGCTGTAGCACCCACTGACTGCAGGATTGTATCTGCCTAGAAAAGTTCTATACAATCAGGACCTTATATGGAAATCCTGGAACCCAAGTATTTACATATCCAGTCTTCAGCTGTCAATCAGTCCTCGATGTTTCAAGGGTTATCATCATTTACAATCCTTTTATAAAAAGAGAATCATATTGAACACCATTGGCTCACAAAGATACTGTCAACACTGTCGTCCTGTATGTATCTCCATTACTACAGCATTTAGTTAGAATGGATGACCATGGTTCTGTGAGAATACAAACTACATCAGCATGCTTGTACAAAGCATCATCCATTATCATACCAGAGGCCCATCAGTTGTGTACCTTAATGACTTACTAATGCTAGCTGAATCTGACAGGAAGTTGAAATGTTAAAAAATGACATCTCAGACTTAATACAGAGTCAATTATTACAACCCACCTTCTTTTGCTTTTGCATTAAAGCATGACAGGATTTTTGTAGGTTTTTTTTTGGTTTAAATCAACTTTGTAAAATTAAAAATAAGTTAAGAATGTCCTAGCCAATCAGATGATAAAACAGCTAATTTATTTTTGTAATTAACCCCTTAAATAAGTCTTCTAAAATTAATAAAAAAAAAGAAATGAAATTGATTTCTTTAGCCCAACTCAAGCACAAGTTTAGATTACAAATCAGTCTGAAAAAATAAACAACTGATCGTTAGCTTGACTGTTTGCATGAACAATGATTTTCATCATCGTGTGGACTGAACCAGACTCTCTTCCTAAAAAATCAAAACACTTTACTTACACTTTGGTGAATTTGTTTGTCAATGATTGCTCTCTTTGTCAAATTATGTCAAAATCCACGTCTGTGCTTGTGCAAGTATATGTTATAAATTTATTTTTCCTCTTTTGGCCTCATCCCCTAGGGGTACCCTCCATTTATATGACAATGAGTTTTCTTTTAAAGGAAAGCTCAATGTTTAGATAAGTGAAAATCTATCCATTCATATTCCAAGAGAATACTTTATACCTTCCTTTGTATGCACTATACACAGAATTCCTGTAGTGCAGGGACACTCCAACCCAATTTTAGACCAAAACTGACTTCTCCCATTCTAGAAAAAATCTCTACTTTGCCTGAGAAAGATAATAGATCACACAACATATCAGACACACACCCTTAAAAACTGGGGGGACTAGTACTTAAGCCTTCCTCACGATAGCTGAGAGACAAATTCAATCAAAGCTTCTAAAAAACTATAGCATCACATAATCAATATGAGCACAGAATGAAAGCCTAATATGATCCTAGCCAGGCCTATATCATTGTCTTAATTGTTTCTCTGGGCTTATTCTACTTCTAAGAGTAAGTAAATTTTATAGATTAATTGATTTAAGTGAAGATGTCTTAAGCTTAAGTCACAAACATACTCCTTTTCAGTCTCTACTAGTTTGATAAGCAACTATTCAAATTAAATTTAAATGTGGAAAAGATAAAAAAAAAAAGAGCTGAAAAATTAACTTCTCTTGACTTGTTAGGATGTTAAAATTATCACCATTTATGTAAACTGAGGTACAAAATACCTATATATTTATTAATTATTAATTAGGATATTATCTGTGTGCATTCTTTCGTAAAGAAACAAGGAGGTATTTCAATGCATCAATTATTAGGGTTAATATACAATTACAGTGCATACAATTGTAGTAAACTACAAGAAGTAGGTAAAGGTATATCTGTAATTCTAAATAATCTTATTTTAGAACTTTTATTGATATTTGATGTCATGATGATCAAAAACAAAAATATCACCTCACTAATCTGTTATAGGTCATATGGTCATTTACAATATATAAAACATCATAAATGGGTCATATTTGTCTCCCCTTGTGACTTTTCTATTGGTATGATATATGATGATGTAGTGCAGGAAAGTATGCTTTGCTCTGTTATAAAAACCTTTTTCATGCCTGTTACAGCAGTTCATATTAAAAGTAACTGTGGAAATATCACTAGAATTTTGATGCAAAATGTAAAATACAATTGAAGCTACAGAAGTCAATTAGAGATTAATCTGTTGTGCCCGACATTCATTTTCCTCAACAAGGTCAAGGTATTCCTTCTCCAAACCAGACCTGACATTTATTTACCATACAGACATTCTTTGGTAGCACTCTTTGAATGTGTAATCAAATCTAGTGTATATTTATCATACATCATCAATCCTTGTGTACTTTTGAATGTGTCATGAATACTTGAGTACCCTTCAAATATTCATCATACTTGTGTAATCCCCTTTCATAAAATCTTGTTTACCTTTGACATCAATCAATTCTTGTACATTTGTTCTGAATGCATCATCAATTCTTGTGTACCTTTCAAAATAGTGACATACATCATCAGTTTCTGTTAACTTTTTGATTAAGTCATTAACTCTCGTGGACATCAACATCTATATATAAGAAAGTCAAAAGAAGCATTTAAGCCAAGCATTTTCCTTTTAGTAGCGAGCATTTTTGAAAAGATGATTACTGTAATATAAGACAAAGTCTTAATGCAGATTTCCATCACATACCATCAAAAGGGTCATACAACACATTTAAGGTTACATATACACAATCTACAATGAAGGCAATGGATTCCAAAATACACATCAATGATAACATGTCTTAAATACTGATAGGACTTCCTAACTTTTTTTTTTCAAATTAGAAAAAAAACTCTCTCAATCATTAAATCATTGTGACAGATAATAAGTATAAGGTATAGTAAGTGGTCTTAAGTTGTAAGAATTCCTTAATTAAATAATGACAGGTATTGTTGATAAAACAGAAGACTAGTACCCTTCCTGAACACCTGTTGATATTTTCATTGAATTTGAGTTTGAATTAAGCTTCTGTTGACATGTTGGCATTCAATTTGTTATCTCAGTATTAAAGGTACACTGAAGTATACTGTTTGGCAGGTAACAAAGAGGTGATGGTATTAAAAATTCCACATGTACTTAAATTGACATATTCTGATAAACATGAACTGTCAAAATCAAAGACGTCCATGTGATAGGTCTTTTGGTCCACCTATCTTAAATGGAGCTTTGCTACAATTACGATGTTTGTACAAAAGGTAGCCATTAAATGAAACTAGAGAATGATTGAAAAATTTTAACATACAAAAGGAATGAGAAAGGGATAATCTTCATGTCTTTTTAAGGATAAATGGTCAATTATATCCATCTGGTGGTCATATTGTTCTTTCAATTAAACATTTAAAAACATGGGCCCCATGAATATTTCAGGAATATAGTGAAAACAATCTCATTGTCAAATGAACAAGGTTTCCTGTTGACTTTATTGACTTTTTCATCTGATAAGTCTACATATTGAATATACACAACTAGGAATCTTTGAGAACAAAGAAATCAATATAGTCTTTTCTTGAGAAATAGCAATGACAGATTGTACCTGTCAACATTCCATGTAAGTACAGGTAGACATGAACATTATATTCCTTGTACAAATGTCAAGATAAAAAAAGATTTCTATAATGGTATAATTGTTTTTTGAGAGTTGTTTTAAGTCTGGCAAGCTTCCATATTGTAACCGCTAATATGATCTGTTTTGTCGGGGGACATACAGTCACATTTCCTGTCGCACTGTGTTGGAAATAGCAGGAGATGTCAGGATTGTATGAATATCATGATTAAAGCTATCTCCCATAGCAATATTGCAGCCATGCTACAGAACTATTCTAAATGTTCATACATAACTGGTAATCTTACAGCTGAATTGATTTTTGACAGGAAACAAACTGAATATGACACATAACGAATAAATGATCTTATGAAAAATTAATTAGAAACTGAAATATTAATTTTCAAAATAAAATTACATAAAAATAAAGTAAGCAGGGACTCATTTTCACTGATTTAACTCCAACTCCTCGTCTTTTTCTTCTGGTCTAAATCTATTGAAGGGTTAATCTATTAAGGTGTCATTAGATATATTGTACACAACATTTTTTATTTCTAAAGTGGTCATGGATGACCTTTCATGTTTACCGATGACAAATAAAATCTAAGCTGGTGTAGAACTAAATAGTGTGATGCTATGGTGTCAAGGAGTTACCTTACACACAAGGTTTTTATTTTAAAAGTGGTCAAAGGAGACCTTTGGATTTGGCTGATGAGCACATGAATATAATCAAGTGTTGACTTTGTTGTAGTCATGCTATTGTGTGAAAAATGAAGTTAAAATGTCGAGGTTCATAGGAAGTTTTTACCATGGTTTTAAATTGAGAAATGGTCAAGGATGACCTTCGACTTTTAACCTTTATGAACAAAGATCAAAATCTAATCAAATGTAGACCTAAGTGGGTGTGATGCCATGTCGTGTGTATGATTTAATATCTTTCCAGTGGTTCATGAGATATCTTGTACACAATCTATTTATTTCTAAAGTGGTCATGGGTGACCTTTGACCTTGATTGATAACAACCAAAATTTAATCTGGTATAGAGCTTGACAGTGTGATGTTCTGGTGTGAATATTGACTAAAAGTGGTACAGGGTTCATGCGATATCTTATACACTAGGTTTTTTTCCAGAAAAGTCACCAAGGATGATCTTCAACTTTTAACTTGACAAAGGAAGATAAAAATTTAATCAGGTGTAGAACTTGGAACTAGAATGTGAACCAATCTGTCCAAGGGTTCATGAGATATGTTGTATACAATGTTTTCCTGCACATACACATGTATGGTAATGTGAACCAATCTGTCCATGGGTTCATGAGATATGTTGTACACAATGTTTTCCTGCACATACACATGTATGGTAATGTGAACCAATCTGTCCATGGGTTCATGAGATATGTTGTATACAATGTTTTCCTGCACATACACATGTATGGTAATGTGAACCAATCTGTCCATGGGTTCATGAGATATGTTGTATACAATGTTTTCCTGCACATACACATGTATGGTAATGTGAACCAATCTGTCCATGGGTTCATGAGATATGTTGTATACAATGTTTTCCTGCACATACACATGTATGGTAATGTGAACCAATCTGTCCATGGGTTCATGAGATATGTTGTATACAATATTTTCCTGCACATACACATGTATGGTACAATAATAGATACAGACATTTTTGTTACCATTTAGGTTTTCTATATGTACTTCCATCATAATCAATCTTGGTTGATAATCACAAATTCCAGTCTGAACCTTTACCAATATTTCCCAGTATGATGTTATCAGGAATGTTACTAGGAAACCAGAACAACTTCTGAATTGTACCTTCTTCATACTTATAGATGGTTTATAAGTGAATGATGCCTCATCCTTGTTTGAAAATATTTAAAATGATTTACAATCAAATTTGTCTATAGTCTATTACTATATTGTAAAACGTTATTTATTTGTGAAATCCAAAATTTTATGAAAATGCTGTTTATCGGTTAATAGAATTAAAAGTACATTGCATCGTGGGATATCAAATCAGTTGAAGCTCACTGTTGTAAATAAACCATCACATCATCATTATCATCTACAGCACTGTGAAAACATCATTTAGAGCTCTGCCTAAAAAACATTTGTTCAATTAGTTTATCAAACTTCTATCAAAGTTATAACCACAGTTTGGCATTTATATCAAATAAACTCCATCCTCAGAAATGACTGATATTGGCCGCCAGAAGAAATCTTATGATCACTAGATACTGTGATTTATGAATTTGAGACGAGTTATAAGCGCTGATAATTCACCAGAAACCTTAAGGTATTCAGGTGGGATAACAGACTAAGACATTGGCAGATCAGTATAAGCTGACTCATAACCTGTTTTATACTGGAAAAATATTATAAACAATTCATGAAATTTAGCTGATTCTGGTCATACACCAATACTTACACGTGTCTGGTTATCAGCCTTCCTTTATTATCCTTCAACAGAATTGCTAACCAAATGTTTTTTCATTGTTGTGTAAGAAGCCAACCCTCTACTCTGGAGTCAGAGATTGTGTTGGCTTTGAGCTTAATGCAGGATAAATGTTGAATTATACTAACTTTAAATACTGTTGATACTGTGAAATCATTACTTCAAGGACATTTGTTAAGCTATATCTATCCATGAAATAGTGATTTTGTGAAAAACCATGAAAATTGAACCTCACAAAAAATATGTTTTTACAGTATAAAGGAATGTGTATGCAGATGCTTCTTTTTATCATTCTCACAGAATATCTAATGATGAACTTCTCTTGAATCACACATAAAAACCACCTGTGAAACCTGTCCATAAAGGCCACTAAAAGGAGCAGACAAAAGTGGTCATTATAGACAGTTCACCTTTATATTGAGTTTTTAAAACATATTTCAATACCGAGGCAATACTAACAAAATTATTAAAAACAAATATGTAATATAGGACAACCAAATCTGTTTGATGTAGAATGATCAAATATTGTTTAAAAACATCAAATGTTGGTGTGTAAATATATGAGAACATTCTGTAAAGGCAAATGACTTTTCCAAATGTTTTGTGAATGTGTAACATATGGTAGATGTATTCAGTGTTTTGTGAACATAGTATTTCTGAAATGGTTTCAGAGACAAGCTAGACTTTGATAATTACCTGAAAAAGAATTCACAACATGGTATTCACTTTAACATCCCATACATACTCTGTGTCAAAGAGAGTAGAGAAATGACAGGCCTAAACCAATAAGTAACTACCAGAGTAGCAATCAGCAGTAGGAAGGGATATCATAGTCCAAAGTTCCCACCATTAACATTTCAATTCTATGATGATAATTCTATTAAAGTTTGTATAAATTTTCTAATGAAAATAATAAAACAAAGTATTTCAAAGCAAAACCAGTATTCCCAAAAAACAGTGTTGACACTGACTGGATGGCAGGTTTAACAGTCATTATTCTGCAGTCAAATTGCACATTACAGAAACTAAAAATAAATGCATAGTTGAAATGAGATTGAGGAGAAACCAATTTACTATTTATAGTAAAAGTGACCTTGACCTTTTACTTTATGACTGAAAGCAAAGGATTGAGTGAATCCACCCAACATAATACGATCTTGATGTTTCACCATTAGTAAGAAGCTGAATAGAAATGTAATTCTGGTCTGAGATCGATTTGCTTGAAGTACGAATGAAGTTTGCCCAACAGTCCTTAAGATATTGTTCAGTATTGGACAGAGGTAATTACCATCTAGTGTCCAGGACTCAGTCAGACTGGTTGATAATTCAGTTGATGTATATAATATCTATCATATTCCACTGATATGAAAAAAAAAAAATGTTTACTGTTTATTTCTAAGAATTATGAATCTAAAATATAAGATTTTAAAAACCATTTACTTTCTTATACAAGGGTATTTAACAGCTCTCACCCTTACAACTCCTGGGCTTACAGTGGTAATATAACATATTTCAAAATACTGTTTTGCCGTATGCTTAAAAATGTTTCTTGAAACATTTCATTGAATATGACAGAGTAGATTTCCAAAAGAAATAAAGTAATAAGCAAAAAACAAGAGGCTTTTAACAGTCACTTGATTTACAATCCTTCTTATCATAGAAAATGATTTTGTAAAAAAACAAAAAAGATAACTTTAACTACATTGTACACATAATACAAATGTAAATTGTGCGTAAGATTAACTGCTGTCCCATGCTAAAGCTTCTAACCAAGTCTGAATTTAAAGAAATTACACCCAAAAATTTAATTTTCCTATAAAAAATCTTCCATCTTCTCAGGCTGCTTGGGGTTGGGGACCATATAAGGCATGATGCTGAACAAAAAGGGGATCACAATAGGTCCCCCTGGGACTTAGTCTCAGGTGACCTAAAAAAAATCCTAAAACAAAACAATAAGAACTCTGAAACAGCCCTATGAACTTTGGTCAGATAACCTAAAACAAAACAAACATGACTCACAACTGAAAATAAAGGCTGCAAAAAGATAATAAATCCTGCATAAACTCACAACCGTTAAATCAAAACGAGCAACTGGAGAGAACATATTCACAAATAACAAGGATTAAAATATCCTAAGTGTCCCAGACCATCCAAAGGATTTTGTCACTCATTTCTCCATAACAATTAGCTTGTGCATCCATGCATCTAGTAGTAAAATCCTTATATTTTGTAATCTCAAGATTACAATTAAAGTCATTTTTGTTCAAATTGAATCGCACGCCCAATCACATTAATTTGAACAAAACATAATTTTTTTTTAGCAAAGTAATCAATTAGAAATAAAATCAATTTTAAATGTTGAAAATTATGTGCAGCTCAAAGTGAATTACATGGGTTCTTCAAAGGAGATAACTTAAGTGACATTTGTGTTTCCATTGGCCACAAATTTGTAAATGAAAATCTCAGAGCTGTCATCTGAACTATTACAGTGCTGAGATGTGTTCAGTTTCAAAGTGTAACTGCAGCAGGTAATTACTGACTCCAGACAGCAATCTCATGTCACTGACACACATCAGTCCAGGGCTACATTGAACAATTATAATAAAGCTGCAGTGACCACACAATTCTAGGACATCATCTTACAAACATTGATGGAAAACCACTCAGGAGTTTGGTCATAATTTGATTGACACCATTGATGGTGTCAACTCTAATCATGACAAACTCTAAAATGGCTTTCCATCAATGTTTGTAAGATGATGGCAATATCACCCACAAAAAAAAAAACATGAAATAGTCTTGTTTGTTTCAAATGTAAATATGCTGTTTTAACGTTTCTTTTTAACAATGATGATGATGTGATACATCATTCTAAGATACATATTCTATAAACAGTAATTAAGTATAAAATAATCATACTCCCTCTATCGCTGCAGAGCTAAAGCACTTACATTCTGGAATATCTGCAAAGCTGATCATACACAAAATGGATGCAGCTTGTTACCATAACATGTAGATGACACAAGATCTAGAGATGGACTCAGTTACAATGACCACATTAAATGTTTTCTTTCCAATTCAGATGGCTATAACCATTAAGCTGATGTTTTTCATTTTTATAATTCCAGTTTGTGTCTGTGTAATGAAATGGTTTGGTTTCCCTCCACCAGGCCTGTTTCCCTGTACTTAACTTTGGGATATATGCTTTGTGGGGGAAACCAGACACTTGCTATATCATCGTTCAAACATGGTAGCCATGATGGTCTGCATACTTCCTACAGCTAGACATTTGTTGATTATCAGACCATTGATGAGGTCAGTATGTATTATTTTAACCTGGTAGAAATCTACTGATGGGTGAGGACTTTCATGATAGTCAAGTTGATATAACACCAGATTGACCAAAATGAAAGTTCCTTCATTTGTATATTACACATGTATGGGTAGTTTGAATTGTTCATATGTGTATTTATGAAATCTTAAAATTAAACATTCAGACAAATACATACAAATAAAAGAAGAATAAGAGAGTATAAACATTTTACAACCTTTCAACTTATTAAATGGTGGAATCAGAATATAACAAAATTATCCTCTAAGACGTGTGTATCATATTCCAGGTTTCATATGGACCAGCTGTTGAAAAATCTTGACATGTATCAATAAAAATTTAGGGCATGATAGAAAATATATGACTCAATCCTTTGATATTTTCATACGAAAAATAACATTAATCAAACCCACTGAAAATTCTACCTTCCTCACTTTTGACCATGATATATACAACATCAGAGAGCATTTCATACAACGTGATTGTATATTTACCAATTTTCTCGCAGTGAAAATTCTTCACGTTTCCTAAATCAAAGCTAAAATCTATCAGTGTATAAACACGAAGCGTTCACAATGTTGCCAGCACCATGGTTAATCCAGGCACTCCATTAGACATCCATTGTTCTTTTTGTTATAAAGGTGACACTTCTACATCAGGTAAATCAAGAACATTTGTCTAAATTTTCTCTCCTCTAATTGATGATTATGATGGTAGTTCTTCAATTACTATCCTCATTAGATATCCTCACCAACTAATGACATAAGGTCACACAAGCGAGTGCCTCCAGATAGGATCTTGTTACAACAAATAACTGTTTAGTGTGGTTTGCTGGCTGGATATGAAAAATTATCTCTGCTTGGAGACAAAAAGTGTCTGAAATAATGCAAAATCTGTAATTAAGTCATCTTTATGGTCCCATTTTAGCATCCAATATGGACCAGGATAAAATATCACATAACCTTTAGACTGCTAGCAGTGTTAGATTGCTATTGGGATAAAACTGCATCTTGACAATTTGACAGCTAAGATCACACTTCGCAGAATAGTCAACAGTTGTCAAGACTCAATCACTTTCAGTCTTTGCTTTACAAAGAAAACAGAAAGCTTGAAAGAAGTTTTCTGTTAAAACATGTTAAAGATCAATATTTTTCAAAATAATCTGACATCAAACTGATGTATCTTATCAAAAAGATAAACTACCGCTAATCTCATTATTATAGAACAAATATGGAGATGTCAGTATACATGGACAGAAAGCTCTTGATCAGACCCTGTGTATTGGTAATAGTTATTGAAGAAGCCTAAAGACAAAACGCCACTCAAATAAACAAGCATACTTAGTATTACTGAAGTAAAACAGCCTCTGCAAAGTATTACAAACTAATCACATACAAAGAGAAAATGTTACATTGGGAAAACCTGTTCGAGATTGTGGCAAGTTCCTCAATGGATACTACGTGGTAGGGATTCTTGTTATGTGGTAAAGGTATAGATAACGAGTTCTCAACATCTAAGAGCAGATTTGTTGTTTATCACAGTCAACAATACCATCATCATAATAAACAAGAACCCTCTTGGATGCTGAAAAATCCTGTGTTATATCTAAAAGTAACCACTTTTAAAGAAGGTGTCAGAAAATTTGGACAAATTGTACTTAGTTTCAGTTCCAATCCATAGCCTCTATGTTTGACCACTAAAAACCTCGAAGTAAAATGGTACGGCCATCCTTATTTATGTACTATAATGCAGGGAAAGGTGAAGTTTTTTTACCAAAAAGAAGCGATGTTCCAAACATGGCAAAAATTAAGATGTGAAGGACCAAGTGAGCTAAAAAAATTGATGCCGGATGCAAGATCCCACAGCATAAGCTCATATGGCCCTTTTACATGGCAACATTAAGGTGTAGCAGCATTCAAAAACGATTATTCAACAAATGGTAAGCTTTTAAAATATTTTGACCAAAACCAAAACCAAAGGTTTCAGATGGACAGACAGACCAATCCTAATATATCCCCGCTCCCCCCATTTACCCAATATCACAATACTCTCAAGATAGACAAACCATATTGATTGTGGTGTGATGTGAAGGAAGATGGAAACAGTTATTAATTCTTAAGTGTCAATACTTTAAACTTATGCAAACAGAGGGAACATCAAATCTACATACTGACAGATCATTCCTACAGGAACTTCATGTATAAAGAATTTTACATTCTTGTCACTTTTCAACTGTTTAGATAGACTAACACCAGTCTCTTCTATCTAATATATACCTTCCCACAGGAACTATTTACTTGGCACTTGTTCCTGTATGTAGAGAAGAAATACATGTAGATTTTACTACACCCCATTATACAGGTTTTCACTGTGATAAACAAAAGAATTTATCACCTCATTATGGCCCCAATTAAACCCTGATCTAACAAAAACATACTAGGTATATATAAACCCGTCAGAACCAATTTACCATTAGCGGGAGAGTCTGGCTCTCATCTCATGTGGTTGTATATATCATTAGGTGTTGAGTTATTGAGGTCTCTGCCACTTATACTACATCAGCATCATCAGAGTAAACAATGAATTTTTGTCTCTCATTCTGAATAGCTTGCCATGGTAACACAGTAACAATTATGTTTACCTAGTCCATAATATCTTTACAAAATTGCATTAAGAATAATAATTCTGAGAAAAAGTAAGGAAAAATATACAACGATTTTCTCTCCTGAAATCTCTGAATTGTAATAATTATTCATTACATTTTTGGATATTACTTTCTTCTCATGAATGGATTTCAACACTCCTAACAAAAATAAGATTTCATTTGTAGCTTCCTGTCTAAAAGATTCATTCATAGACTTAATGATATAAAGAAAATTGACAAAAAATTACCCAAACCTTGAAAATGTATGTAAAAAAAGCCTTGTTTCCATGCAAATAAGTAAATATCTATTCATTGTAATTTTGACCCTGACCTTTGAGCTCAGAAACATAACTCTTGTGCAAAATTTTATTAAAATTCCTGAAGAAATTAAAGATGAAATTAAGTTTGCCTCCTCCAAGTGGCTGAGGTATATAAGAAATTAAATCTAAGATGGGGTATACATTTTGAATTTTAATTGACATCTGTGAACAGAGCGGCCTTGTTTTGTCTTTATGAGCTGTTATTTAGAACTCTGTAAGAGCTTCTGTCTCTTATCAGTTATCTACATGCTAAAGGTGCCAACAGTTATGTATAATCCAAAACAACGTCTCTAGCAATAAAAAAGGACAGATATAAATAGAACACTTTCAGATTGAGTTATCATTTCATTACAAAAAAACTAAAAAAAAAACCCCAAAAACCAGAAAATATCTAGATGACAGGAATGCCTTGCTGCTGTGCTAACAAGAAATTTATCAGGTGCAAAACTTGATGTTATGATACTTTGGAGTAAACATGAACCAGATTTGTTGAAAGGCTCACAAGAGATGGCATTGATTCAGTGTGGGATGTACAGATTAGGGAACACATACACTATATGCCCCATCCCTTATTAAAAAAAAGCCATTATGAATCCTAATCTTCAAAATAAGTTGCAATAATTTCCTTACCTTAAACACACAGACATCATGAAAACAGGAAGTATCACCACCCTTTATACAATGGCTACAGTAACAGTTGTCCCCACTAATATATCCCATGACTATATTCATACTATAAATGCTAATTTTTATACACCAAGTCTGAAGTATTAAATCATTGCTAGGTTTTTAAGATCATGAGGAAAATAGGAAAAAAATTGTTTACCATGTTACTCAGAACTATGATGAAAGCATTACGCTTCTCTGATGGGAACAGCTCATCAATAGGGCAAACCTAACCAGTCAGCAAATCAAATCTGACATGGGGGACAAAGTCTGTGGGGAAACTAATACAATTAGAGAGAGCTTAACACTAACATGTATAATGAGAAAATAGTAGAGATATATATCCTATTAAGCTATTCTTTGCAATAAACTGATCTAATTTCAATTTGGAAGCATGTTTATCAAGTTTTACAGTTCAACAAAAGAAACAAATTGGAGTGGAAATTAGGATGATTTTCAAAACAACTCACAAGAGTGAAATGTAGATGCAAAAATTTAATGTACAATTCATTTAATCACGGACCAAGTAGTGTTTTAATTGTTTTAACAGTGTCATGATTGAAACCAAAGGGACCAGACATAGACATTTTCCTGGAAAAACATGAAAAATACCCACAATAATTCAAAAGTTATGGTATTATACATCTAGAAGTCAGGTGAAAACACAAAATGATAATTACCTGAGAGATACCTTCTACAGTGTTGAGTTAGATAAGATGTAACTTCAAATGGTTTATTCATACTATCTCATGTAGCATCATTGTTATTTATAGCACATAATGAAATTACAGTAATGTATTTATTTGACAACAAGCTATGCTTAGAAGTAAGTCCATCTATGTTTACTGGTGTTCAAAAGCATTCAACATAAATATTTTTTGCTGTCCCATAACAAGCTCATCCATAATCTAGAATCTCAGGTTAATATGTTGGTCCTGTCAGCTTATAAAAGGATATTTACGGTAATAAAATGGTATAATGGTATATGTGTGTGTGGGAACTGAATGACAAACCATTACAGAAAAGTTGTAGAATTTAAATGCTTCATTGCTGTTATCAATTATTTGTCAAGATTCAAAACATTTTTTTCAACTACATTCTTTCACATCATGCCTTTTTTCCTGTCAGTTTCAGCATCTGATCATCTCATGTCAGACAGAACTTCCTGACAGCTGACATCAGAGCTTCATTTGGGGAATGGTGATTGTTAAATTAAAACTTGTTTTCACTGAATTATTATGTAATGACATTTCTCCTATTTCTATATTTTTTTTTTGTAACCTTTAATATCAACACAAAATGAGAGAGAAAAAAACACAATACCTTCTCACATACCATCCTGTACAGACATGGATATAAAGTGTGGGATTATTATTGAATTATTCTGATGTAATATTTCTGAAGCTCCCATTTCGTATCAGAAACACGTCATCAATGCGTTGAGAATATATTTACTATTTTTTTTCTTTCCTTCTTTTCCCATCCCTATTTCCTACCCCCACAAACAATGGTAATGGAATGACTGGACATTGGAGGGTTAGTCAAGTTTGACACAGTATTGTGTTACTTACAGCCATGGAGTCTGACATCCTGTGTTGCAATCAATATTTGTGATATCTGACGTTTGGTATAATTACGAGCATGATGCAATGATTATAAAACAAATAAAATACGCTCTAAATTTCCTCAAGATTAATTAAAGTACACAGATTAATTGCCAAATCTAATTTTCTACATATAGAATTCCCGAAACATCGGCACTCTTTGGTGATCATGCAGCTAACAAATTTTAAAGTAATAAAACACAAAACTACAATGTTAGTACCATAAATTTCCGCATATAGTTCACACTTTTTCAAGCTAAAACTGTCATGTTCAAAAGGGGGTGCGCATTATACGCAGGAACATGCCATTCTTGGGGTTATCATTCCCGAGTTCTGCGTCCGCCATATTGGATTACCTCCCTTCACATAGTTATATGTAAAAGTCGTCGGTCATATATGATAGTTTGGAGATAAAAACAACAACAAAAAATTTAAAAAAAAATAAAATTTGAATCTTTTAATCATCAGCCATACACACTAGCATTACGGTGAATCTATTTTTTTTCTTTTTCTTCGTTTCCCGTCGTTGGAATAGTCACAGTCTTACTATTGGTCGGGGCTATAGTAGTGTCTGAATTTCTGCCTCTTTTTGATGATGTATCTCTGGAATTCAATGAGTCCGGAAGTTTTTGGGCGATTGTCGTTCTATTCATAAATCGGACAGCCCATCCCTTCAATGCCTAAAGTTGGTGACCCCATGACCTCTCTTGATCTGCATGGCCTGCAGGCCCAGTTCTGTTGTATTGGCAGCAATGCTGGCATCTTGGTGATCGCATACAAAGTTGAACAGCTCTCTCCCATCTCTGGGTGTTTCTCTGTCGCACCTATGTCTGCCCTTCTGGTCAGTGGTTGGAACTTTAGACAGTCTTTTTTTTCTTCCATGCCTTGATATTTCACTCTTGAATGTCGAAGTGGCAACCGGCGGCACGAAACTCAAGTCTCTCGGTGTAGTCAATGGCGTCCAGTTTTTCTTTCCCTGTAAACGATGTTTGCTGTTATCCCATGTCGAAGTCCGTGTAAACAATCTATAATTAAGTACCTTCGGATACCACGGTAGGTACAGATATGGGGACAAGGTAGGATTGAAACTTTTCAGACAGTTAAAACAACATCGTTTTCTGAGCAATAGCACTGTTCAGCCCAAGCTGGGTGTTATCAATCTCCTCATACTCAACGTGTTTGTTACCTGTTAAGAACCATTAATTATCGAATTAGACAAGCCTTTCATGCTTCTTAAGTCAGGCACCTGAGTGAATTTGTTTACATAAGGTAATTAAATATGTTAGGGTCACGATGATTGTGGTTTCCTAATTATCAATGGATCAAACCACATCAACTGTTTCATCGCGGTTACCAGTAATCAATTAATCTTTCTGTAGAAAACTTTTTTATTTAATCTGACCCCAAAAAAGTACCTGTGCATTATACCTGAGTGCGCACTATACCCCCAAATTTACAGTATTTTGACAGCAATTATACATGTACTTATCATACTGATTTGTAAAATCTTTCTAAAAAACATTAACAATATAAATACATTTACGTGATTGTCAAGTTATTCTCTGACAAAATAAAACAGTATGACCTACTGTGACCTCACAACTGCTATTGAAATGTTGTTACATTCCATATATCCATTGAATGAATCTTTATTTCTTGATTTCCTCAAAAAGTAAGTTCTGGTTGACATCATAGTATCATAACAATTACATCTGATTTGAATATGGAGGTCATTAGCCAAGGTTAAAGGTCAGGGTCAAGACGTCTAGCAAAGCTTGTTCTCAACAAACAGCCAGATCATTATAATGTAACTAACAAGGTAATAGACATACCATCCTCTCTCTGGACTGTAAACATTTCTCTTAATTATTTCCCTCAAATTCGGATCACGATAAATTGTATGTTGAATTTGTTTCCATTTCATAGCAAGCTCATAAACACATCACACATTTTCAATTTCAGCTAATCAAAGAATTGCTAGAAAAATGCCAGAGGTATGCATAGACTCATTTCATGAACTTTGTGAAATGGAAACTAATGCAGGTTATTGTATATGAATGACTTTACTACCAACTTCAAGTGATTATTTTACTTCCATGATTTTTCTTTGTATATACTTATCATATTATCAGCCTGTTATCCATATAAATTTGCCATATAATATAGGTCATTGGTGAAATATTCACTGGAAACTTTCTCATTGACTGTGTTAGTGAGAAATTGATAAAAATGTCATAATACAGACAATAATGTTATGTCATGAATTGAACATGCAACAAAATGGCTGCCTCCGTTTAATTTTCAATACCTGCCAAAAGGCAACTTTTCCACATTATGTAATGCAATATATCATAACTTTATGTTTTCATTTCAAAAGATATTTTAGGAGACTCATCTTTAAGTTTAAATAGTTCCTTCACCAAGGCTTGCAAAAATATAAACTGCCAAGACTTGTTTGATAAATTGCGATAAGAAATGAAAACTTATTCAACATCCTACATTTATGAATTTCACAATTTATACAGCATTTAGTCTCACGTTTGTCAATATTTTATGTTTAGTTTTACAAAATACATCATTTCCTGTACAACGTACATGAAAACACCCTTCAGAGACAGACCATAAAAGTAATTTTTCTGTCTAAAATGCAACCCTGATAAATTTGGCATTGTTCAATATGTCAGAATGGAGTGAATTTTCTATTTTGTTCCTTTTATGAATCAAAGTTTTTATCTCTTCTAACCCATAACTTCATTTTTACAATTACATCACAGTGTGAATTTTACATGTTAAAGTGAGTTAAACATTCTGAGGGATCTGATCGGCCTATTTCTATACTAACATCTATTTATATAGATAAGTACATCAGACATATGACATGGGACGCCATTTACAGATCTACAACAATATTCCAGATCTGGCAGTGGCAATGATGAATATGTTATTTTGCATATTACTCTCAGTTAAAACCAATACAAACAGATATTTTAGAATTTAACAAGATGTATTGTTACCAGTGTCTGCTGAGATTAAGACTCTTAGCTATATCAAATGATGGCAACACATAGATGTCAATTTCAAATTTCTCACTAAATCTTTGAAACAGAATTAAAAAAAACTTAAAACAAACAAAAAGGTATATGGCCTGACATTTTTATGAATTAAGAATGATTGATATGTCAAATATCCATTTACACAGAGATTCAGACGCTGTATGAAGTGATAGGCATTTTTACATGTGTAAGAATTGCTTGTTACAACAGGAGGCTGATGTCTGTGAGTCAGGAGCTTCAGTTGTGTGGCTGGTATCAATACAGCTCACCACGGTAACCACCAGCTTATCATTCCAGCCTCCGTAACCAAGACAAATCCATGTGATTGGACAGCCGTAAAATAGAAAGACTTAAATGGAATCATTTCAGGAGAAATTTGTTATTCATGATGCCCTTCAGTTTAGCTACCATGGAAACAGGACAATAATCAGAAAATGTACCTGGAGTCTGAAAAATTGTCATTGAACACAAGTTGAGTGAGGATCATATATTGCTGTGTTAAGTATTAATAGTTTTTTAGTTGGAATTTTTGATAACTACTGATGCTGTTTTGAATACTATTGAAGTATTCCTGTATTTTATAACACCATTTCTAGACTAAATTATTAGTAATTTATTTCAATGGAAAATCCTAAAAAAACTGAAGAGATTTTAAGATATTGAGGGAAAATTAACAGACAGCATTTAAATTCAATGGATTTAAGTAAATCATTGCCTAATTGAGGATAATATCAGCAAGCCACCAATGTAA
The DNA here is from genome assembly GCF_031769215.1 of Ylistrum balloti. Lineage (NCBI taxonomy): Eukaryota > Metazoa > Mollusca > Bivalvia > Pectinida > Pectinidae > Ylistrum > Ylistrum balloti. Next base: position 347,576 of record NW_026781865.1, on the reverse strand, counting down.
TAATTCATCTACGTAAATCTGACATCAAAAGAAAAACACCGTCATCATCAAGAGCGTTCCATTTCAAAAACAACACGTCACTTGATTGTGTGTAGGCTACCAACGCACATCAGATTTATTTCTATTTCTATTGACGGAAACTTCTGGAACAGACTTATAACAAAATCATTACTGAAAACATGGCAATGTTTTAATGGCGGAAAGACCCATCATGGAAATCAACATTATAACAGATATTGATGCGGTTACCATGGTGATCTAAAGCATTGGTTATTAGGATAATTTCTTATGACAAAACACTATCAGATTTCCTCCTGAGAATGTATATATAAATGGAAATCATGCAGATTTTAGGCGGTTCGACAAAGATGCAATTTTTCCAAATAGACTCTCTGTCTGTGATGATACACATAGTTATTCAGCTCACCAAGACGCGATCAGTCTTCAGACATGGAAACAAAGAACAGATTACCATGGATTGTGCCCATGATTAGTGCAATTTTTGGATATCACTGTGATATGAATGTGGAAGAAAACTACTCAAGCAATATGTTCAACGAAAGTAATATTTCAACGATATCCTCACCCATTAGGATGTCTTCAACAGATGAATTCATCTCGCAGGACAGTTTACGATCCATAAAATTTGCTTTTGGTATGATTATCATACCAGTACTATCAATGTTTGGAGCTATAGGAAATATTTTAAGTTTGGTGGTCCTATTTCAACACCGCATGAGAAGTGCAACCAACTTTATATTAGCGGCTTTGTCTGTGTCTGATTTTTTGTTTTTAATTCACAGCCTGCTTTTTTCTGGAATTAACATACAAATATTCCTGGACCCCTTTCGAGGAAAAAATGTTCGGAATATCATGTATCCAGTGTTTGGAGCCTATGGGAGTTTGGTGACTGCTCGCATCACATCATGGTTAACAGCACTGTTAAGTGTGGAACGTTTCATAGCGGTGCACTTTCCAATGAAAGCAAGACGCTTTTGTAGTAAGAAACATACACTTATTGCGATATTTGTAATCTACATTTTCACAATCATCATGTTTCTACCCTATGCACTGAGGTACAAAGTCATACAAAAAATCAAAAGAAACATGACCTACTCTATATTGCTGAAATCTGATCTCGGTGCTAATGTAGATTTTTATGAAACCTACGGAATTCTTATGAACATCTTGTTCAGGTTTTTGCCGATTCTAATGTTATTCATTCTCAACCCTCTAATCATCTACGTGGTAAAAAAAACGTGGGCACGACGTCAGAGTATGACTTCAAATTTAAGCGTTCAGTATAAACACGGTTCGGGAGAACAGTCTCACATTACCATAATGTTGATGATAGTGACCTTTCTATTTGCTGCCTGCATTTTACCGGGTGCGTTGAACAGCACTGCTTCCCATATATGGACAGAATATTCGAAATTCGGAAAGGCAAGGAATCTAAAAGAATGTATATCTTATATAACTTATTTTTTAGAGACACTTAATTCCTCTGTGAACTTTTTGATATACATGGCCCTCAGTAAAAAGTTCTGTGTAACTTATAAGGAAATGTTCTGCTGTAAAAAGAGACAAAATCATTCAATGAGCTGGGGCAGCTATCACTCAAAGGAGAGGACGATGGAAAATCGGAATCAACGCAAAGCAACCATTATGAGTGGAAACAGTGATTCTAGATACTTTGTTATTGAGAACAGGATTAGTATGGAGCCATTACACTGAAACTACTAAATTTTGAGTAAGACCAGGTATATTTTGAATAAATGGCTGATCTTGTCCTTTTCAAAACTGAAGAAGATACTTTTGATATGTATTTTAAGCAATAACACTGATTAAAACAGATAAATGGTAAAATTTCTAGTGTTGTGGTATATCTTGAAAGATTAAAAACAGTAAATCTAATGAATTTATCACAGGAGTCATATGACTGAAAGTCATGCCTACCATCAAGTAATAAGTGTAAACATTATTTTGCCTAAATTCTATACTTTATAATGTACATATTTTTGAAGTATTCTTATTTTAGCATTTGTAAAGCTTATTGCACTAAAATATGATTCCATTAATTACAGTTTCTGTATATTGATCATACAAAAATCTTGTGGACACAGTAAATCATCATCAAGCTTAATTACCAAAAACACATCAAATTAACACCTTATCTTCCAACTATGCATTTCTGTGACTTTGGTGTTTGGGAAAAAAGTCCTATCTCCCATTATATCTCTCCATTATATATTTTCTTATGATTACAAGTGACAATGTAACCATCAAGCCTGGGGTTATCCTTCTCCTCCTTCACAGGGTGATGTTCTGATGAAGGGGTGATTATCTTTCACTGTAATTACCAAAAATGCTATTTAATCGTTTTGTAATAAGCTGGCCCCCTTACTTCGAAATAATGCTTTTTTGGCCCCTGGGTATAATTGCAGGATATATAGGGCACCATTCTCAAAGGAAAAAAAAGGATGTTCAAAAGGAAAATTTCTGCTCTACTTTTTTAAAGCTGATACAGTGATGACCTTTACTAGGAGATGTCAGTGTGATGTCTGATTTAATTAACAGCACAGAAAACATCCTGCTAAGCACACTGCACTCTTATTTTAGGTTTGTGCTACAGGGAGTGGCCAACTTAATCTGAAAATTCACAGCAGAACAATATTTCATCCACAATTAAGCATTTACATGAGTTTTTAAATATATTTTGAAGATAAAATGTCTCTCATTATAGGGGTTGTTTTATCATGGATACTAAAGCAATAAAACCTGGCCCAGACCATGGGATGAGGTGAGAATTTGTCACGGGTCACAAGGATCTAATTATTGTATATGTCTTTTCAAATCTACTATGGGCGATACAGGCATGATATGTTCTGTTTCATCAAATTTATTCAATTACAGTCAAAAAATAAATTTGTCGCCAGATGTCACAACTTTATTTTCATAAGTGAATACTTAATTCTAGTAAAATATATGTACATCAGATTGGACTGCTTCAATTCTTAGAGGGATCCAGAAAGATGTTTGTTGTGTCCATAATTGTTTTATCTTTATTTGCTCTTTAAAAGTTGGATCTTTTCCCTTCTTTTCTCTTCTCTGTTTCTGCTCTCAATGATAAGAAATTTGAACATTCCTTGGCAGAAATTGTGATGTAATCTTTAATTGCCAAATCCATGATGGCCACCTAAAAAGCACAACTAGGTACCAAGGGGAACCTACATATGAAATTTGAGAGAAATCCATCCCATACTTCTCAATAAATCACAAAAACAAACTTCATTGTAAAAATCCAAGATGGCCACCTGTCTGGCATTTTGTGTTCCTAATCACACACAATCAAATGGACACAACTAGGGTCCAAGGGTAACCTACATATGACATTTGAGAAAGATCCATCCAGCACTTCTCAAGAAAAAGCGATAACAAGAACTTTTTATAGACAGACAGAATGACAGATGACGGACCCTGAATGTAGGTCACAAAATGTGGAAAACCCTTTAGTAAAGCCTGGGGTTTTATGACATTTTGTGACCTCTCAGATGGAATATTCCTATCCTTCACCCTGATACACGAAAGAGTCTTATAATCTTCCCTATAACCAAATAGATAATAAAAAGAGCATCTTAAATGAGTGTCAATGTAATAAGGAATTCTTTAAAGGAATTCAATAGTTTATGTCACAAGCCATTACCGAAGTAACATCAAATTATTTAATGGTAATTCCATATAACATCAGCACAAGTGTAAGATTCTATTTATCATATAACTTGTATTTCTGAAATATACGTGAAACCACCAATGTTAATTTCCCTATAGGACAGACTTATTTTGACACAGATGGTATGGCTTTCACAACAGAGACACAGACGGTATGGCTTTCACAACAGAGACACAGACGGTATGGCTTTCACAACAGAGACACAGATGGTATGGCTTTCACAACAGAGACACAGATGGTATGGCTTTCACAACAGAGACAATCATGTGACGTATCAAGACATGACTTCTTTATGATGTCACACTAGTGTTATTACATGTGTCCTATGATATTTCTGACATGGCTGTATGACATGACATAACATGTCAGTGATGTAACCTTGCTTTATGGTTACATTTCATTGTGCTAAAATGTTTATCTTTTGTGTGAAAACCAGCAAATAATCATACATTTATCATACTTTATCTGTTCTTTCTTTGATCTGTTCCTGTTTATTTTCAGTCTTGTTAAGATTTGGTCAAAATCCTACACCTTTTGTACTTTTAGATAGATGAACAGGAGGTGTATACAGATGGGTGGACAGGAAATGTGTAAAGACAGGTGGACAGGAAGTGTGTAAAGACAGGTGGACAGGAAGTGTGTATGGATAGGTGGACAGGAAATGTGTAAAGACAGGTGGACAGGAAATGTGTAAAGACAGGTGGACAGGAAGTGTGTATGGATGGGTGGACAGGAAATGTGTATGGATGGGTAGACAGGAAATATGTAAAGACAGATGGACAAGAAATGTGTAAAGACAGGTGGACAGGAAGTGTGTATGGATGGGTGGACTGGAGATGTGTATGGATGGGTAGACAGGAAATGGTAAAGACAGGTGGACAGAAAATGTGTAAAGACAGGTGGATAGGAAGTGTGTATGGATAGGTGGACAGGAAATGTGGACAGGAAATGTGTAAAGACAGGTGGACAGGTGTAAAGACAGGTGGACAGGAAATGTGTACAGACAGGTGGACAGGAAGTGTGTATGGATAGGTGGACAGGAAGTGTGTATGGATAGGTGGACAAGAAATGTGTATGGATGAGTTTACAGAAAATGTGTATAGACAGGTGGACAGAAAATGTGTAAAGACAGGTAGACAGGAAATGTGTAAAGACAGGTGGACAGGAAGTGTGTAAAGATAGGTGGACAGGAAGTGTGTATGGATAGGTGGACAGGAAATATGTAAAGACAGGTGGTCAGGAAGTGTGTAAAGACAGGTGGACAGGAAGTGTGTATGGATAGGTGGACAGGAAATGTGTAAAGACAGGTGGACAGGAAATGTGTAAAGGCAGGTGGACAGGAAGTGTGTATGGATGGGTGGACAGGAAATGTGTAAAGACAGGTGGACAGGAAGTGTGTAAAGACAGGTGGACAGGAAGTGTGTATGGATAGGTGGACAGGAAATGTGTAAAGACAGGTGGACAAGAAATGTGTAAAGACAGGTGGACAGGAAGTGTGTATGGATGGGTGGACTGGAGATGTGTATGGATGGGTAGACAGGAAATGGTAAAGACAGGTGGACAGAAAATGTGTAAAGACAGGTGGATAGGAAGTGTGTATGGACAGGTGGACAGGAAATGTGTAAAGACAGGTGGACAGAAAATGTGTAAAGACAGGTGGACAGGAAATGTGTACAGACAGGTGGACAGGAAGTGTGTATGGATAGGTGGACAGGAAGTGTGTATGGATAGGTGGACAAGAAATGTGTATGGATGAGTTTACAGAAAATGTGTATAGACAGGTGGACAGAAAATGTGTAAAGACAGGTAGACAGGAAATGTGTAAAGACAGGTGGACAGGAAGTGTGTAAAGATAGGTGGACAGGAAGTGTGTATGGATAGGTGGACAGGAAATGTGTAAAGACAGGTGGTCAGGAAGTGTGTAAAGACAGGTGGACAGGAAGTGTGTATGGATAGGTGGACAGGAAATGTGTAAAGACAGGTGGACAGGAAATGTGTAAAGGCAGGTGGACAGGAAGTGTGTATGGATGGGTGGACAGGAAATGTGTAAAGACAGGTGGACAGGAATAGTGTAAAGACAGGTGGACAGGAAGTGTGTATGGACAGGTGGACAGGAAATGTGTAAAGACAGGTGGACAGAAAATGTGTAAAGACAGGTGGACAGGAAATGTGTACAGACAGGTGGACAGGAAGTGTGTATGGATAGGTGGACAGGAAGTGTGTATGGATAGTTGGACAGGAAAGGTGTAAAGACAGGTGGACAGGAAATGTGTAAAGACAGGTGGACAGAAAATGTGTATGGATGGGTAGACAGGAAATGTGTATAGATAGGTAGATGGGAACTGTGGAAACACAAGTGGACAGGAAGTGTGATAAGACAGGTGGACAGGAAAAGTGTAAAGACAGGTGGACAGAAAGTGTGTATGAATGGGTGGACAGGAAATTTGTAAAGACATATGGGTAGGAAGTATGTATGGATGGGTGGACAGAAAATGTGTAAAGACAGATGGACAGAAAGTGTGTATGAATGGGTGGACAGGAAGTGTGTAAAGACAGGTGGATAGGAAGTGTGTATGGATTGGTGGACAGGAAGTGTGTAAAGATAGGTAGACAGGAAATGTGTAAAGACAGGTGGACAGGAAATGTGTAAAGACAGGTGGACAGGAAGTGTGTATGGATGATTGGACAGGAAGTGTGTAAAGATAGGTAGACAGGAAGTGCGTATGGATGGGTGGACAGGAAGTGTGTAAAGACAGGTGGTCAGGAAGTGTGTATGGATGGGTGGACAGGAAGAGTGTAAAGATAGGTAGGCAGGAAGTGTGTATGGATGTGTGGACAGGAAATGTGTATGGATGAGTTTACAGAAAATGTGTAAAGACAGGTTGACAGAAAATGTGTAAATACAGGTTGACAAGAAGTGTGTATGGATGGGTGAACTGGAAATTTGTATGGATGGATGGACAGGAAGTGTGTATGGATGGGTGGAGAGGAAATGTGTATGGATGGGTGAAAAGGAAATGTGTATGGATGGGTGGATAGGAAATGTTTAAAGACAGCTGGACAGGAAATGTGTATAGATAGGTAGACAGGAAATATGCATTGATGGGTTGACAGTTAATGACAAATATACAGATGAAGGAATAGGAATTGCATACATATGGATTGACAGGAAGTGGTGCCAACTGTACAGATGGATGGACAGGAAGTGGTGACAACTGTACAAATGGATAGACAGGAAGTGGTGACAACTCTACAGACAGGAAGAGTGTATGGATTGATGGACAGGAAGTGTGTATGTATAAGTGGACAAAGAATGTGTACAGATGGGTGGACAGGAAGAAGTAAAGATTTGTATGAATTTGAAATCATGCCTGTCAACAATTGTTCTAGCTTACCTAGAGTGATTCATAATGCCCTTTACTCATGTAAATTCTGTTTTTAGGCATTGGATCATGTTTTTACTAGGAGTCAATTTTACACAGAGTTGTTTGTCACCATGGTAACAACAAAGGACACCTGTGGGGCTGCTAATGTTACAATTAGTTTTCACTGCATGTGAAATGGATGTGAAATTAATGACATTTGACCGATATCTGATATATATATAGCTTCTTATTCTGCATTGTATGAAACATCAGACTGCAAGCTGGATAAGATTAAGTGAAACTATGAAGTGCAGTCATCACCACCATTAGGGCAGTCAGACCACACCATTGTACTTTAAACAGTCTATTTCCTATTAAAAGGTCAGAAACACTAATCGTTCTAATAAAGTGATATAAATGTTTACAGATTTATAAACACTCCCTGTCTATCTGTACATGCTGGTACTAAACATCAGGTTTAAGATCTCCACAGAAAAGAGGCAGTGTCTTATAAATATTAATGACCTTTCCACACACAGAGATGAAAGTCTCTGATAGCACGGCGGGTGCAGGCTTCCAAACAACCCAAGGTTAACTGTTAGAGTATAGAAAAACTGTTTCTCTTTCAAAGTCTATTTATGAACATAATGATTCTAGTATGATGTACAAATGATTCCACTACAACATTTTATTGTAGAAACATAAACAAATACTTGTTGTGTAAACAATTATTATGTGTTAGGAAATGTGATTATAATCTATTGGTAAACATAGGAAATTACACCATCAAAATATTAAAGATCCTCATGACTATAGCCTGAGCCTGTTTGGTATGAGTGATTACTCTATTGAAAAGACAGGTTTTGTACACCCTTATTCTACAGTTCCACTGTAACAACACAGGTTTTGTACACCCTTATTCTACAGTTCCACTGTAACAACACAGGTTTTGTACACCCTTATTCTACAGTTCCACTGTAACAACACAGGTTTTTGTAAACACCCTTATTCTACAGCTCCACTGTAACAACACAGGTTTTTGTACGCCCTTATTCTACAGTTCCACTGTAACAACACAGGTTTTGTACACCCTTATTCTACAGTTCCACTGTAACAACACAGGTTTTGTACACCCTTATTCTACAGTTCCACTGTAACAACACAGGTTTTGTACACCCTTATTCTACAGTTCCACTGTAACATCACAGGTTTTGTACACCCTTATTCTACAGTTCCACTGTAATAACACAGGTTTTGTACACCCTTATTTTACAGTTCCACTGTAACAACACAGGTTTTGTACACCATTATTCTACAGCTCCACTGTAACAACACAGGTTTTTGTACACCATTATTCTACAGTTCCACTGTAACAACACAGGTTTTGTATGCCCTTATTCTACAGCTCCACTGTAACAACACAGGTTTTGTACACCATTATTCTACAGCTCCACTGTAACAACACAGGTTTTGTACACCCTTATTCTACAGTTCCACTGTAACAACACAGGTTTTGTACACCCTTATTTTACAGTTCCACTGTAACAACACAGGTTTTGTACACCCTTATTCTACAGTTCCACTGTAACAACACAGGTTTTGTACACCCTTATTCTACAGTTCCACTGTAACAACACAGGTTTTGTACACCCTTATTCTACAGCTCCACTGTAACAACACAGGTTTTGTACACCCTTATTCTACAGTTCCACTGTAACAACACAGGTTTTGTACACCCTTATTCTACAGTTCCACTGTAACAACACAGGTTTTTGTACACCCTTATTCTACAGCTCCACTGTAACAACACAGGTTTTTGTACGCCCTTATTCTACAGCTCCACTGTAACAACACAGGTTTTGTACACCCTTATTCTACAGCTCCACTGTAACAACACAGGTTTTGTACACCCATATTCTACAGTTCCACTGTAACAACACAGGTTTTGTACACCATTATTCTACAGTTCCACTGTAACAACACAGGTTTTGTACACCCATATTCTACAGTTCCACTGTAACAACACAGGTTTTGTACACCCTTATTCTACAGTTCCACTGTAACAACACAGGTTTTTGTACACCCTTATTCTACAGTTCCACTGTAACAACACAGGTTTTGTACACCCATATTCTACAGTTCCACTGTAACAACACAGGTTTTTGTATTCCCTTATTTTACAGTTCAATTTGGACAACTCGGGTTTTTTGGATATTTTATGTGATTTAGATGATTGAAATAAAGAAATGTTTTCTGCTGTTGTCTCAGTAAAAAAGCTATCAGTCTCCTGCTCTTGTTAATGTATGGCTATTGTGTATTGATTAACATCATGTCAAAATCATTCTGAACGTAGGTAAATACTTGTATCTGATTCTTTGAATAGAGTCATTGCTAAACTATTGTTAATAAAAGTAGTATCCCTTTATTTTGTTTATGAGATCATATACTCAGTGGAGAAGTTGGTAAATTGTTTATAAAATTGAAATTTCCCTCATGCTTCATTGGATTTAAACAGAACATTGAATCAGACACAAATTCAGTGCATGATCTAATTATGGTCTTATTACTTAATGAATACAATATCATTTCTTAAGAACTTTTCTGAAAGAAATCACATAGTGATTATGTGAAAATGGACACTTCTGTCATTTTACATGCTCTGAATACCTTTTCTTTCCTGCAGTAGTTAGCATTGTATCCTGGAGATTTGTCTGTAGATTTGATCTTAAGTGTCAAGCGTGATAAAAAACTAATGAGGCAAGCTCTGACTTCAGTAAACAACTAACATCTTATTTGAAAACTGGAAAAGTAGGACATAGAAGGACACATCTGATTTCTGGATTTATCATCCCATCAATAACCGGGGTTGTTCTGAAGTGGAGTCTCCTTGAAGCAGCTGATGACTACCCGACTGTACAACATACAGGAGGCCCATTGCATGACATCTAGGGCAACTGATAAAAGTATCCTGCCTGATAACACAACCTCAACAGTACAGGCCATGCAACACCTAAGAGTAGATATATACAGAGAAGGTTGATGAAAGTGCTGAATGTGTTTTTGTTGTCCTTCAAATTGTGAAATACTGTTTGGATATTATTGTGACAAATATTATTGCTTATTAAAATTTTGTACAAAATTAACATTTATTCTCAAAATTATTAAAAGCTTCATCAATCTGAAATCTATCAAATTCTTGTGTCTTTCATGTTCACTACCAGAAATGAACTTATTTGATTGGAACTAGCTATAACTATATATATACCAAATTTGGAAGCTACACTCCTTCTAAATGTAAATTTAGCTAATCGCGTTAATTATAGATATATGTTTTATTACTGTGCTAAGTGGAGATATGTTAAATAGTGTTCCACTGATGATAAACACACAGGAAAAAGTGATTAAATCAAGCACCTTATTAGCCTGAGTCTAGCTTTACAAATGTATCACTGAAACACAACCACATATTTTCAGTTGACAGTTGTTTCCCAGTTGCAATAAAACAGCAACATCTAATAACATACCAGCAGAAGCCTGTCCTGGTAATAAGCCTATCTAAATGTATGCTGTTCTGTAGATTTAACTTTTTTTGTCACCTGTCTCTCTATAAAAATATAAATTTAACAATTTCAACAATTTCTTGGGAAAATTGCTAGAAAATGGTAACAAGCCTGTTGACTGGCATTAAACATATGACAGTGGCCAGACATTCACATGATAATGCTAAAACATCAGTCTGAATGAGATTGCTGATGTAAACAGAAAAATAATTCTTTAATCTTGTCATGTCTTATGTGTCTAGATAGACAAGTGTACTGTAAACCATCCGTCAGTTTGAAAAAAATCATTAAATACTGTTGAACCTGTTTGAATTATATGAAATTATGCTTGTGAAAATAAATTAGAGTTTGTCAGGGTTGACATTGCCCAAAATCATGACAAAGTGACTAAACGCATCCTAGCAAGGCAGGAAACGACCAGTCAGAGATGGCATTTCCTGAGGGGGAAAATGTTGATTATGAAATAATCATCTTTTGAATCATATACTGTACTACATTGATGGAGAGTGGATTGAGACTTTATCTGACTATGTTTTACAGCCTGCTATCCAGAGCATTTTACGTCAATAGTTAAACATGTAGTCTCAAGATATGTTAGAAAAATTCAAAATGTAAGTGAAACAAAATAGAAAGGGTTCAAACTACACCTAGACAGAAAATTGTTGTTTTTATTGAAAAATCTGGTTTGAACTATCACTTATTTGAACTGACCAGAGGTTTACCAAATTAATTTTTCAACATGGGTGATCTATATCTGATTATTTTGGATAATTCAGATAACAAAACACGTATTTCATGGCTTTAATATGAGCCAATAGTCAAACCTATTTCCCCTCAGTTTATACCGTATACTGTCCTGCAATAAAACCCTACCCTGAGTTTCAGCCATAATTTTGATGGTGGCCCATCACAGGATAAACAATACGTTTTACACTTAGCTGATATTTTCTTTATACAAGGCAAAACCTGTTTGTAATAGTATACTTGGTTTATCACCATACAAAGTCTCCTTGTAGTACTTGTTTGCTATCTCACTGAATGTCATACAGAGGGCCCATCACATGCTATCCTGAGCAACCAGGGTAAAAAGTCTTGCCCAAGGACCCAACTATGGCAACATAGACCAGTCCTTATCCCTGCTTTCAGAGAAACACAAACTACCACATGTTCAGAGAAACACAAACCACCACATGTTCAGAGAAACACAAACCACCACATGTTCAGAGAAACACAAACCACAACATGTTCAGAGAAACACAAACCACAACATGTTCAGAGAAACACAAACCACCACATGTTCAGAGAAACACAAACCACCACATGTTCAGAGAAACACAAACCACAACATGTTCAGAGAAACACAAACCACCACATGTTCAGAGAAACACAAACCACAACATCACAAACCACAACATGTTCAGAGACACACAAACCACAACATGTTCAGAGACACACAAACCACAACATGTTCAGAGAAACACAAACCACCACATGTTCAGAGAAACACAAACCACAACATGTTGAGAGAAACACAAACCACAACATGTTCAGAGAAACACAAACCACAACATCACAAACCACAACATGTTCAGAGACACACAAACCACAACATGTTCAGAGACACACAACATGTTCAGAGAAACACAAACCACCACATGTTCAGAGAAACACAAACCACAACATGTTCAGAGAAACACAAACCACAACATGTTCAGAGAAACACAAACCACCACATGTTCAGAGAAACACAAACCACCACATGTTCAGAGAAACACAAACCACAACATGTTCAGAGAAACACAAACCACAACATGTTCAGAGAAACACAAACCACCACATGTTCAGAGAAACACAAACCACCACATATAAGAAGCATCAACCCACACATCTCAAATCTCTGTCTGTGTCTGTGTAGGCCAACACTGGCCTGGAAGAGTTATCAAAGTCCTTGATTGGAAAATATATAGGTACCTTAATTATGAAAAAAATTGTACTTACATATTTTGCGAAGAAAGAACGATTGTCACTTTGTGATCCTCTAGCTTTTTCCATTTCATCCCTCTTCATCTTCTCAATGTAACTTTGTGTGTCAGGTCTTTAAACACCAAATAAGGAAATGAAATTAGATGTCAATCATATACTTTTTCAAAAATCTGTAAAGAATTTTATGGAACCTTTTCATGTCTCTATTTTCAAAAACTTCATATCTGACATGAAGTTATTATAATAAACAGTTTCATATTTGCACAAAATTGTGCCATTGGTTTGTAGAACATTTTATTTTGATCAGTGACTAAAGTTTGCAATTTGCACAGAGGAATAGTTACAACAGTTAACTTAACTCGGTAAAAGCATGTTTACATGTCACATTAAACTAAACAGTTGTAGAAAGAGATTTTAATGTTGAAAAACAGCAGATATTTCAGCTGGCTACTGGCTTCTGATATTAAGTACCACCCTTTAAAGTGTATTTTGATAAATATATGTACATATGCATGTGTTTACATTATAAACAACTTTTTTTGAAATCATTCTTTCCATTTTTTGCTTCTGATATTTTACTTTAAATTGTTTATAATTCTGATATATTCATGTATGATGTTTACTTTCCATTAATAAGAGAAGGGATTCATAAGTTATATGGATATAACCCACACTCAATTTATAATGTTGTATAATAGTCTTCAGGATTCATGATTTCAAGCCTATATTCAATAAATTTCTTTGAAGAAACACTTGTGAGAAAATAAGTTTGAAAGAAAATGAAAAATATTGTATAGATATACACTCTTATAAGTAAATTTGCTGTAAAAATTCAATTTCAATGTAAACAAAAGAAATAGTGTAGCCTAATTATACTTACGCTGGACCTAAGATAGTCTGTGATATATCTACTGTAGTATTCCAATGAGTCAAGTCAGAGTTGTCTACACTGCTACCAAGACACTGTGCTGGATCAGTGGATATGGAAAACCCAATTATCTCCCCTGATTGGTCAAAATGGATCCATAGATGATCTGACAACTCTGACTCATAGATTCCACACTATTTAAAAAAACAAACAAAAAAAAAAAACATACAGACATCAACAAAATACTTATTATAAACAAGCATGTACAAGTAAACAGACTTTATTCAAAATATGATATCATAAGTTCAATTTCATTTTAAAAAGGCAACATGATTTTTGAAACTCAGATATAGGAGTCCAGGACTCATATTCAAGGATCATGTGAATGCTCAGTTTTTCTTTTTTTCTCAAATCGTTGGTGGAAGGGTCAAGGAGGGAGGAGGGACATCACAGAAACTGTCTAAGTATAGGATATGTGGGTGAAGGAGTAACAGCCCATGTACAGCATTGGGTGGTGAGGAATGGTATGGGAAACAAGGATTGTAGGGTGGGAGGGGGGGATGGGTTTTAGTAGTATAAAGTATATACAGCTAATACAGGAGAAGAGAATGGAAAGGTAAGAGAAACAGTCAGTGTCTAAGATAACAAAGGGTCTTATTTAGTTCACTTACTGCCTGAGTGTAGGAATATACATAGTCCTCCTCAGAGTTACCAGTGGTCCTCACTTGCATACGCACTCTGTAAATGTCGTTGGCCCTTACCAGATTCTACAAGTACATCACACATTCACAAACAATTAAAAGTTACCAAGACAAAATAGTCATCCCGAGATCTTTGTTGACATTCAAGTTACTGTGTATCACTATTCCTTAACAAGAACAAGCAGGTATTTTTAATACAACCTAAACGGAACTTTTTTCTGAGACAGTGACATCAAATATATAAATACTCACTTTAAGCATTCTCTTCTCATCCAGTGACAAGTTGACAGGCTCGGAAAGGAAGGCTCTGTTATTTTTGACGGACTTCACCACTACAGTGCCTCGCTTGGTAAATGTGGGCACTTCTTGGTCTGAACAAAATTATGCAATTTATAATATATAACAAAAATTTGATTGCTTCAAACCAAAATTCTATTTTAAATAAGATACTAATTTGATACCATATTTTTCTGGTTTATAAGTCCTTATAATTCTAACCTTTTATTGACGCTCTACATCAGTCAAGCATCTGTGAAGAGGTCTTTCAATCTATGTGCACTGCAATTCTTAATTACATGTGTAGGAAAAAGGGCTGCTTAGTAATATTTATAACTTACCATTATCCAGGCAGTGTTCAACATCAAATGTCCTTTGTCCATCATAGAAATCCTCAGCCTAGAGAAAAACAAGTAAAAATACTAACAGGTGACCTTAATAGATGAAAGCAATGAAAACTTTAGCAGGAAGAACAAACCTGTCAACTACTATTATTAAAAAATGTAATACATCAGCTTCCAACCCCAATACTACAAACACTTCCCAGTCATTTTTGTAGGATATTACCCAGCTAAGTCCAGAGCATCAATGCCAAAAGTTTGTCCAGTTTTTTTTAAAATGTCAGTGAGTCCCAGAGGAAAAGCATGTGTCAAGGACTCCAATATTTGGAGTCCAAAAACAATTGGGATTCCTTCAATAAAAGAATATGTACAAAGAACTTACAACAATGATGAGATGGTTGAACAACCTGTAGTTTGATACTTGCCACAATGTTATTTTGTTTACAGATTTACCTCACAAACTAAAACCATGTTAATTCAAAAAGACATTATAATCACAATTGATGATGGACTTTATAGTACCAAATTGACAATAAGCTAATAAGAAACATGTGTATGATGAAGAACTAGACAAAGTTTACAACACAACACTCAGAGTTAAGAGAATCAACAGATACCTCTTGTTCGGTAGTGGTATATTGGTAATGTCTTTATGATATGGACTTTCTTACTCAAGGATCTGGAATCCTAAATGGAAAATCTAAACTGCTACCATTGTATGGTACTATTGTGTTCAGATATGAGGTGAGCTCAGACGTGTCAACCATAAGCAAAAAAGTAAACATATAAAAAAAAAACTCCCCAGGAATACACTCAAGAATACTGCACCAGGAACCAAGCCAATCTTCAGAGTAGTGTAAGCAGCAAATGGACCAACTAACCCATCACAAGTAAACTTAAAATTAAACATTTTGTTGGTAGTTTATCTTTCTGTTCCATACAGATTACACCTTTATCTAAGAATATTCAATTTTGATTTGGCTGACAGGGTTCAACATTAATATTTTTTTCAACTGGACTAGTGGATTAGTAACTTACAGTTTACTAGACCACTTGAGATTTCTACTCGACAATTTTTAAAAAATGAAGAACATCTTTAAAGTTTGTTCTCTCCTGTGTTATTTTACCAACATTGAGACAAAAACAAAATTACAATGTAAAAGAATGTAATACATGTTATATCTTACAAACAGTGTCAATATTCATTTCATGATCCTTTACCAGAGGACAACATCTTAAACTAACACAACTACATGTCAAAATCTTTAATGTAATTAATCTGGACTAAAAGTACATTAAACTTGTGCCCCTTTTGTAACTTTACCATCCAATAACGACAAACAGTAACAGGGTACCAGTCTAAAAATTGATCTAGCCAACGATAGTTGGTTTTTCCCGTACTATGGAATGCTGTGCATGTGTGACAAATGACAGTTTTTCTGTTGGAAAAAAAAAAGTTTTCAATACACTCTTGGCGATGTAACCATCTTATTAGGTATGCTAGAGATTGTCTTCAGTGAATGGCTGGTTCAATTATCGCCATCGATTAATTATACGATTAATGCATGAAAATAATACAAATTTTTTATTCTTTTCGCACTAGACCATTCGGGCTATCTCGACGCAGTCTCAACTAACCCGAACCGATGGTTTACTAGACAATGTTGTTCAGACGTGCCTTAATGTCGAACCCTGGCTGACAGAATGTAAATGTAAAGTTCTGCACAAGACAACATTTCAAGGAATGCTTTTGAAGAAAACTGTTAATACTCATTTACTTATATACTTATGGAAATTGTGTACCTCAATTTACCATTTAAACAAAAATATGATCCTTCATTTGCAAAAATTATTTATAGATCTAACTAGATTGATTTACAATCATTCACAAGGCCCTGACTACATCATCACAGTCGAACACAATGAAATATTTGTGTAAATTATAAAATCAACTGAAAATAAGCCCATAGAAATAATAAATTGTAATCCCAGAAGAATTTTAGTGAACAGTATACACACTTGTTTTTTCACCAAATACTCCGCTATCTATAATTCAGTAATCTTTCAGTGCCCTACATTTTAACGGTTTGGTTTGGAAGTTTTCAAACCAATTTCGCCTGTCCAAAATGACTACACTGACTATGTCACTGTTGTATGTTTGGTTATGTGTGTGTATGTGTGCAAGCGTGTGAGTGACAGAGAATAGCCTCTTTGTGAAATAGAGAGATACACGTGCAGAAATAAAAAGAAGTCGAAACAGACGAAACTCAACAGATTTGTTTTTACCACAGAAAGTGGACATTTACGTAGAAGCTAACGGCTGGTAAAATACTACAATTGGCGTCGTCGGCAATTTGGACTGCCGGGATTGTCATTGCTGCTGTAGTTTTCTATCGGTTTCAGGGAAGACGGTGTAGAATCCCGTGGAGAGGGTGCGCGCCATCTTGATTTTTTATGTCATTTGTTCTCGTTACAAGTCTTGTCAACTTCGTTTTCGTGTTTGTTTATTCATGTATCCTGGGTAGAGGGAACATTAATAGACTATTTCGTCCCAGTTTTTGTTGCGCTTTCTTATGTCAGCTGTCCGTCAGTTAACTGTCATTATTAAACACTGCTGTGAATTGTCGATCTGGTTAGGTGCTCTGTTAGCGCTTGACCGATTACATTTCATTTCTTGACCATATTGGCTGGAGTAAGGTGTTATGTTGTCACCTCCCCTGGTTTTCGGTTTCGAAATGGTCGATTTTTAAACAGTTGTTTCATTTGATTCTGGACACCTCGATAGTGTTTTACAGTTCCAGATTACTCTAGATTTCTGTGTGGTGGGTGGTATTGTACCGCTACCCCAGACTTACGAATTAATATTCAAATCTTTACTTTGCTTACACACTTAAGTGTTTTGTCACATTGTGCTTGTGTTATTGTTGTGTTTTTGTTTTTACTAGATGAACAGACAGTTTGCAGGTGTGCTTATTGCTGACTCCAGGGCAAATAACTTTCAACAATTTGGTGACCCAGCTGATTTTAAATTTAAATGTATTATCCAGAGAGGAGCAAATATTGAGGACCTTAAAGCATTGTCTATTCCAATCCTTAGAACATTTGAACCATTAAAAATACTCATCATCAAAATTGCAGGAGGTATAAATGACTTACTGAATTTAGACCGTCAGTCTTCTGGAAAAACAATTACACCATCAGGGAAGTCAGCAGATGAGTTAATTCAAGAACTTTCAAAATTTAGAGACCGGATCAAGGAAGTCAGACCATTGTCAAAAGTAAGTTTTATTACTATCCCTCCGGCATCTTTGAGAGCTTTTCAACTGGCGAACTCAACTCTACCTGTTCAGGACGACATAGTTAGACCCCTACAGGAACATCACAATAAAGTTGTGCTGGAGGTTAATTCGAGGATACATCATTTGAATAATCAGACAGTGCCAACCAGTTGGACTGTAAGGTGGGCTGATACAATTGTGAAAAAACACAAAAAGCGACGAGGAAGGGCACGAAATCTTGTCACAGCCTATCGTTACAGTTTTGAACATTATTATGATGGTTTACATGCAAAGTCAAACATAAAGCGCATTTGGTTTGGTCAAGTTGTTGCAGGACTTAGAGGAGACATACGGAAACTTGAACAATCAGTGAACGATATTCGAGTTGTGCAGGCTAGTACAAGTTCCACAGATTCCTCTGAGGACAAATCTCGAATAGACACTGAGGACAGAAGCTGGAAAAGACTGAGACGTTGATTTGTGATCGTGTGGTTGGTGACCTGTTGTCGCCTTATCCCCTTTCACAATGATTCGTATTAACTTCTGTGAGAAGACATCTTTGTTAGACATTCCTGGTATTGGAGAACGGCTTGCAGACAAGATCATGCAACTCCGTGAGGTTATGGGAAATATAAACCAGGATGTATTTTTGTCCATACCCTATCTCAGACCAACAGAAGCCATGATGAGCAGCATTGACTTCTCTCCAAGTTATGAACGTGGTGTCTCTGGTACTCCTCACCCTTATCAACAAGATGTCCAAACTGAACCATTATCATCAGCAGGTGAGACCAGCCCCTATAGAAGTCGATCTACCCCCAACTTTCTACCAAGGGGTACAGAGTTTGAAAGGGAGTACATACCAAGGCATTCACCTTCATCTGTCAACGCAACATACCAACAAACCCGGTATTATGATAGAGACCCTCGAACCCGAGACCAGCATGAGATTGATCCAAGGCATTATGAAAGAGGTCCTATTACTCGAGGTCGATCACGTGAAGTGTATGACGTACCAGAAATGTTGAGTCGCCATATTCAACCTCATAGGCGAGGACGTGTGAATGCTCCGAAGACGTTAAAGTATGATGGAACCTCCGATTGGAAAGCTTTCATGACCAAATTCACCAAGTTCTCTGAATCTGAAAATTTGAATGCCCGAGAATGTAAGGACAATTTGTGCTGGGTACTGGAGGGCAAAGCAAGTGAATACTTCACCATGCTTCTGGACCGTGACCCAGATATGGAGTATTTTGATATCGTGTCTCGGATGGAGCGCCGTTTTGGATTCAAAGAATTGGCTGAAACTACCCAGGCCCGTCTTCGAAACGCTCAACAGTATCAAGGAGAAAAGTTGGCAGACTGGGCAGATAGAGTACTATCCCTGGCAACAAGAGCTTACCACAATCTGCCTGATGATTTTATGTATGGGCAAGCCATGCTTACCATTTGTCAAGGGGCAATAGACAAGGAGGCAGGCCAATATGTTTCCAACCTTCGTCTAAAAACGATTGAGGAAGTAGTTGACAAGATGCGGCTCTACCAACACAACAGGAAGGCTATTTATGGCCGTGACAGAGGCAAATATAATGTGACCTCAGAAGAACCCCTCGAGGAACCAAGCATGGACAACATAAACTTGAGCCGAACATTCCCAAAGAAGCAGCCAGCTAGCCAACAGACAAGCGCAAGTTGGCAATCCCAAACTACAAATCAACGACTGGCATCCTTGGAAATGAAGGTTTCAGACATGCAACAATCTCTACAACAGATTTTGGCAGCATTAGGAAACAGCCCCAAAAAGGAAGTGGTTTGTTATGGATGTGGTGAGAAGGGTCACTTTAAGACAAAATGTCCTACCAAAGCTGATGATAAGAAAGCTGTGCAAGTCTTAGAGGCATCTGAAGATCTCCACGAGGATCTTGATGTAAAAGACAGTGAGCAGTTAAACTTCACCAGGTCGGACAACTAGGCCGAATCCCGACCTTAGGTAACCAAAATGGCCTTGTTTGTGACAAGGAAATGGTCACTAATCTCAATGAGCTAGCATCACACGAAACTGTGGATAGAGATGTTGAAACTACAGAGAATATGGCCAAGACAGATAATGAAAAAGACAAATGGCCCTTAGAGTTGGAAGCCGGTGTGGTTGATCGTCTTTGCTCAACGTCAATGTTTCAGATACCCATTGTAGTTGACGGTTTTGAAACAAGAGCTGTGGTAGATACTGGAGCAGAGATATCCATAATCTCAGATGAGGTTTATAAAAAGCTTAAGGACCCACCACCGATCCTCAGACATGTAACACTGAATGCTGCGGGAAAAAATCAGCCTATTGAGAGTTTTGTGATCGGACCAATAACGCTGACTTTAGGGTCAAAAGGCTACAGTGGAAATCTGTTTGTTGGACCAATAGAAGATGATGTTTTACTTGGTCTGGATTTCTTAAAAGCTAACAATGCCCAACTGGACATTTCTGGAGAGTCTTTGACAATGCGCCTACGTGGAGAAATTCTTCATGTAACTACTGGAAAGGAATTCCAAGTTAATCCAGATACCAAGGTGTATGTACAGAAGCGGGTTGTGGTTCCCCCAAACAGTGTGGCGAGGGTAGCTTGTCGGCTTTCTGGAGCGGTGGATGGATCTAGTGTGGTTGTAGAACCTACTATAGACAACGGGTTACTGGTTCCAAGATCAGTATACAATACAAGTTCCCATATTAAGCTGTATTGTGTAAATGTAACTAACCAAAATATAGTCCTGAAGAGGAATACAGAAATGGCTATTGTGAGTGAAGCCACAGAGATTATGGAACAAGATGGTGACCCAATATTTGTGAATAATTTGCAATGTGCAGATGAGACACCGGACATACTCCCTGAACATGTGCAGTGTCTTCTTGATGATGCCAAGGGAAGGCTCTCTGGTGATGAGTTGAACCAGTTTACTAAGCTTGTCCTGGATCATTCTGATGTCTTTGCAAAGAACGACTTTGATTTAGGTAACTTTAGCGCCCTAGAACACAGTATAGACACTGGATCAGCAAGACCCATCAAACAACGATTTCGCAGAACCCCAGCATGTTTCTCCAATGAAGAGGAGTTACATTTACAAAAAATGCTTGATGCAGGGGTCATCGAACCTTCCACTTCAGAATGGGCATCGGCACCTGTGTTAATCCGTAAACGAGATGGAGGAGTCCGATGGTGTATAGACTATCGAGGCCTCAATTCAGTCACCACCAAGGACGTATTTCCGCTTCCTCTCATAGAGGAATGTCTTGATGCACTTGCAGATAATGTCTGGTTTTCCAAACTTGATGCCAACTCGGCATATTGGCAAGTCCCATTACGGAAGGCTGATAGGGACAAAACCGCATTTACAACGAAATACGGGTTATTCCAATTTGTGAAGATGGGATTTGGACTCTGTAATGCCCCAGCAACGTATGCCAGAGTGATGAATCTGGTTCTTAGGGGATTAACCTGGAACATTGTCTTGGCTTTTCTAGATGATGTTTTAGTTCTGGGTCGAACATTTACAGATCATCTTCAAAACCTAGCAGCAGTGTTTGAACGTTTCAGGGCATTTCAGTTAAAACTAAAACCTGCTAAATGTGAATTCTTCAAGAAGAAGGTTGAATTCTTAGGCAGAACAATCAGTGACAATGGAATTGCCCCAAGTGAGAAACATGTGGAAAAGATAAAAGAATGGCTGACACCGGAATCGTCAAAAGAGGTAGAACAGTTCCTGGGATTTGCTAACTATCATCGTTCATTTATTCCGGAATTTTCCAGAATCGCAGTCCCTCTTTATCAGTTGACTGGGAAAAACCACTTCCGGTGGGATGAGGAACAAGAGCAAGCTTTTTCGAAGCTGAAATCTCTGCTAATTTCACCGCCAGTTTTGACAATTCCCAATAGCAATGATCTTTTCATACTGGACACGGACGCATCAGATTTTGCCATTGGTTGTGAACTTTGCCAAGTTCAAGAGGGAAAGGAACGAACTGTGTCTTATGCTAGTTTTGCACTTACTCCTGAACAACAACGCTACTGCACTACCCGCAAAGAACTTCTTGCTGTGATTCGGTGTATAAGACAATTCAGACACTACTTGTTAGGACGCAAATTTGTAGTTCGAACTGACCACAATAGTTTAGTCTGGTTGCTGAACTTTAAAAATCCTCAAGGACAACTGGCTAGATGGCTTGAGGAATTGAGCCAATATGACCTGACTATTATGTACCGAAAGGGGAAAGATCATCTTAATGCAGATAGTCTTTCGCGCAACTTAGAAAAGGACCCATGTGACAGCTTTAAGCATGGCCTGGATCCAACCAGCTTACCCTGTGGAGGTTGTTCATATTGCATGCGCGCCCATGAACACTGGCATCGTTTTATATCAGACGTCGATGAAGCAGTTTCTCTGAGTAACCTCCCAAGTGCACAAGGAGTGAATCGTCTGGGATACGAGCGAGAAGATGCTCAAGTGGACAACGGACTCGTTACTGTAGAGGTATCAACTGCAGGAATTAATCTCTTAACTTCCAGGGAAGAACACTTAGAGGAGAGTGTAAATACCTTGAACACATATTCCTTACAGTATTCTAAACCACAAATCCAAGCTGCTCAGGAAAAAGACCCAGATCTGCAAGTGATTCTAGATTGGTTGAAGACTGGACAAACTGTAGACGAAGGAGAACTTTTTGGATCAAATAGAGCTACAAAATATTATTGGATTAATAGAGAAATGTATTTCCTGGACGAACAGGGTGTATTGCGGAGAAGAGATCCACAAGACAACCAAGACAGTGTGGGTGAGGTGGACTTCTTAGTAGTACCTTTAAGTATGAGGGAAGAGGTGATCTCAATGTGTCATGATAACCCTGCAAGTGCACATCAAGGGATAAATCGTACAGAACACATGGTGCGACAGAGGTTTCATTGGTATGGGTTGTCCCGAGATGTACAGATGTTTGTAAAGAGCTGCACTGTGTGCAATACGAAGAAAAAGCCTAGTCGGAAAGCACGATGCCCACTGACCCTCTTTCAGTCTGGTGAACCCATGGAAAGAGTCCATCTAGACTTTATGGGCCCACTACCATGTACAAAGAGAGGAAATGAATATATATTGGTCATGGTTGATCAATTCACAAAGTGGGTCGAATGTGTTCCTTTGCCTACACAAACCGCTGAGGTTACAGCAAGAGCGGCTGTAAATGAATTCTTTGCCAGATTTGGATATCCTTTCCAAATTCACACGGACCAAGGGCGGAACTTTGAAAGCCGTTTGTTTAAGGCACTGTGTCAAGTTCTACAAATCTATAAAACCAGAACCACAGCCTATAGGCCATCTGCAAACGGGCAGGTCGAACGATATAATCGCACCATTATGAATGCTATCCGGTGTTTCATAAAATCTCAGGACGAGTGGGATGTGTACTTACCACAAGTAGCCGGAGCATTAAGATGCTCTGTGAATCGTCAGACTGGCTACACAGCAAACTACATGATGCTGGGCCGAGAGACTAATCAACCAGTTGACCTGTTGTATCGCGTTCCCTCCGATGGAAAGGCAAACAACTCTGATACATATGTGGAAAACTTGGTGGAGGCAATTCAGACAGCAAATGAGCTTGCAAGAAAAACTCTTGTTACCACACAAAAGAGGATGAAAAGGGATTATGACCTTCGAGTTCATCAGATGCAGTTTAAAGTCGGAGATATTGTCTTTTTATTTGACAATGCTTCTCTTCCTGGACAAAACCTAAAACTGAAAGATGTTTGGAAAGGCCCCGGGGTCATTCTGAAACGTTTCTCACCTTATGTGTATGAAGTTCAAATGGACAAGATCAGAAAAGCGGTTAATCATGATCGACTGAAAATCTGTAATGATCGGAAGTTACCACAGTGGATCAAAAATCTACAAAACAGTCAGGAGGACCAGGTGGAAGAGGTTTATTGTGTGTGTGAGAAACCAGATGATGGGACCTTAATGATCCAATGTGACTTCTGTTTCAAATGGTTCCATGGCAGTTGTGTTGGAATAGATGCCACCAAAGCAGAGCAAATGGAACTGTACTGTTGTAATGCATGTGAAATGGGATGACTCTGTTCAGAAAAAGGGGAGGAGTGTTGTATGTTTGGTTATATGTGTGTATGTGTGCAAGCGTGTGAGTGACAGAGAATAGCCTCTTTGTGAAATAGAGAGATACACGTGCAGAAATAAAAAGAAGTCGCAACAGACGAAACTCAACAGATTTGTTTTTACCACAGAAAGTGGACATTTACGTAGAAGCTAACGGCTGGTAAAATACTACATCACTTAACCTTGTGACTGAGATGACGTATTAAAACGCATGTTTTCAGAAGAAGAAAATTAAGGCAAATCATAAAGCCTGTCTGTTCCCGCATGTGTACTGTACCCATGTACGCTTATATACGTCATCTTACTGCATTACACGTATACAAAATAAGAAAAAAGTTGAAAAAAATATGCCATGGGTGCAGACAAATACTAAAAGTGACAGAGGCATTTAGTATTAAGTTTAATGCCCTAAATTATATATAAAACATACGCTAGGTTGGTATAATCTTCAGCCTCAGGACCCTTTAACAACTTCGATCTTGTGGCAGGTGTTTTCTACGTCAAGATGATTTAATCCACTTACTTTGGAAAAAGAAACACCTGCTGTAGAGAAAATAACACGTCTTTCTACTCACACTCACCAGGATACCATAAGATCCGATTACAAAGACGAAAATCGCCGACAGCATCTTCTGGATCTTCATGGGCGCAGCCATATTGTAGTGACTGAAATAGTGCTGCAGAAATGATCCAATCAGGTACTCTGTATAAAAAAGCACACTTATATCACCCAATCAAGTAAACCGTTATTTCACGTTTCAGTCGTTGGGGAAAAAATGGCGGCTGCTGTACACTGTGATGCATAAAGTATTCACTGATTTCGTTGATATCGCAGCAGGATTCTTGCAACATTCACCACACGTAACAATGGATCTCGCTGAGGATTTCAACGAAATTGACGACGATATTATATTTTATGCAGTCTTATATTCCAGCGTGACAGTTGTGTTTGCAATGGCCGTTTTATCCAAATTTTTGACACACGAGTTCAGGTTTGGATTCAGATCAGTTTTGAGTTTGATTGTTTTGTTTCTTGGAGAACCTCTATGCCAGTTCTTTATCAAAGGTCCAGGAGGTGTTTTGACATTTGCTGTATGTTGTCTACTGATATATTCTGTGCTTCCCGCGAGCCATTTGCCAGTGGGAAACAAGGCTGTTTTGATAACAGGTAATGTCATTTAATAATATTGGGGCTTAGCTGTTAAAAGCATTTTTTTCGATGTGCCTACTCGCAATATACAGTAAGGATGTTGTATCTAACATGGCTGTTATTAAAATTTAACATGATAATTTTTAGGGGAAACCAAAGATAGCCCTTGATTGCACACGTGGATTAAGTGACTGAATAGTCCGTTTAAAGATGTTGTTCATTGATTTATGCTATTATCATGATATATTGTAAACGCGGCTTTGTGACTTCTTAATCAGGGTCCAGCAGGCGATCATTCATTCATCAAATGACAGTAACAGACTAAAGTTCATTTAATAAGGAAATATTTATATTTGAAATATTTTTAAGGGTTTGTTAATGGTTTGTAAATTCATGATAATTTGAAGATTTAATGACAAATTGGTTTGATTTGATTTGTCTGTGCACATGTTTTCTATCATAATGGTTGGGTTCATGTTGTCAAATATTCAACAAATTATTAATTTATGATCAGTTACTGATAGAATTATGTATGTTGTACATAAAGTTGTTTTTCTATTTGGCCTTGATATAAATGATTTAGATCATTTGTTTGATTTGTTTTCTGTCAAATTCAGTTTGCTAGAGTTTGCTAAAATTACTTCTATATTGTGATGTAACAACAATTGTTATGTGAAATTATATATTAGGTTGTGATAGTGGATTTGGAAGTGCCCTTGTCAAAAAACTGGACAGTATAGGAATGCGAGTGTATGCAACTTGTCTGAACTCAGATGGACCAGGAGCTATAGCTATTCGTAACAACTGTTCAGAAAGGTTTGTATTAACCAAAAAATACCTGGCTCATTTTTTTACATTATCTTACCCAAAGGGTCGAGATGACCTGTAGCTATCATGCATCGTCCATCGTTGTGCACTGTGCGCTATTTGCCGTCCGTAAACTTGTCCTTTAAAACACTACTCTTGCTTAACACCGGGGTGGATTTCTACCAAATTTGGTCTGGAATATCATTGGGAGAGGAGGGTGATTTCATAAATTCATAAATTTGATTTGACCACTTGGAACATGGGGATGGGTCACCAAAGGGTAGTTAAACAATACTCCTTTTCAAAATGCTACTCTTCCTTAATGTTTGAATGCATTTCATTCAAATTTTGTCTGTAACATCAGTAGAGGTTGGCAAATAATTCTTACATTCAGTAGTTTGATTTGACCCCTAGGGACTTGGGCCCGAGGCCCCAAAAGAGGAAATTAGACAATATTTTGCTTCAAAATGCTTCTTCTTCTTAATGTTTTGGTAGATTTCAACCAAATTTGACCTGAAACATTATCAGGGAGTGACATTGATATCAGATATACATGAAGTGATCCCAAGATTGTCCTGACCAAATCTTATTTCTATGCTTTGGTCCAAAATGCAACATAAATCATCTAGAACAAATAGTCTGAACTTCTTTTCATGTTTCATTCACACCATTAAGAAAAATATTTGGAGTTTTGGAGAAAAGAAAGAGATGATATGTAGTTGTTTTTCAGTCTGATCAAAACTTCAACATGGTTACCACAGTAATTATATTGTAACATGATTGTGCAACTGTTTGGTCGGGTGGCGCAGTGTTAACGCATGCACAGGACGTAAAAGGTAAGGGGTCCTGCTTTATGAGTTTACATCCGGGCCAACAAGAGTGATTAGTATAAGTTTAAATAACTTGTTTCGCAATTGTTGTAAAACAAATAAAGTTTATATATATAACTGTTTTTCATGCACAGTACCTGCTTTATGAGTTACTGATACTTTTGAGGAATGTTTAGAATTTGAATTCATCAGACTTGTCAGACCACCGTCAGCAAATTCAGTGGGTTGTTCATCCATCTGTCAAATGTCAGATGACCATTAAGGGCCATGGCACTCTTGTTTCTTTTTCATTTAGAACTTAACTTGGCTTGTTACATGACAAAGAAAAGACCTTATGATTATTATGTGATAGATATGGGCTTGATGGCAGTGATGTAATTTTCTATTTGTACTGACTGGTCTCTACTTAACGAACAAAAACTAGATATTTTTTTCCATATAACAAGTATGTGATATCTATATAATTTGGTTCCACAAGTATGAAACTGATGAATGTCACTTGCATGTATCTGAAAATCATTATCACTGTGGTATGCAATGTACATCCACATAGATTGTTAAACAAATTGTACAAAGAATTATGATATGTGGGACTTCAGCTGACCCTTGAAATTTTACAGAAGTTAAATCATGAATCCCAATGGTCAAAACATGTAAAATAAACATGTCCTTTCAAGCTCAAATCAAAACTAACTTTTGAGTGGTAAAAAACATACTCTCAAAGCCAAAAGTCCACAGAATACACTAAATTTGATACTATAATGACTTATATTTATTCATTGCGTCGTCTTCAAAATATTTTGAAAAAAAAAAATTTCTGAAAATATGATTTTGTCACAACAGGGTTTGTGTGCTACAGCTGGATGTTACAAATACTAAACAAGTGGAGGAGGTTGTTAACTTTATACAGGTCCATGAAGGAGAAGATGGTTAGTATATAACATTCAAATGGTTTAAACCTTATGATAAAAGGTTCATCCATATAGAAATAACATCTGTATCTCAATACATGTACCTTGGTTACTGATGATATAGCATAGATGTTGAAAAAGCCTACCCGGTACTATTATTTCTTGAATGTCAGTCAGTGTTGAAAAAAAAAATATTACTTTACTGTTAGCATTACCCTCATTGAACTGTTTTACCTTTGTCAATATTACTAATTAATTATGATTAATGATTTTACCTGTAACAGTATTAGTGATTAATCATGATTTTAATGATTAATTATTTAATCTATAACAGTATTAGTGATTTATCATGATTTTGATGATACATTATTTTACCTATATCATTATTAGTGATTATTAGTGATTAATCATTTGTCATTTAGAATTATTCACATGAACTGTTTACTGGTTTATGAAACAGTGCTTTACATATCTGTTTCTCTTCACATTTGATTTACAGGCCTATGGGGACTGGTGAATAATGCTGGGGTATGGTACTTCTCTGAGATTGAAATGACATCAGATGCTCTGTTTCACAAAATCTTAGATATCAACTTGTTTGGCACGATTCGTCTTACTAAAGCTCTCCTACCACTTATACGCAAGTCCAAGGGAAGAATTGTTAATGTATCTAGTCTTCTAGGTAAGTTTATACACACTAGTGATTTACAGAAACTATTCTCACTTCATGATGTGACATCAGAATCACATCTGGTGGTATATGGGTTATATTTGGCATACCAATGCACTTCTGATAATCTGACAGATTAAAAGGGTTTGACCACAATTTTTTCTTAATTTCCTATTTTATGTTAAAGTGATGCAATTATCTGTGTAATCATTGAGTTCTGTACCGGTACACAGGTGATCTTGGGAGCTTGTTCTACCCCTGTACCTTATTCTGGTGAATATATATATAGAGAGGATGGAACAAGGTCATGCTGCGTGTGACGTGAAAGTGTTACTTCAATAATAGCTATTGTCATTTACATGTATTAAAAAGAATTTTAACATCCAATCTACCTACATATATTGTGTATTTTTTACTTAACGATTGATGAAGACAAAAAAATATTGCCTGTAGAATGTTGGGATGAAGGGCAACCAAATTGTTCATTTGAATGACCTTGACCCAGTTTCAATGTCACAGGCATCAAAGGTATTTATGTGTTTTTTTTTCAATGACTTCTTCTTAAACCAAGAAGCACATGGCCCTGATATTGAGTTTGTGTTAAGCTCATATGAAGGGCTACCAAATTTGTTCAAATTGATAACCTTGGTTTACTTTAAAGGTCACACGGGTCAAATGTACTGAAATCTTTCAACAACTTCTTTTCAATGACCAAGAGGTCTTAGGTCATTCTATTAGACCAGAATCTTTCTGTAAATTTATTCAAATCATTGACCTTGACTCATTTTGGGAAGTTTGGTCAAGGGCTTAGTAAAATAAAAAATTCTAAGTCATGAAATTAATCTCACATGAATAAAAGCTGAGGTAAGATAATCTATATACAGTTAAAACTTGTTGTTTCAAAATCGCTTGAGTCAAAATTCCGTTTGATTCGAAATAATTTTCAAGTTCAGATTTTTTTTCCTTCTGTATCTTTGTAATTTTAGTTTGGATGACTCCAATTATATTGAGTTGAAATTTCGGGTGAGTCAAAACGATTTTCCAGTCCCTTCAATTGAAAGGCAAGGGAAAAGTCATTCATTGTCTCGAAATTAATTTTTGTATTAACATCGGCACATCTTCTGACGAAATCGGCAAATACATACACAAAGTAGAAAGTCACATGTGTGTAACAATTGGCTAATTACAGCATATTGATAGTCCGTCGTATACACAACACTTGGTCTCTTGCAATTAATTTGAGTTTAACTATCCGAATAAAGTTTGGTTTCTTAATTAGTGTCACCACCCTGTAGCAGTGACTTACCTGTACATTAAAAAAGTAGTGCGTTTACACAAAACATGAAAACATTTAGCTTGATTGCATGCATCTTCAGGAACGATAAAAATGAAACCGTCAAATCAGTACAAACTTTTTGACGAAATGTGATCCCCACAATTCTGAGGTAAAAACTGTCTAGCACTGCATTTTTCATGTGCTTATTTATTCGTAAAAAAGCCATAATGATATGATCTATATCTTTATACATCGTTTTTTGTAGCGTAACAAAAGCACATTTAATTTCATTTTATTGTCATTCCGTAAAATATATGATTTATATGAGCTTGGTCAGTAAGGGTATTGTACATGTGTGCAGGATGGAACAATGTGAGTACAAATGTATTTGCATGGAGATGATATTTCTCGTTTTGTTGTTTAGATGAATAAACAGTAAAAGGAGAATGTAGAAATAAATCTATTTGTTTATTAACCGTCATTTGAAAAAACAGATTAAACGACGCTGCTTGCGTGCTATCGTACCCTACTTTGTTCAA
Organism: Ylistrum balloti; assembly: GCF_031769215.1. NCBI lineage: Eukaryota > Metazoa > Mollusca > Bivalvia > Pectinida > Pectinidae > Ylistrum > Ylistrum balloti. The sequence goes on along the minus strand of NW_026781865.1, from coordinate 317,141 downwards.
CTGTAATCAACATTAGGAAACTGATATCGTCATCCTTATTTATACACTTCGTTTGAGTCTAACTTTGGATAAGTCGAAATATTTTCCATGGTCCCTTGAATTTCAAGATAACGAGTTTTGTCTGTATGTTCTTCATAAACATACATACTGTCAGTCTGCTGTAGAATGAAATACGCTTAGATCAGCATGACTTTGTTGATTTCTGGTATAATTATGGTTGTTACAGGGAGGATAACAATGGCTGGCAATGGAGCATACAGTGTTTCTAAACATGGGCTTGTAGCCTTCACCGACACACTGCGACAAGAAATGAAGAAATGGGGTGTGCATGTGGCTGTTATTGAACCTACAGGCTTTTACACAGGTAGGCACCACACCATCAGCTATTATCCTCCAATTAACTTTCTCTAGGTGGGAGAAGTTTTATCTACCAGTAATATAAGTGAAGTAATTCTGTGATCCATGCCTGATGTTGTTGACTTACGCTGCTCAAATGTTTCAAGATAAAACTTGTAAAGTTTAAAAAATTTCGTTTGGGATCTTACATTTCGCAACTAGAGTTTTGCTAAAAGGATGTCTCCTGGATTTATGATAAAAATTTCTTTGTTTAAGCCTTATGTACGTTTCTTGATTAAAGTTTTTATATAATTCCTGTTTCTAATGATTTTTTATTTGTGTTTTAACTTGCAGAGAATATGAAAGAACATAATATAAAGAGCAGGAAAGAGGAGGTATGGAATTCTATGGACGAGAGTGCCCGTCATACCTATGGTCAGCTGTATCTCGACACTGTGTATAACAGTATTGTTGCAGGTGCCACACGCTATCCTGATGACCTTACGCCGGTCATAAGGGCTATGCGTAGTGGACTTCTGTCCAAACGTCCCCGTGCTCGCTACCCATGCGGGACTGGTGCAGACTTACTGACAATGGTGTACCCCTTGCTACCAGTTTGGGTCGCTGATAAAGTGTCATCTCTCATTGGTATCATGCCTATAGATGCCCGCCCTGCCACTCTCAGCTGAATCTTTCTGACGTAACAGCAAAGTAACCTGATTACGTTTTTGTGCTAGCTGCATTGTATGTGCTAACTGTATTAAACAACATGCATCCTTTTGATTTATAAAAAGAAGAACATTTTTTTTCAAGCCAGTTATAATAAGGGCTGTTGGAGTAAAAAATCTACCCAGCCCCAGGACTCCACAATGAATTGCTTCCATTCATGGCAGGGGTTCTTTGATGTTCTTGCCTGTTTTTTCTCTGCAGATTGAAAGTTAAATTTTATGGGCAATACCCAGTGAGAAAACCTGGAGCCCTGGGGTTGGGAAGATAGTTTACTGGAATGGTTGTTATAAGTTATTTCATATTTGTTTAGTTAAAATATCTAAAAGTGATTTTGTTTTGTTTTGAATACTGGTAGAGGAAGACACCTTCCTTTTCTGCATTCAGTCAACAGAAATATGAAAGAAATTTTATAAATATAAATATATGATTTACTAAATGTTTCAAAGATGATTATATAGGTATATCTAGTTCATTTTGAGCATTCCATATTAATATCTGAGTAAAGATGACAAGATTTATTTTCTAAATTTTGAAAATATTAAAAAAAAGTCATCAACATTTTTTCTTCTCTTTTTCAACAACACAGCCTTAAATCAGCACATCAAATTTAGAAATGCATTTACACAGAACCAGGATATTTCTGAATTTGTTCAAAATTTCTATAGGTTCCGAGTATACAAAAAAACCTGGGAAAATATGGACCAGATACTCATTTGTTGTTTGAAGTTGATGCATTATTTCATGAAAATATTTTTCTAAATTTCATATGAATTCTTTTTCGATATCTCATTAGATTTTTTTCCCCATCACCTTTTGTATTGGTTTAAATTTAAGAGATTCTCGAATGTTAGGTTTGTAAATCTCTCTTATATATCCTACTTTAAGACAGATTACCTATTTTAAGATCTGTTTATCTTATGTGTTTTATAAATTGTTAGATATTTATCTCCTATTCAATGAAAAATTTAAAGATTGTGTTAATTACATTGCCTTTTAGATACATGACCAAAACAACTTCATGAGATAGAGACACACAATTTGATGTCCGTGTTGATACTACATAAACCCTCCATTTTCTACAAAGATACTGTTTAGATTTTCATCATTGTAAACTTGATGAGATGACCAGGTATTACTATATGACTGTTTCTAATGGCTTAAAAGTCTTCATTCTATCGGCATCTAGTTGTTGTTACAAATTGTTAGGCCTGACTAGTTTATAGATAACTCACTGTTGTGTAAGTTGTTGACATTGATGATGTCATCGACACCATAACATTAGTCTATGACAACTGCCACTGTGTCTGGTAGATTGACTGGTACAGGTTGCCTCCTGCTCTGCAGCATGCTGGGTCAGAATTCTGTGGATGGTATCTCCATGCTCATGATACATAAGATGATTATGACCAATTAAAAACAGTACTTATGCCAATTAAATTTAACTTATTTCAGTTGAACTGAATAGAATATTCAACTGATTTCTGTTAAACAATTGATTTCTGTTAATTACAAAGCCATGACTTTGACAACCTGTAGAATATTCAACTGATTTCTGTTAATTACAATGCCATTTATTTGACAAATGTAGAATAATCAACTGATTTCTATGAAGTAAAATGTCTAGTTTGATCTGTATTAAAGTAAATATGTTATTGTAATATGTAGCATGGTTTTCTTCCATACCCAGGATGCCTTGTTCACAAAATATCGTACATATGTTATTTAGCTACATACCTTGTCTAAGCTTCATGTTGGGTGTTGTGTTGTTCTACGCAAAACTATTCAAAACCGCATTCTTCTAAGTTTTGAAATCATTGAGTGTATGTATCAGTGGGGTTGAAATATAAACACATGCTACATAGTGGATCTATTGTTTTGTAACTACAGAAGTAAATGTAAGGGGCAAGGGTAGGATAGAGTGGTAAATTTATAGTGAGACAACCACTTACAATCATTTCACTTATGGAGTCCAATATTAGTTAACTATGAACTGATTTATATCCCACCGCACTCAGATTTTTAGCCCACCATCTAATAGATGGTGGGTTATTCAAATCGCCCCGCATCCGTGGTCCGTCCGTCCGTCCGTCCGTCCGTCCGTCCGTAAACAATTCTTGTTACCGCTATTTCTTGGAAAGTACTGGATGGATCTTTCTCAAATTTCATATGCAGTTTCCCCTTAGTCCCTAGTTGTGCATTGTACCTTTTTTGGACTGATTCGCATTCAAGATGGCAGACAGGTGGCCATCTTGGATTTTGGATGTAAAAGTTTGTTACCACTATTTCTTGGAAAGTACTGGATGGATCTTTCTGAAATTTCATATTCAGGTTCCCCTTGGTCCCTAGTTGTGCATTGTACCTTTTTGGACTGATTCGAATTCAAGATGGCCAACAGGCAGACATCTTGAATTTTGGAAGTAAAAGTTTGTTACTGCTATTCCTTGGAAAGTACTGAATGGATTTTTCCCAAATTTCATATGCAGTTTCCCCTTGGTCCCTAGTTGTGCATTGTACCTTTTTTGGACTGATTCGAATTCAAGATGGCAGACAGGTGGCCATCTTTTTTTTTTGAATGTAAAAGTTTGTTACTGCTATTTCTTGGAAAGTACTGGATGGATCTTTCTCAAATTTCATATGCAGTTTCCCCTTGGTCCCTAGTTGTGCATTGTACCTTTTTGGACTGATCCGAAATCAAGATGGCTGACAGGCAGCCATCTTGGATTTTGAGAGTAAAATCTTGTTACTGCTATATCTGAGGAAGTACTGGATGGATCCATCTGATATTTCATAGATATTGGTTTCCCTTGGTCCCTAGTTGTGCATTGTACCTTTTTTGGACTGATTTGAAATCAAGGTGGCCCACAGGCAGCCATCTTGGATGTCGACAGTAATACAGCACAAGCATATTGTCCATTATCCACCTGTAACTGACTGCTATCTAATAATACTTTGGGATCTTTTTCAAATGATATTTGCTAATAGGTGCTTAATAAAAATATCTTGTGCCATCATTGAGTACATTCAATGAAGACCAGTTCATGAACATTTACAACACCTGTAAGAAACAAAAAAAAACAAATCTTCAAGAACTGAAAACAGATCCTCAAATGGTGGGCGCCAAGATCCCTCTGGGATCTCTTGATAAACATTTTGGATTTGTATGCCTCACTACCCACCCCACAATGTATTCTTGGAGAGTTCAGTTTCTGGTTGTTTTATGTCCAATTAATAGCCAGGGTGATTTAAAGGTGACAGTTTAAGGTGGTGGAGGAAAGCTGGAGTTCCTTAAGAAAAACAGCCATTACCTGGTAACTACCATAAGTAGGCTTCAAGCCTATCAAAATATCACTCATTTGATATGTATAGAAAAGACTTGATAGTTTTTTCCATTTAAAATTTTTATTTCAATTTCTGATCTGTTAATGATTTGCCTTGTTTTTAGATAATTATAGATCTGGAAGGAAGCCTTGATATGTATCAGATGATATTATCACATCTGTACTTACATCATGTTATCAGTAAATCTCATTTCTAACTACCAAGTATGTACACAACTCACAGCATTTTATGTTGGTGGTGTTGTCCAAATTTTTGCAGAATTTTATTTTGCGAGTTGAAGCACACTGGTTATTGACCTGACAAAATCACTGCATGTGTGAATTGTGTTCATTTTGAAATTTAAGTTGGTGGTTAGGATTATTGAGAAACAAGATCTGTTTGATAAGTCATAAATGGCCCAATTATTTTCTGATCTGACAACTACAATTGATTTGAGAACTTGTGTTTTCTTTTCAAGACCTGGCTCCTTTATTTCTAGGGAAAGAAAAAACAGTTTGTAAATGGCATTATCAGCAAGTAGCTATATGAAACAAGGAGATGGAAGCATGAAAAGTTCATTTATTCCCAAACTCTTAGACTAAGTACCATGTTACTCATTCTGTATTGTTTCTTTCACATTTAATGATTTGGATATAAACTTCCACTGAGTAGCATAATCAATATCATATACAAATGATGTATATCAATTTTGATGAAAGAAAATGCCATATCCACTACCCTTTTTGAATCGTTCCTTAACTGTTTAACTGTTTCTCTGTGAATTTTCTTATAGTGTATCATTTGCTATTTATTTTGCATTTGACTTACTAACAATGTCTGTTACATAATTATCTTGGTGAAAACACTCTACATTTTTATTGTTTATTTTTTATTTCTTTGTTGGATGTTTTCTTTAGTAATATCACAGTTATTTTTTTTCCATTACCTCTGAAAATTTACAAAATAGTTCTATTATATTTTCTTCTGTATATAAAAAATTTAATTATATACACAGATATTTGATATCTGTTTAATAATAATAATAATCAACAGAATTTTGAATTAAGAGTCAATTATAAAGAATGACATTCTAATATCTGTTGATTAATAATAATTATAATATTCAAGAGATATTTAAATGTGATTCTTGATGGTAACTGACTCTGTAAAAACAAATAAATATCTAGAGAGTGATTCTGTTTTAGATCTGGTACTCCTGTTCCGTTTCATGATTTAGTGATTTGGATATAAATTCAACAATAAAGTCTGACATTTTAATGTCAGTGAAAGAAATATATGTTTCATGTGTACCTTACTGAAATGGTAAGGAGAAAATTTGAACCATGACATCATAATACACAGTTTGAGTATTGTGATGTCTTTATGATGACATCATGATGCACAGTTTGAGTATTGTGATGTCTTTATAATGACATCATAATGCACAGTTTGAGTATTGTGATGTCTTTATGATGACATCATAATGCACAGTTTGAGTATTGTGATGGCTTTATGATGACAAGTTAAATAGAGGTCAGATATATAAAACATCCTACACTTACATAACTGTTTTTGGAAAACATCTAGTTGTACTTTCTAGCTTTTGTGTAACCAAGGTACTTTATGTGTAGTGGCACGTTTTAAATATTTCTGATATCACATGATCTGTGTTTAGGGCCTCATTGTGAATCCAAAGAATCGTTAGTTAATGGTTTGTTTTGTTTATATTTTTGATTGTTGGGAACACCATTATGGTATGGTTAAAATTGGGGGTTTCTTTTGAGACCCTAACTGAAATTCTTTAAAATCTGTGTACAAGTTTGTAAAATAGCAAAGTGCAGAAGTTGAAGATCTAGTTTATCACAGAAGAGGAAATTTAATGAATCAAAAAAAAAAAAAAAGGAAAAACCAAAATAAAATGAATAAAAGACCAAGGACAGTAGACTAAAGAATATAATCACAGAAAACTGGCTCCTCTTCATTCCTGTCCTATGTTGAGAGGACTCTTTGTAAGGATTCTCCTCAAACCAAGTAAATAAACTACAACATACACATGTTCATTGTTTGTCACTATGGTATTTGAAGAATTTTCTCCTCTTGTAGATTTTTTCATGGGTAGTATGATGATAAAAGGTTAGAGTTGTGTAACTTTTCCCTCTCACCATTTTCTTCATGAAATCACCATTGTTTTACTGATTATAATATTGTACATGTATAAAAATGTTTACAACAGTTACTGACTGAGAGTTATCATAGCTGAAAGATGTGCATTATCCTATGGAAAATGTTATCACTTTGTTGTGTACATGGTTATAGATGTGACTTTTCCTGCTACATATTTGAGATTGTGACTAACAGTGCTATATATTGTATCACTGTTTTTTTGTGGGATGTTTTTTTTTATATGTACAGCAGCAGTGATCCCCCCTTGTTATCTGTTATCTTGTATCTTAGTTCCCAGCTACTTTAATTCCTTTAGATCAGATACACAATATGTTTCATGTAACACATTGAGTATTTTAGAGTATTCAGTATATATTGGTAGGTAAACTAGTATATGATCGCAGGATTTCTAGTTCTTAAGCTTTTAGATCTGATAGATTTTTGGTGCTTGCTGAAATTCACAAAGTTCTTACTATGTTTGAGGATATTCTTAAAATGTACAAGGTATATTTTATTGCATGTTTCCCAATTCCTATACTAAACACTTATTAGTTTTCAGTGCATACATGTAAACTGATAAATAGTCATAAGAATACTTACTTCTAAGTATTTGTTATATCTGATTGACTTTTAGTGTGCATGGAAACTCTTAAAATCCTGTTACTGAGATTTATTAGCCCACCATCTAATAGATGGTGGGTTATTCAAATCGCCCTGCGTCCGTGGTCCGTGGTCCGTGGTCCGTCCGTCCGTAAACAATTTTTGTTACCGCTATTTCTGGAAAAGTACTGGATGGATCTTTCTGAAATTTCATATTTTTCCCTAGTTGTGCATTGTACCTTTTTGCTATTTCTGATGGCCAACAGGCAGACATCTTGAATTTTGGAAGTAAAAGTTTGTTACTGCTATTTCTTGGAAAGTACTGGATGGATCTTTCTGAAATTTCATATTCAGGTTCCCCTTGGTCCCTAGTTGTGCATTGTACCTTTTTGGACTGATTCGAATTCAAGATGGCCAACAGGCAGACATCTTGAATTTTGGAAGTAAAAGTTTGTTACTGCTATTCCTTGGAAAGTACTGAATGGATTTTTCCCAAATTTCATATGCAGTTTCCCCTTGGTCCCTAGTTGTGCATTGTACCTTTTTTGGACTGATTCGAATTCAAGATGGCAGACAGGTGGCCATCTTGGATTTTGAATGTAAAAGTTTGTTACTGCTATTTTTTGGAAAGTACTGGATGGATCTTTCTCAAATTTCATATGCAGTTTCCCCTTGGTCCCTAGTTGTGCATTGTACCTTTTTGGACTGATCCGAAATCAAGATGGCTGACAGGCAGCCATCTTGGATTTTGAGAGTAAAATCTTGTTACTGCTATATCTAAGGATGTACTGGATGGATCCTTCTGATATTTCATAGATATTGGTTTCCCTTGGTCCCTAGTTGTGCATTGTACCTTTTTTGGACTGATTTGAAATCAAGGTGGCCCACAGGCAGCCATCTTGGATGTCGACAGTAATACAGCACAAGCATATTGTCCATTATCCACCTGTAACTGACTGCTATCTAATAATACTTTGGGATCTTTTTCAAATGATATTTGCTAATAGGTGCTTAATAAAAATATCTTGTGCCATCATTGAGTACATTCAATGAAGACCAGTTTATGAACATTTACAACACCTGTAACAAACAAAAAAAAAAAAAAACAAATCTTCAAAAACTGAAAACAGATCCTCAAATGGTGGGCGCCAAGATCCCTCTGGGATCTCTTGTTGCATCCTGTAAACTTACAATATAATGAATTGCATGGGTCCCAGTTCTTATCTTTGTTAGATCTGTTTCTTTTATTACTAGTGCTGTAAACACACCAAGTTCTGGTTAGTTTTCTGTCTCCTGAGATAATGAAGTTTATTTGCACTGTTTATATTGTAGAAATATTGACACCTTTAAAAAGTTTTCACTTGGTATGAAACAGTTATAACAGCAGACTTTTTTGTTTGTTTTGGAATTGTTATATATACATATAAATACCGGTTTTGAGGTAGGATTTTACATGTTAATTACACATTACGTCTGATTCACAGTATTTAATTTCAAAATTTTATGAAATGTAAGCCATCACATTTTGTTTTCGTTTTGTGCTCCAATGTCAAAATCTTTATTTTGAGCAAATGTGTTTGTTGATGTTAGTACATTTGATTTGTAAGTAACTTGAATTGTTATTGATAAGAGTGATGGTGAACTCTATACAGCCCTTTGTATTTGTAACGATGCACCTTTGCTGTCTTATTAATGTGTGCTATGACCTAAATTAAACAGAAACTAGTAAAGCTTAATTTAAAAGTCTTAATAGAATAGTATGGATTGGAGAAATTGTATCAGCAAATATAATGTAGATGTGATGTATTTATCACTGATAATATTTCTGAATAGCATTTAATTTGGTACTGATTACAAGAGATTTTTTATCAAGGTCATCATAGTTTAGTGTTTTTTCTTTTGGTTGATTTGTTTTGTATTGTTAACATCATTTGCTGCTTAATATTGACCTAATTATTACTCTGAAACAAAGACTTTTTTGAATATTGGGTGAAATGTTCAACATGCCTTATTGACCTCCAGTATATAACGACCACCTGTAAACAACTAACATATTGAATAATCTAAAGCCATTTTGTTGTATACAACAGTAAGCAGTATCAGTCATTCATTTTATCCAGCAATTAACCTAAGTGTATGCTTACCCTCTGTGAAAATTTAAGGAAATTTGACTCTATTGGCGATCTCCTGTTTTCATATATGTGTATATAGATCAAAAGAGGGTTTACCACTGTCACTAGAAATATTACAAAATGTACTTATATCTTGTCTCCATCAGATGTAGTAAAAATGTTTCTCAAATATTAGATCAAATTTTTATTAAATATTTTGTGGAATTTCAAAGAATGATACAATTTCCACATGTCATTTGTGAATTTTAGATACAGTATCCTTTATCACATCCTGAATGCTTACATACTTCTACAGCACTGTTGACAGGGCACAAATGTTCAAATGTTGCCTCTGTTATTATAACTCTTAAATGTTTACTAAACAATTTATATGAATATATTTTGAGGAGGACTGCAGCAGCATGTCATTTGAAGGTCACTGTCACCTATAATTTATGTTACAATGACACAGGTATTGTCTTTGATTCAGTTTCCATGAATGTCAGAGTTGAGGCATACGCATGTCTTCAAGTTGTTGTAATTTAAAATGAAACTTTTGTCAAATTTAGTAGATAAACGATAGTTATTAATGATATCATCTAAATTAAGAAGACACTGCAATTATAAACTAAAAATTGCCAGCATACAGGTCTTATAATATTCAAGACTGGCAGGTTGACAGCTAATTAAATGAAAAAAATGCTTATCAGCTATCGTGAAATATACTTACATTGCATAAATCAGGTACTGGAATAATTCTGTAAGATGTGGTTTAGTTTGAACAGGGGATTATTTACAAATACTAAGTATGTAAAAATTTGAAGGTCTCTTTCCTGTATGGTTTGATTTCCATTTGAAAATTTGTCTTACAATCCATTATACTGTATCATATTAACATTCATATTTGATGTATATATGGTAGAGTAATTAATTTTCATCGAAATTTATTTTTGGTGATTTCGTGGCCACCTTAATCCAAGAAGGCAAATGTTTGGGAATCAATTATCTGTGGTAGAAGATTTCCTTAGCACTACTTATCCACTAAATAAAGCAACAAGAAAAACTGTCCTGTTTTGAGAAATTTGATCCTTGTGAAAATTAATGATTTTACCTTACCCAGTCAGATAATTTATGTTTTGTTTTGCCCAGTCAGAAAACGATGGTAGTTTGTACCCATTAACTTTTACAGCAACAATGCAAGGTAATGTTTTGAATCAAACACACCCACCCATGAATCTATTGGTAGTTTTAATTAGACTCTTGATTTTTTAACTTGAGCAGGAGAACCCAATGGTTTGTGTCCATATACAGGTAATATAGCAATGCAATGTAATATCTGTAATAGAGTGTCTCCATCCAGGAGTTAATTTTTTGTCTTCGTTCATTCACTTCTAGGAACTATCAGTGCAATGTTTGTTATTATTTAGCTATTTTTTGTTGAGATTAAAAAGTGGGCTGTTGTGCTCACCTGTAATAGTTTTTGCTTTTCTTTTCTCGGTGGATTCACGTATTTAGTTATTGTTACTTTATCGTAACCTATTCTGTATCATTTGTAAAGGTATTTCCAGCCAAGAGAATAAATTATTTTTGTGATTGAGTTTTCAAGTTATCTTATTCATTCATATTTTGTGAAAAAGAAAACTTATATATATATAATCTAGTAAGTAATATTGATGGTATGGTCCAATATTGGTACTGGATCTTCTATATATAGAATCTAGTAAGTAATATTGATGGTATGGTCCAATATTGGTACTGGATCTTCTATATATAGAATCTAGTAAGTAATATTGATGGTATGGTCCAATATTGGTACTGGATCCTAACAAACATTTGTTGGATGTGTATTACTGGAATAGATATATGATCAATGAAGTAATGACAGTATGGACAAGTGAATTGTCTAATTTTCAAGGCAATCTGCCCCTTTATTAAGATAGAAATATTATATAAATCACATCACACACATAGATTATAAAACAAATAAAAAGTTATAAACTAAAATCGAGAATGGTAGTGTAAATTTAAGAAATATGGATTATGAAGGGAAATGAAATCCTTCAGGAAACCTATACTGTGAAATATATGGGGATGATGGTTATTATAGGTTATTGTTCACTAAATATGTTCCTAGATTAAACAATTTCCTTCAACATGGTTAATAGTTTGCAAAACACAGTGACATTTATTAAAAGAAAACAGTGTTTTCAAGAAAAATGACAGGTATAAAAAGCTGTACGTACAATATTTAAGATATGATGCAACTGACGTGGTAAAAGTTGGACAATAAAGTTCTTGAGTTGTAATAGACATATTGAAACTGTGGCAATGAAAGTAGTATAATGTTTGGATTTTTATATGGATAGGATCCACTTAAAAGTATTAGATCATGTTTGACTTTGGGAAACATTTAGTTCACCAGCAGTTCATCTGTTTTATTAAACTAGTGCAGTCTTATGGGTTTTGAGAATTAACAAAGTATCTAATATCCATTGATCTTAAGTTTATTTGTTTATAAAGTCATATAAGATGTCCTGATGAGTTTCAAATACAAATGTACATTTCAGTAATCATATTCATTTCCTGGCTGAGATTTTATTTGTTGGTGAAGCTGGAAGCTTGTAGACTGTAAAATGTATGTCTCTAAAATGACAAGGTGCCAAGCGACCTTGACAGTCACCTGAGATAAGAAATATGGAATAGAAACGTTAAAGAATAGTTATCAAGTGTCATGAAACAGAAATTGTGACACTGAATATAGTAAGCCAGTGTCAATACACCATACCATCAAAACTGTCATCCTAACCAACTCAAAAATGCAATTTTGTCTATGAAAATAACAGTAAAGTCATAAAAAAATTCCTCCACGGAAAGAAATGTGAAACTCAGTTTGATCAATAAAGCACCTTAAGATGCATCCATTCATGAAGAGTATTTGATTCTACCATATCTGGGTGCTGAGAAGAAGATTTTTGAAATTTAAGTAAATTTGACCCTTTTTGTCCCCCACATCAGCCCCTGGGGGTCAGTCAGGATCAAAATGTGCATACCATCAAGCCTTCATCCTTCACTCATAATTCTAACCAAGTTTGAAATATTTTCAATGGGAACTAAACAAATTATGCTCAAAAATCTAGTTTTCCTATAAAAATTATAGTAAGATTTACCGCCTCCTCACGGGGAAATGCGAGACCCTGGGGCCATGAAATTCGCAATTTTGATAAAGCACCTTAGGATGCTTTCATTAATGAAGAGTATTTGATTCTACCATATCTGGGTGTTGAAATAAGTTTGAAATCCGAGTCAATTTGATCCCTTTGAGGGGGGTCATCTTTGGCCAGGGAAAGTTTCTGCAAATTTTCATTGAAATCGGATCAGAGGATTTTGAGAAGAAGTCGAAAGTGTTAATTTTTTTCAGACGCACGACGCCGTATGAAGGGTATTAGAATCGGTCAACATGAGGCTAAGCTCATTTTAGAGCACATTGAATACATATTTTTCTGTCTAGGAAGCTGTTTGGATACACTGTTTAATAATGAAATATTGTTTTACATGTGGTGTAGATACCGCTATGTTCAATAGCCTTAACTATGACATGTATTATGACATTATCCTGGCCGACTATCTTATCTGGGATTCTTAGTTCTATATAGTCCTCCGTAGTGTACATCCACTGGACAATGTCCGCGCCTCCTAATGTTCCAGCCGATACCTCGTAGTAGTGGATATCAGTCCCGTCCGGAAATACATTCGACCAAGATATCTGGAGTGTATTCACACTTGACGCAACGGTTTCAAACTTTTCTTCTGAAAACAGTACAGTTTTGAAAGCATTATTTTTGTGGGCATCGTCCATATCTTTATCAGCATTACTCAACATAGGTTGGATTGCTAATTGAAAACAGAATAGAAAATGCCGATATGCCATTAGAATCTAGAAATATTTACATATAGACCCATGATCAAGTGCTAGGATTATGAGTCTAGGTTTTCCAGGAAGGGTAAGTGTTTTCTGCTTTCTCGTAGAACCCCATAGTTAAAACTATCCTTACATGTTTCAAACAGACATAAAATCATACTGAATCAATTCTAAGTTGATTATATGCCTTACCTTTGCATGAATTGTCTTTAGCTGTGTGAATCCTCAACTGCTCAAGTAGTGTGTTGCCTTTCATTCCTATCGTATTGACAGCACTAACAGTAAGATTGTAGATTCCGTTAGAGAGCAACATTTCTCCGAGCACACATACTTTTGGCACCAGTGGATCCTGGGGATCAATGACATCTTTGAAGGATATACCGGGTCCACTAACAGCAAACTATAAAATCAAAGTAAATATTTCATTGCGGAAATCAACTAACAGAGGCTCTTAGTACTTCTAACATGACCACGATACTTCATCACAGTCAAGATGTAGTTTGGTTTAAAGCATGTTATTTAAATATTAGTATTAATATGATGTTGATCTACACAGCAATAATTGATCCTTCATCAGTCAAAGCCAGCAAATTCCAATCAAATTGGTATTTGATTTGCTCAATAGTAAAGCAAATTAACTTTTTGATTGGAATAAAAAAAATGGGTCACCTGTCAGACAATATGACTTTTTTCCTGTTGCTTCAGTTACCTACTATAAGACCCTTCAATCCGGGTCAAACAAGAGTGATTAATATAAGCTGATAGCTAATTGATCAACTTTTCTTCTGTTTTACCTTGCTTCTTGTCCATAACATTTCTGAAACGTCGTGGAATCACGTAAAGCCAGTATAATGCGGTATCATTATTTTTCAGTCTACTCTTCCTCATTTCTTCTATTATCCATTACCATACTAATTTTGAAAGTACTATTCAGAAGAAAGTGCTTCTGTGTGCAGTCTTTACGATCATTTAATATGCCGTACCTCATAGTGAACACCTGTGGTATTTGATGGGATCCATTCGCTCCGTATACCCAATGTACTACTCTGATAGCCATCTTGGGCAGGGTACTCAGTGTCCGACATCTCCGTCACACCAAAGGTTCCGTGTGGTAGTGTTGGAGGCGTGGTTGTGATCTCCACACCATTGGTGATCGCTTGTGCCTTTAATCCTGCTCCATTTACACACTGTATAACGGAACGCACTTGTTTACCATCAATTATACTCATATCCAATTCGACGAAAGCTGAAGTTGCGTCCACAGGAACCGGTGTGAATGGCTGGATATCGTTTTCAAGTGAATCGGTTTCTACAAAGAAAGAATCCAAGAATGAAAAACGATAAAGAAAAAAAGCTCTGAAATGTTTGAATTGTCAATATTTTACATTGGTTTGAAAGTTTGATATTTTTTGATAAGCGGAATTATCAAAATATTAGTTCTTTTCTTTCGTTGCCGATGCGGTTGTCTTAATAACGACAAGGTGAACGAAGAATTCGTGTTTCATTTTTAATATTCACGATTTTGTTGCTTATTGCACACTTCATGTCAGTATCAATGTCGTTTCTTAAATTCCATTTGAAAATACTAGCACTTACTGATTGCCCAGGCACAAGACTGTATATCTGATTCGGGATCAATGATATTCCAGTTGACCGTTACAATGTTACTTGATTGCATTGACAGATCTTCTCCTGCAACAACATAAACACTGTTGTCTTGAAATACCTGACGTGGACATGATACGACAATAAATTCTTTGGAGACATCGAAACAAAAAGTAAGACAACAGTACATAATGAGAAGAAAAGATACAGTGAAAGACTTCATGACAATAATAGATGCGTCCTATACAAGAATTTCTTGTATTACATATGGTCATCATTTCTTACCATAAACATTGTTACACAACAGAGCTAAATTAGGAATGAAGAAAATCAGTTAAAGCTTTAATTCAACAAAATCCTTAACATGAAAAATAAAAATATCTTATTCATTTGAAGTAAAAAGATATCTAATTTACCAGAGCCATCGTTTATCTTCAGCACAACAGGTGGAGTAAGATCGACCAGTATTGGATCAGCATGCAGTACAGTCCTCAGTCCTGCTGCATTAGTAGCCACCACTGTCACGTGTACGATTGTGTTGTGCTCCAGATTGAGGTTGCCGTTAGAAGAATATGTTTTCCTCCCGACACTCTTCAGAGGCTGTAAGGTTTGTCCACCTCTCACAG
Source organism: Ylistrum balloti (assembly GCF_031769215.1). NCBI lineage: Eukaryota > Metazoa > Mollusca > Bivalvia > Pectinida > Pectinidae > Ylistrum > Ylistrum balloti. The sequence continues at coordinate 301,734 of NW_026781865.1, read as the reverse complement.
TACCTGATAAACATAGCTGTACATTATAGTACAAGTACGTATAGTATCTAGTTCGTCTAAAAATAACAATTTCCTGAACAATAGAACATTTCCTGTCAGTTCTTCATTATTTGATGTTTCGTTAAGGTCGATTTTGTTTTAGTACCCTTTGTTATGTCCACACTTTTGGTCCTAAAATCTCTAAAAGTGTCCTAGAAGGACGAAACAGATGTATGATAACGAGTTATTCAATTAGTTAACTAAAACTTAAAAGTATCATTTTCCATTGGGTAAAATTTAGGTTAAATATCTTAAATTAACATACTTTCTGATATATGTAACTCCGAAATAGAATTGTCAGCTAGAAGCCTGGCTTGTTTGTTAATAGTTATCAAGTCAGTGAAATGAGACTGCATGGACTTTTTGTTTGTTTTTTTTAAATTGATATAAAAAGGAAGTATTATTTCAGCATAATTCACTGCTCTCAGGTTATCAATTTAAATTCTCTCGTCGATTCCAGTTCCCGTCAACCACTAACTTTATTGTTTTTGCACCTCGGTGAATATTTGGGATTTACATGAAATTAAAAAAAAAAAGAAAAAGAAAAGGAAAATACCAATAGACCAAGCATAGTTTACGATTGGAGATTCCATATCTTCAAAAGTCCATTTGGCACGGATCACAGTTTTCGTGTGAATGAAATGTAACTGGGTTTCTATATGTCCCACTTGATCAGAACTGAAATCAGTAACACTGTCCAATTTTTGAACGGCAATGTCATCTAAGGCAAAACCCATGGACGGCCCTGTTGATCCGATGGTCAGTGTTTCACTTTCAGACTTTGCTTGGATATAATACATATGTGTTTCCCATTCAGAATTGTCCTGGTTACCGGGCTCATTTCTTCCATATTTTTCATGTTTAAAAAACATATGTGTCTCGGAACCGAATTCCACATATCCTTCAGCATTTGATATTACTGACGATGGTAGTGGCACATGTTTAGTAATAAAGGACACTCTATATTCGGCTCCAATTTCTAGATTTTCCAGAGTTTGGGTTACACACATTTGAATAACAAGAAATGGATTTTTATCATTTGTTTCATGAACTACGCCACCGCAACCTTCTAGTTTCCAATTCAGAGGAGGATAAACGGAAAAGATACTACATATATCTGGCTCCTCAGTGAACGATAAATGTTTGGATCTTTGAAGAGAGGATTCAAACGAAGGGTTGTTTACAACGTTGTTATCCCATGAGATATACTTAGTCGGTATAGGGGCAGAATAGTCAACCACGAATCCATCCGATACAGCTTTCAAAGACTGCTGTCCCACAACGTCCACAGCATAGACTTTGTTATATAGCATAGAACCTGTAACACATAATAATTACCATTATATACCCTAAAGCATGATAGAATAATACCACATCTAACGTTTTCTAATAGAAGTAGGGAATAAAAGATATATCTTATGTTTTTAAAATTCAAAAATGCTGTTTTTCACTGTCTTTTACTAAATCATTTTAAGAATATTTTTTTTCCAAATTTTTAAATAAAACAAGATGTAATCAAAGATATGTTGTTAAGCCTTGATCGGTTGATCAGATAAAATACTGAAGAATAGATAACAGCAATCCTTTTCTAGAAATCTGATATATTTGACCCGTATTGATCGTGTTGCAGCTTATACTCCAAATAAGGACAAAGCAGTAACGATAATATTTAATTTCTTAATATTTGTAAAATATATTTGTGACATGTACTACTCTTATAATACCTTGGGGGAAAAGAGTTGTAATGTTACTGGAGTAGGCTGTATGGAGGCCCATAAACTTCCAGGGTAGGATCGAACAGTCCGAGTTATCACTGGTTACACCAACACACCAATAGTAACCAATCAGAGCTGTTGTATCACTGAAACCCGTCCATGTCACACCTATTTGATTAGAGGCGTTTTGGTAATCGATATCGTGAATTCCTGAAACACCAATGAGTTTGTTACTTTTCAAATACAAGTGTACATGTTAGATATACGGATAAGATGATAATGTGCTATCTAATACTCTGATGACCAATTCAAACTGAACACCATAAAAGACCTTCCCCTGTCTGTAACTTACCTTGTCCATCAGATACGATGCCACTCTTTGGTGGGTCAGTATCCAACATAAATCCATCCGACACAGCCATATTGTAAATACCAGACCGCCCATAGCCTATCACGTTAGTATAGTATTTCACTTGCGAACGAAAAGGCGCCCAGGTTATGTTATATGATGTCACATGTGCCGGAACACTTTTTCGACTTTCAAAGATGCCATGACCTAAACAAACATAATATCCATGATAAATATAATTATGGAACTTGAAGAAAACATAAACTTCAATATGACAAACTGTCTGTTTCCGAGGGTGCTTAAAGATTCAGATGTTTTTCATAACCTCTGACACTGGAAGCACATTAGCTTTAAAAACGGAACATCGACTATAACAGCCGTTAATTTATATAGATGCAGAACCAACAGGACGTTTCTACTTCTGTTTATTTTATCTTAAAATGTGCTGTGTCTTCCGCATCGTTACATCGTTTCCAGGGAGATCATGTTGTACACATGTGCATAGCGTATACAGTACTAACCGCCTGGGAAAAGACTGATATAGATGACGTATTTCTGGATATGTTCTTCTGAGGCGAGAAACACACGGTGCCAATCGATATAGAGTTTCATTGGATCGTTTGTAAAATCAACATCTTTCTTGTTGGATCCATACTGTCGCTCCTTCACCTGTCAGTGCCAGAACATATGTGTAAACTCCATGATATGGTATAGTTTGAATAAAATATTATTTTCCAAATGATTTAGTTTTGCCAATTTTGCGACAACTTATAAAACCCTAAAGTAATGTACTGATATTTGAGAATTTTGAAACGGGTGGTATAATTACAAAACAAAAATAAAACTACATCAATATTGGTTTTATGGATTAAACCAGTTTTAAAACTTCGTGCTGTTCAAAACAGAGCGTGCGTACTTTTGAATAAGAAGCTCAACAAAGCTGAGCCAATATAAAATCAGAAAGCATCTCGTTTCAAATTAGAAGTATTATACTGTGTTGATTAAGTACATACATTACTACAGCTAAACAACTAAGAGACTATACCATTGCACCTAACAGCCTGGTGATACTAGGTGGTTGGTCGACAATGGTGACCCCATCTGATTTATATACAGAGTAAGTAGTGGCACTGTACCACGACCTAATGAACACGGAGTATTGAAATCCGCTCTTCAATTCCTTCGCTGAAATAAATAAAACTTATATTGAAGTATTTCTATTTCTGACTTTGTTTGATTTAGTGTAGGTATTCTTAATCTTAAGGATTTGCAGAGGCTGAAGATGTCTTGTAAATATACAGCATCATTTGTGGTTAAAATCTGTCCAAGGAAAATTGAAGCCCTTAGACACCTTAATTAAGATTCCGCTTGGACTGTTACTCTGATGTTTTGTTTGTTAATGCAACATAGATACAAATGACTCCAGGAGAAATTCACAGAATTATTTTAAATTCTAACCACAAAACGAAATAATTTCAAAAATACTGCAACCTTGGCAAATGCTTAGCTGTCAGTTGATGCTGTTGAATGGACTATTTTCAATGAAGCTGTTGTAAGGATGACGTAGTAAGAAATAGCGTACAATGACGTAAGTAGAAATGAAGTAGAATGACGTCGTAAGAATTAGCGTACCTTTTGGGAACGTGACTGTTACGTTGTGAAATCGGCCAGCGTCGTACCAAAGACGGTCGTTTAAATGATCGTATACACCATGCGGGGTATCACTGTAGGTATAACCCACACTCCATTCGTACCTGATAATCAATTATAGATATAAACACAAAGACAGTAGGTCTAGATAAGTAATTAACCAGAAAGAATACTAAATTACTTTAACATTTCAATTTTGTGCCGTCAAAAAAAAATCAGATATATTAGGTTTCATATTGAACTTGGGATTTTCATTGCTAGGATGGAAACCTTACCAAAGAACTTTCTTTCCAGTAGAATGCCACGAGGCAGATATAGCCATGTTGCTGTATATGTAGTCTGAATCGGATTCGGAGGGCAAAAGGATGTTCTCAATATCTCTCACTACAACACCTCCTATGTTGTCTGGGAACGAGCATGTAAGAGCAATGCAATATTTCTCACAATACATCAGTGCTATAATTAATCTTTTACGAAGAATGCAATATTTGACTTTACACATGTTTACATATTTTCCATTCGGAAAATGAAAATTCTATTCGACAATGTAATCGACAACATGCATTGATTCTACTTGTTATACTGATTTTAAATCAGACCATTAGTTTATGAAATCAGAAACCTTCGATCACGCCAACTAACATGAACAGCGCTTAGATCCCTTCATAAACAGAAAAGTCGGCTACCGTGAGTGACGTCGACACATGCATGTGATGAAGGACACAGCTGATCCTGAGGAGAACACACACAGTGACCAACACATGACAGACTGGTACATCTCCGGACAAGATTCATTTCACCTCCGGCGATTAAAACAAACTGGCTATGTATCACTGCACTCCGCAATCCAGCCTGATGTATAGGAACAAAATAAATATACAATTTTATATCTGCACTGTGAAATATCGCATAGCAAATTGCATTGTCATTAAGAAATGCACATCCATTAACTGATTTACAATTCTTGTATTTGTATATCAAATGAAATTAAAGAAACATTTTAAACATGGATGTTGATAATTTTATCGAAAAAATAATTCCTCCTTTTAAAAACTGATTCAGGTGTATTTGAGTAAATGATATCCCAGAATGAAGAAAATATCCCGTCAAGGGTAAGCGGTTGATTGTGCTGCACATTGTACTATCGAAGTAACTTCTACAGCAAACAAGTGGTATAATTATGCTGTTTATCATTTTACTAAGGAGAATTAAATTGCATCACATAACTTACGCGTCTTCCTGAAGTATTCCCTATCAACATTAAAATACTACATTGTTATTCGAAACTTCAATGTTGTACATCCCCGTTTAATTCAAGGATGTGGTATAGACAAAAAAATGATAGTTCAGTTGGAAAATAAAAGGTCAATTGTGAGATAAGAAATAGAATTAACGAGAGGCAAATGATAAAGAATTGTGCATATAAACGGAATATATGTCTAAATGGCTTTTCCCTGCCTTTAATTTTACAAAAAATGCATTACAACGTTTATATATAAATTAAATCCCATACAAATTTTACAAAGAATACAATATGGTTAACATGTATCTTTACAGTCTACATAAAATACGAAGTAAACGTACACCATTAACGGCTGTGACAGAGATGAAGACACTCATGGACGAGGTCAGCCGTTTAGTTCCGACCTTAAATACTTGTATTGCATCTTCAGCATTGGCGAATGGCGTATCCACATCATGTATCAGACGCTTATCGGGATACTTTTAACAATAAACAAAAACACAGGATGAAAATTTGAAAGTTGTTTACGAAAAGACTTGAAAATTATCAAAATCTACAAATTCATTTAATGAAGTTAGGAACTAATTGCGGATATGAAAATATACAGATATATTTGTGATTCCAATAAAACAAAATTTGGACGAATGTAATCATTCACTTCTAATTTTACACTGTAATTTTCTATCATCAAAAATACATTTTCAGTCATATGGATATTGACATTCCATATACTCAAACTCACCAGCATCACTTCATTTGCCATATAAGTTTCGCCAATTGTAATGACGTAGTGTTCCACGCCGGAATGCACATCGGTAAATCCCAGCCATGCAAGTTTTAGACTAAAGTCTGACCATGTCATCCAATCGGTAACGTTTCTTTGAAGTTGCATATTAACCGCATGTTCCGTGTGTAAGGCAAACATCCCTAGGTCGAAAGAAACATATATGTTAACTAGTTCCTTAAAAAAAAAATCCTCTTTACCTTTTGGACCTTTGTACTTTCTCATCGCGGAAATCTTTCCTTTAATCCGATTTAACCTTTGACCCAGAATTAGGATTCTTGTCCATTTAAGTCTTTTTCCTGATTTATTTTTTTTATGAAATTTGGCCATCAAAGGAATTTTTCATATCCTATTGTTTATCTCGGGATATGCCTTCCTTTTATGGTTTTTCAATGTCGCGAAACAAGTGAGACGAAACAATTTTTACAATTTAAAACTACGTATAAGACATCAAATACCTCACAATGACACCATGAACACATTTGTTTTAATAAAGTATGGAATCTATTTTTACTTTGACCTTGATTACAAAAATAGATGAAACGTTCATTTATGATCACGACAACAGCCTGGATATGACCACAGCTTTTATAAAAACTGAACAAGAAACTTGGAACATGGAAATATTACCTGAATGTTTCATGAGTACAATTGGTAACACTTATCTGCTGATATTGTATTTTAAAATCTCTACATTGACTCCACGATAGAATTTCTGTCTCCTCGAATAAAAGTAATATACTCTTAATACGGAGTTACGAGAGATGATAAGTAAACAACTGTACCCCGGGTAGGTGGAGAAGAATCGACAAGGATGCCTTGTGAAGTGGAGTCTGTGCAAATTTCTGCTCCATTACAAGCTATAATTGTGACGTAATATGTACTGCCGTCATGGAGGTCAAGGTCAGTAAGAATGGTATCTCGCGTGAAACCGTCCAACTGAAAATAAAATGATTCAATTTCAGAAGTATACATAGAAGTATGACCTTGTCATCATTGGGTTGATATTAATGTATATGCAAAACCAAAAGAAATTGTTAACAAATTCAAAACTCAAACTCATATTCGATGCTACTTTGAGAAATATGAACAAAAGATATGTTTGTACATAAATCACTGAAAAGGACGTGGAGAAGAAGACCATATTCTTCTGCGTCATCGACGACACCTGTCATGTAAATCTTGGTCAATTTAGGATTGTCATATAATATTTTATTGTACTAATGCACTGAGTAAAGTACATTTATTGAATCTAAAACCAACTCGAAATTTTGAAAAGTATGATAATACCTGTTTGGAGCTGAGGTTGAAGTCACCACCAATGTGAGATTCTAAGGAAATGTACTGTCTGTCAATAAAGGACTCCGTGTCTGAAACCTGCCATATTACTTTCATACTGGTACGAAATATCAAAACATTGGAAACCATGGTTCCTGCTTCGGAAGACAGAGTCGGTCTCAATTCAAAGGTTGGAGAACTGTTATCTATCAGAAAACCGTTGGATGAGGTCTCGGTATATAGACCTGTTTGAAGATAATCATGACAGATGATGATTTGGCAAATATTCAAATACAGGTAGATCACAAAGTCGTCAAAATATTAATATTTTATTGTGTTTTATAAAGGTAATAAATATATCCTGAATCCCAGACAGGATTTGAAATTCTTCCCTTAAGTTTTCATTTTGTTAATAAGGGCAACAATAAATATGTTTACACCTTCACTCCGTATTCTCTACACATTTCTATGAAATATCCAGATATCTGCCGCAGAACAATCGTTATCGGACAACATCTGCTGATTGCTTATGTCTCAGCTCATTACTGTTCGGTACTTCCCGGTCATAACTCGACAGTTTCCGCCATTAAGCAATAGTTCATGTTGACCTCAAACCAAGTCAACAAATGTATGTTAATATATCAGGAAATGTAATGCATAGATAAGTATTGCAAAAGCAAAATCGGTGTTAAAGGTCCTTACCGGCTTTATTATAGGCCCGGACCGTAACAAATATGTGCTTCCCAACAGGTAACGGGGCAGTTAACTGGTTGTAAACCAACTCTTCACTCAGGTGACAATCTTTTGGAGCAAGGACGTCATCACTACCACGTGATGTTCCTGCACGCACTACGTAGTGGCTTAAGCCGGAATGAGGATCACCAAAGCCGTACCACTTTGCACTTAGGGTGTACCTGGTGAGTAACAAATTGCACAAGTGATATTTTGGCGATTTATGCTTTATATTTCTTACGTGGGCAAATATTTTCAATCATTCTTTGACAGCTGGGTAATATGATTCGGTGTTACCGTTCCAAAGATGTACTTGACAACTATACACTATTTCAAAAGCAACAAAGATAACACCAACAATGTGAGGAGATCTACAATCCAAGCTCAATAAAACTAGGGCACATGAACACGAGAAAAAAAAATACACTAGACCAGGTGTTCTGGGGAAGCAAGCGTCCTTTACTTCATAAAAGACTGCCTCCATATCAGTAAGTAATACCATATCCTCCAATGGGAGCAAGGAACATCGGATCTTACTGGTATGCATTCGAGCATCGAACAGGTTAAACTTCATATAGCATATCATTGGAGTATTTTTCAATACAATCATGTTTTTTCAACTGAGTTTAGTTTGAATTACGTTCTTAAGGAAAAGCCCAATTAAAACGAATCGAATAAATCATTCCTTTATTACAAATACACATCCACTTATTTTCTTTAATATAAACAATATACATAAACCAATGTCAATACTTAGTCGATTCTATCGTTAAACGTCGTCTGTTCTGCCTTACCTGTGATATTGATATTCAATATCTTTGCCGCCAATTCCATCTAAGACGATTCCAGCAGCTGGCGCACTGTTGTCAATGATAACCCCGTCTGAGGTGGAGGTCACACAGAGGTCAGCAGTGTTACATGTAGCGACTGTTACATAATAAATCTGCCCAGGACGGAGTAGCAAATGATCAATAGTTAGCTCTGAAATATGTGATAATAATATAATAATATAAATATATAATCATAATAATATGATAACTTTACAAAAGCAGATAATTCTCAGTTCCAGAAAAAAATGATTTAATACTATAATATACCTGACTTTAACCCAACAATGTAGTTGGACAATACGTCATCACATTGCTTGCACTTTCCGATAGAAACTCTATATTGTGTTATTGCCGTATGCGGATCATGAAAACCTTCCCAGTGACAGGATATGATCGATGTGCTTGTTTGGTAATCAACGTCTTTGACATGTTTATCAGCATTGAACATGCCATCATATACTTTTCCAGCATGTGGAGGGGACATGTCTGCCACAAACGCCCAAGAAGTTGCCAACGACGACAGACCTGCTCCATTTTGAGCCTACGGAAAAATTAATTACAGTTACAAATAATGTAAATTGTGTTTTAAATATCTTGATTAATATACATACATTTCTCGTTACTGACAATCTGCAAATGGCTATAAAGTACTTCCAAATGAAAACACATTTAAATGTAAAATCTCATACAAATAATATCTCTGTAGTGAAAACAGAACAAAGGTGTAATGAAAATTTTCAACGACCTCAAAATCTAGCAGTATTGTGTCATATTATATTGTATTTGGCATTGGTCAAAAATTGATTACCTGGACCATGAATCAGCAGGATCACTTACTATAATAGATACAAAGTAAGCCTGTCCATCGGTCAAGTTTAGGTGAGTGTCAGTGTTGGATTCGGCACATTCGTTAAGGCTGTCAACTGAAGTGAACGGCATGACGTCATCATCCCCTGGTTCGGACCCCAATGCCCACGAGAAAGAGGATATACCACTTTCGTTGTCCATGAATACACCAGTCCAGCTACAACAAGACAAAAAAACCTGCTTCCTAAATTCTGCTTGTCAATCAAATTCAGAAATAGGCATCAAAACACTCATCTCAGCATGGTAAAGGCCGATTATCAGAACCCTGAGAATTTTGTTTATTGGGAAATTGTTTGGAGTTTTTAACACATTTCCCTCCTGAGATATCAGAAATAGGTCAGTATCATTCATTTGAATAAATTTGGTTGCACTGCATCTTAGCATGCTACAGACCTTATATCATCATCCTGTGCTTTTTGTTATTGATAGGTTGCTAAAATGTTTTAGAAAATTTGATCACTGTAACATTTAGATAGGGTAAGACTCATTAATTTCAACAAACTTTGATAGAATTTCATTATAGATGGTACATACAGATCCAGTATAAGAACCCTGGACCTTTTGCTTATTGGTAGTTTGTATGTAAAGATTACGCTTAACGGATATCGAACGGAGCACGTAGACGTACAAATTTAATCAGGTGTCGACGTTTGTCGGGTGATGTTGTGGAACGAATATTTTAAAATATACGCTAAGTGTCTAGAGTGTAAAACATACTTAGATTAATATAATACATTTTTTTATATTTTAATCACCATCTATCGTACAATTTGGGATGGATTTTTCTCCGTTATATAAGACCTGAGGCATCAAACAGCCAAAGGGCCTACATTTACACCAACGCTCTCGATTTAGATTTATAATTTTTTTATTTGTTTTATGTTTTATGTATGTGATGTAAGTTATGTAATATTTGTGTCTTGGGAAAAGGACAGGTTGCCCAGAAAATTTGACATTCGCTTGTCCGTATTGTCGCTATTACATTTTAAATCATATATCTATTCCAGTAATACGCATCCAACGAACATTTGTTTGTTAGGATCCAGTGTCAATATTGGACCATACCGTCGATATTACCAGATCATACATATATTTCAGTGTTACACAGCCTTTCTTTGCAGCAACGGATTTTGCCGTCATTGCCAAATTCGAAACCTGTATAGATATTAGTCATGATTAACTTACCAGGCTTGTATGGCTGAACGGGAAACAATGTGTCGTCCTGGCATTGTGATTGGTGCAGTAGATTTATCTGGAGGGCTATAATCTACACGTGTAGGTTCTGATGTGGCAGAAGTGGACTTGTTGCAGAAATCGTAAGCTGCAACAGTAGCAAGTATATCAACACTTATCTTTTACTATAAGAGAGTATTTGTTTTGTTTATATGTTCTTCAATTTGGTTGAAATACAGACGATAAAAATGATTTATACCGGCGATTTACATAACGATGAGCTTTATAAGGATACATTTTATAATGGTAATCTGTATATTAACGATCTGTATAATGTTTAGTTTTATAATGATAAGTTGTTTAATGACAATCTGTTTCATAACGATCTGTTTAAGGGTAAACTATATCATGATGATCTCTGTTATACTGAGCTTAATATATTGACAATCTATATAATGATGAGCTTTACAATGATGAGCTATATAATAATGAGACGTATAATGATGAGATGATAAGCTATATAATAATGAGACGTATAATGATGAGCTGTATAATGGTGAGCTGTATAATGACGATCTATATAATGATGAGATGATGAGCTGTATAATGATGAGCTGTATGATGATGAGCTGTACAATGGTGAGCTGTATAATGACGATCTATATAATGATGAGATGATGAGCTGTATAATGATGAGCTGTATAATGATGAGCTGTATGATGATGAGCTGTACAATGGCGATCTATATAATGACGATCTATATAATGATGAGCTGTACAATGATGAGCTGTAAAATGGTGAGCTTTATAATGACGACCTATATAATGATGAACTGTATAATGGTGAGCTGTATAATGACGAGCTGTATAATGATGAGCTATATAATGATAAGCTGTATAATGGCGATCTATATAATGATGAGCTGTATAATGATGAGCTGTACAATGACGATCTATATAATGATGAACTGTATAATGATGAGCTGTACAATGATGAGCTCTAAAATGGTGAGCGGTATTATGACGATCTATATGATGATGAACTGTATAATGTTGAGCTGTATAATGACGATCTTTGTAATGATGAGCGGTATAATGACGATCTATATGATGATGAGCTGTATAATGACGATCTATATGATGATGAACTGTATAATGATGAGCTGTACAATGACGATCTATATATTGACGAGCTGTATAATGATGAGTTATGTAATGATGAGCTGTATAATGATGAGTTATGTAATGATGAGCTGTATAATGATGAGTTATGTAATGATGAGCTGTATAATGATGAGTTATGTAATGATGAGCTGTATAATGAGCTGTATAATGACGATCTATATAATGACGATCATCTGTATAATGATGAGCTTTATAATGGTGAGCTGTATAATGATGAGCTGTATAATGATAAGCTGTATAATGAGCTATATAATGACGATCTATATAATGATGAGCTGTATAATGAGCTATATAATGACGATCTATATAATGACGAGCTGTAATGATGAGCTGTATAATGTGGAGCTGTATAATGATGATCTATATTATGATGAGGTGTGAAATGAGATTTGTGAACGACAGATTTCTTACAACTAACAAAACATGTAATCATCAGAATTTTAAACGCATCGTCTTAAAAGTTCGTTAAATGATCATATATCTATTTATTCTATGTTATATTATCACTGAGTTCAAATAGAATGTAGTAGAACAATTAACAAATAGAAAACAGATACGTCAGACTAATCGTTTTTGGATTATATTTCATTTCTAATCATTGTTAAAATCTCGGAATAACTTGATTATATCCTCAAAGTTAATTTGCTGACCTTTGACTGTAGCATAGTATGTATGTCCATTTTGTAGCCGAAGTCCGTGAAAAGTCACGTGATCAACAATGCCAACGTTGGTTAGTTGTACAATATCTCGTCCAAACGGATGAGTGCCTGTTAAGAAATAACCCGGCAAAATCTTGATCGAACATGATATTTTTGCTATTAATAATCATTAATCAAGCGTTTTTTTTGCTAAATGTTTATTTTTTAATCTATTTCAGCCGATTTGCTCTATTGGACTTCTATAGTTTGCCTTCCAGTGTTAAAAAAATGAAACAACTCTAACTTTCTGATTGAAAATTTCCCCACAAAATGGCGCGCATTTGGACGTACTAATTACATTATAATGAAAACACGTATCATAAAACCTACCTACAGACACCAAGTAAGATTTCACACCAGTCAAATGTGGTGTGAATCCCAACTCTTCAACATCATAAAATGGTTCCCAGTTTATGGACATATCGTACGTGGATATCTACATTCGAAAAAAATAACGTGTTGATAATCAGCAAAACTAACAAAGTCAGTCATAATACATCTCTACATGCCAATGAAAAATCTTCCTGTATGTTCATTAGAATTTTTCATTTAGTTTTGAATAAAGACATGGTTTACAAAAGATATAAATACAACGATATTGATGAAATCGGCACCTTTGATCTCCAGTCTGTAATTAAAAAAGCATGTTTACCTGGTAATCAATCTGTTCATCCTGACCGATCCACACCTTACCAGCACGAGGCGGAGTTACATCAATGGTAACTCCATCACTACAAGCCGTGGTTTCATTCAAGGTGAGTGTCCATATTTCTTGCTCTCTGGAGATATTGTTTCCGTGGATACATATCATATACCTTTTGCCGTGATGGAGTTGACCTTCTGAGAATGGCACATTGACAAAATTTTTACCTGAATAATTCGAATAAAATGCATACCACTTAGTACTACGCAAGCTAATTATACGACAGCAACCAATACTCAACAACAAGGAATAAATAAAATTATGCATGACCTTGAATGCTAATCTTGCAATTAGGAGAGAATACAAGACATATTTGTAAATGGAAAACGGTTGTTCTTTGGGAACTTTCACTGGAATTTGATTTCAACTACGAATATTGAAGAGTTGCGATGGATAGTAATCGGCAAACATATAATAATGCACATTAAATCTTTATATAAAACCTCTTTATTTGATATTTTGCTTACTTCCAGCGTTCCAAAACCAATTTATTTTACGTTTTCCAGTCTAATCGATTAATACTCAATTCAGATAATGATATATTAAAAGTTATGCTAATATGATGTTAAAACTTGTACTTGTTGTGTTGCACTTGATGGTATTTGGATGTAAACAAAGGTCCTTAATATGTTGTATGTCACTTTCAGTAAACCGTTTAAAGTCAGCCAACTCTGTGACTAGAAGAACTGCCCACGTGTATTCGCTATGCATCAAACGTGGCCATACTGCTGAAAGCATGTTGGTATATGGCGTGTAGTCTTTGTCTTCCTCTGTCCATGCTTCGTTGATAGGTAAGTTTATTTCACGGCCTGATCCTTCAACTGCGGTTCCATCTGACACAAAAATGGTGTTTTGAATGGTTTCATTTGCATATTTCGATTTTTTTTGGTTTCTATTCTCCTTTTGGGGAGAATAGAGAGTTCTTTCATTAAAAGTTTGAATTATAGGGCACTAAGCAAGCAATTGTTATTACTTATCATTACGATAATGTTCTCGTTCATTTTTCTTACATAATGTACAATTTTCGGTACCTTCATTATAAGACTGTAGCCCGACAGCATCTAAAACCGTGGTAGACATAATATATTCAAACTGTGGTTTCGCACAATTTATGACGTCAGCTTTTTCCGTTGCCCGGATGTTTACTTTGTTGTACCCCTGGACAATGACCCGGATGCATGTTGTGGTAAAGTAGGCTTCAAGAGATGGAAGTGTTATTTTCACCTGTAATTATATGAATTTCTGTACCAATGTGTACTTGTATTACTCTATTCAGCAAATATTCACAACAGTTATTAGAATTAGTGTCAGTTAACATGATAATAAAAACACATCCCCTATATCTACTATGAAGGATAGCTTTTACTTCAACTCTTTATTTGGATTTTGGAACGACGCCACATGGACAATTGAAAAGCATAGGAACTTGATGCTCTGTAAATGATCTGAAACCTTATTTCCATGAAATATAAGAGAATTTTACTAAGATGTTTAAAAACGCTTAAAGACAGTATTCGTTGAACTATGTAGGTGCTGTATCAATTAATAGTTTCTTTTGACATCGCTGAACGACATCATTTTCTCTGTTAATTATTTCTACTGACTGAGCGATTGCTTTGGCAATAAAAAAACTGCTTTAATTTATAACACCATTCCTTGCGTTCATTTCGACACATATTCAGAATACATTTCCATCAGCATAAAACTGATTAAAAGCATAACATGTAAGATTATATGATCTTATCTAAGTTTATTTGCAATATAATGGCCTTACAGAATACACATAACGTGAGAAATGTCCATAACTAATAATATTGAACGTGTCAAAGATACCCTATATGTTTCGTTAGTTTTCTCATTTATTGTCCGAGATGTAATCACGTATACACGTATTAAAGTTTCAATATCATGTTGCCAAAAATAAACTGATATAGAGTATCATCCAATTACTAAAAAACTAATTGTATTCAACTGTTGTTTTAATTTCATCTACTTACGTGCGTTGAATTCTTCCTGTACGTGTCGCTCCACGGCGATAATAAGGAATTGTAATGTGAACCGTCTGCCAATGCCCAGCGGTACCGAAACACTATATCACGTGCCGTGGCCTCATCCTCAATATCAGGGTCGTAGAAACGTTCAAATATTGCAAGCTTTTAAAAATACATTAATGGAACCTCAATTAAAAGAAATATTGTTGGAACATAGAAAACTAAAACATGTATTTCTAAAGCTTGGTGGTCGTCAGTCATTAAAATGCTACATACATGTGTTTTTTCTTTGTGCAGCTGAAATGTAAAATCTAATAAGTTAATAACGTTACATAACTACAGTGCTCAGAATCTAAAGCTATCAAAAAGTTCTTTAAAGATTACAAATTTGAAATTCGACCCAATTAACGAAAATTATTCCCGATCACAGATTAAGTTATAGCCATGCCGATTCTTTGTATGAAATAATTCAAAGAATCGAGAATGTCAAAGTCATGATTAATAAAAATAATGCCATCTGTTACCTGTATCATTATACTCATAAACTAAACTGAACATTCTTCTCATAGGGTCGACAGGAAAACAAATTCGATTCACTGTTGCAATATTTAAATATGATATGTACAAGATGTAAAATATATATGAATGTTGTTTCAGATGTTCATGAGCTGCCTTTAACATCATTAACGTACCGTGGAATTGTCGCTTTCGAGAACATGAATGTGGCTTTTAACAGGCGGGCTGGAGACAATGGTAATACCATTGCTATACTGAGGCTTATAGCAAAAGTCTCTAGCACAGAACTGAACCGAAGTCCGGTACCTCCGACCCGGCTGAAGTAGTAATGAAGAAATTCTAGTTCTGAATAACGTATCTGTTGGGAGGAAATCCATAAACTGGAACCATATATCTGAAAGACAACGTTGGATTATGACGTCAATGGTAGTACAAATTTGATGAAATAATGGGAAAACAAAGAAACAAAACAGATGATAAATTATTATACATTTAAGCAAGGCAGGATGATATTTTAACCATGTAACATTCAGTACAATTAGATGTGGTCAAGTGACGCGGAGGTAACGCGGAGGGATTTCAAAATGGCCGAAGAAGCAAATACAATAGTTTGTATGTACTATTGGTAGCCTCTGTAGTCGTACGTTTACATATAAGCATTTCAGTCCAAACATGTACATACACAAGAATATAGCGCCCTTTTTGTGCTAAAAATGAAAAAAATGTATGGATTTTTGGAAAATGTTACAATACCATTTATTCATACTTGAAAGAAAACTAAACATGAACATCCTGATAATACCATGTTAGATACCATATATACAAAGCAAGGATTAACAGTTTTGAATACATTGGGAACAGGAAATGAAAATGTGATGGATTTTGATACAGAACATGCTCTTTTTACTTTCTGGAGCACAAAAATACAACTTCCTACTAGAATCTATTCGTCATGTGCTTAAACATATCTTCAAACAGTATAATAATTTCTAATGCTTTAAAATGGAATGAAATATTTTCAATATACTAGAAATTGTCATGTTAAAAAGAGTTGAACACTGTTTCCATGATATGTCAGACTTCATTTTTACCCAGAACAATAGCAGTGCATCCTCGTGGTTTGGGGTGTAAATACCAATAGAGGATGAACTGTGTACATATCCAGTCAGTCTAGAATTGTCAATCCGTATCATCCAGAGAGGGGAAATGCAAAGTAAAAGAAGACTCCTGCTTTGGTTGTAAATGTGATATATCCTAAAGATCATTGATGATTTCCTTTGATCTGGATGGTAGCTGGGAGTCAACATTTCTTTTTAATCAGTGCAGATTTCCACTTTAGGGTTAATATGTTCCCTATGAGTTTATGTAAACAAATACTCAAGGATCAAGAACACCACAGCTTACGTGGGAAGACTGGCCATAACATATATACTCTATGGATAATAGTGGGATTTTTCGCAACGCACCATCATCAACACAAACGTTTTGATCTTCATGTTGTGGCTTCCATTTCTGATAATTCTTAAAAAGCACATATCATTAAATCATCAAATAACCGGGAAGATTTCATTTTCTAGCAGATTTCTTGGTTTTAATATCTCTTCTAGAGAAATCTTTACAATCCGCACCTACACATCTACCTCTCATTGTGAGATGAGTACTCTAGTAGAAAATGTCAAAAGAACAATTGAGGATATATGGGGTATATAATATACTGTTGGAAGACTAACTGGTGGTCATATATTATATTTAACTTCCTAATTATAATTGACAGACATAGTCATTCAATGACATGTCGGTATTACTTGCAAGCGTGCTAGGGTTTGTTATATATTAGGAAAGGCACATGTGTACATGAAAGTTTGCAGTGTAACAGGATGGTCTCTTATGTCCATTTTTGTTCAACAAGTCATTAGGATGATACACATCAAAGTAAAAAAATCAATACTTTGCACATAAGGTGAAGTTTCGACCTTTGGGCAAGGTTAGGAAAAGAGATAAAGCTATTTATATGCTAAATAATTTTGATTGGACTGAAAAAAAATCTGCGGTATACATACTGTTTTAGTATTTTGGTATTTAGTTTATGTTTTAAACTTCCTTATTTCGTTAAATTAATTAATCGCTTTTATCTGTTTTCCGATAATTCAGTTCATAAGGCAAGTGCCACGTCGATTGATTTGGATTACATGTAAAGTCAAGTGAACCAACACTGATGGCACAAAGCAATCAATCGGCGAATGATCTCAAACGGTAAACAAATCTTTAGGCCGACATCTATGGGAAATTAGCACAGATAAGCACCTGCCCGACCACAAGGGTTTTATCCAGGTACTCCAGTTACATCCCACAATAATACTCTTCGCGCACTTTTATCCGGGCAAAAAAAGAGTAATTAGTATAAATTGAAATAGATTGAAAACATAAAAAGTCGTCAACAAATGTTGTGCCATCAAATTATCTCAAACAATTACGATAATTTTATTACGCAATATTTTTGAAAGTATACAAACCAAAATACGGGGAGCGCTCCTCAACGGTCCATATCGCTCTGGTAATAAAAGCTGTTAAATTATCCGGAATGTTCCAGTGGGCGTCAATGGTGGTGCTAGATGTCTGGTACTCCAAATCACAAATACTGTTATTCTACAAAATAATAAGGAGATACCGCAAGATGACTTGTCATGCAGTGTTTATTACGGAGGGAATATATATAAATATATGTATCTGATTTCATAGTTTATACTATCTTAAGGCATTGTTCCCAAATGGTTGAGAAGAAAAGTGCACTAGAAATTAATTTAATCTAAAGATATAAATCTTACATACCTGACTCATGTTCAAATTTCTGTGGGTTTCACCTGTAGATTATAAATTTATTATAAAAAAAAAACATATAAAAAATCAAGATTAAATCATTTCAATAATATTCGTTCTACAATACAATTGATGCCATCAACCAATCTAAGGTTTTGCAACACTAATACTAAATAAATTTACAATTTGATAAAGAAGTGATTTTTAAACATGTTATTAAATATTTTGCTTCTACGTATGATGTTTCCTACCTCCATCAAAACACCCAAGTCCATCCATTATCTTAATATCTAGATCTGTCTGTGTGGAAACGACGGTAACTCCGTCAGACGTCACGGAAGTCGTCCCAGCATATGAGGTGGCTTCAACGGTCGTGTAGTAGGTCTTTAAATGGGAAAATGTCAAGGTAAAATTGCGGTCTATCAATGAAAATTTTATATATTCAATGGAATCAGTCATTCTTTTGCAAAGTTACTGTGTAGTTTGTGATTAAATTTAAATATGTCGCTAAATTAAACTAATAGGAAAATATCAACAACAGATAAATATGTAAGGAAATGTACATGGACACTAATGTATAGATATGTGTCATATTTAATAAAACCGGGTAAACTGCAGAATATTAGTTTGGATGATAAGTGATTACTTACAAGACACTACATACATCAAAATGATAAACGACATATATGGACTTAATGACATAGTGTCAAAACAACAAATATCCTACGATATCAAATCGTGAAATATGTTGATTCGCATAGTTTGGTCATTTCAAACGACAATCAACATTATTTAAAAAGTAGATCAATTACGTTTTCCGCATGATTGACACTGTGATCCTTCAGATGGAACGGTAATTTAAAAAGTTGCAATTATGACGTCATGATTGACTAGTTTCAACCCATTTGCAAAATACTATTTATTTTAAAAATGTGTTTAATTACTGACCTCCAATTGCATCAGTACTAATCCATCAATAAGAAGTGTTGTTTCGTATCCAACATACTTCGGTCCAAACACATCAGAAGACATCTGTCTTGTACCGACATATACTGTGTAGGTGACGTTCAGATGAGGATGAGAAAAACCCGTCCATTTCACATAGAGTTTTGAGGTATCGTTTTGGAAATCAATATCAGATATATCCTACAAAAAGATAACGGGTAAAATTTTATATGAAACAATTTAAAGAAAAAAATGGAAGATTGTGAATCTTATGTCGTAACTGAATCTAACATATAGAGAAGCACACTGTATTGTTTGATATCAAAGGCATATTTACCTTCCACATAGATTGGGGATCCTTTGTCTGAAAAAATCATATATAACAACAATAACAGCAAAAACAACACATCAGTCATTTAAAACTGCCACATTCAGGAAGACTGTAACATTCAATTTTAATCTAATGACATGATACCGAGTAAATCATTTAGAATTTCTAAGAAAAATTGACATGAACAATTGGCAATAACACTCTATAAAACAAGATTTACTACATAATACCAGAACAAGTAAGTACAGCCAAATGATACCACTATGGAAAAGTAAAAATTTACACAGTAAATAAATCGTACAAAATTAAGAAACCTTTTATCTTATAAATTATCTACGATTACCTCCACAGATATATCGAATACACTTCCGGGCGTCGGTGACAGGACGTCATGTACATATGGTTCTGATGAAAATTTAGAAAATAAACCGGCTGTATTCTGAACCTTTAAGGTGGCATAATAAGTATGGTGACCGTGAATATCCCAGGAAAGTTGGGATAAGTCGATGGCTGTACAGTTGGGTGGATAGCGATCTTGGGAACAGTTGGATCCTTCTTGTAGATCTCTAAATACTTGTACATCAGTAGCGAAACGTGAATGACCTACCAATAAAAACAGACTTTGCATGACAGTGTGCAGTGTAATATTTTGGAGTGAATGTCACTATTACAATACACACTGGAGGATTTTTTTTTATTTTTTGCCCTTGTGATGTCATTATATGGATAATGACACTATGTAATGAACAGAACAGGGCGCAACAAAATGACTGCCTCCGTTTGATTTTTCGCTTCTTTTTGAGTCTTGCGATAAAAAGAATCTTTCATTTGTTTTGTTTTGAAATTTCCTGAAACTCGTAAAATCCTCAAAAAATAAATACTTGTTTCATAAAATTTCATTTCAGTATTTCATATTTCCATTGATTTCTTTATCGTGTACTAAGTAAAAAGGAATTTTTACAGATCTTCATTCAGTTATATTAATATCTCGGATGTTTAATCTAAAATTTTCAAAGAAAAGACAAGAACATGCATACTTTTCATCTCAGAATTTGTAAAATGAATTTTTATAGCATGTTGACAGTAAGAAATATTTACATAAAATTAAAAAATTATAAAATATGTATAATTTACTAACCTAAGGCATACTGGTATTTCAGATCGTACGGCTCTTCAGTATCAGAGACAGTCTCACTAGACCACCACATGACGAGATATCCAGCATTATATTCCAAGCTAAGTGGTCCAACAATGTTTGGTGGTGTTGTGTCGATGATAATTGGACCAACACTCTTAAAACGTAAACAAATCGTTAGAAATTAGGAGGTCAAAATTACAGTCAAGGATGTGAAGAAGTTCGGTATTTGAATTACTTCTAAGTGATCGTGATGTAGATTCAATATTTTTAGAAATCGCTACTTCTATGCTTTATATACGGGGGAAAACTTTTTTTCATCTTTACAAATGCTGTTGAGAATTTATGTTGTACACCGATATAGAGTAGCCAATTAAAATCTAACTTTCATTTGATGATATTTTGCCCTAATTTTCTCATTTTGTCTTGAATTAAGTTTTGCTTTGGCCACGTCGCCACTTTTTAAAGATTTTTTTCTATTTTTATGAATGTAGATTATGACAAAATAAAGTTCTCTAAAGTTTGGCATTAAACCATATACTAACTATGGTGTTGTGGACGTTCGCTTTGGTTGTCGTTTTTAGCACAACATAAAATATTGACCCCTCTAACACATCAGGGTGCTTGATTCTACTATGAGGGTGCCTTTTTGTTGAAGTGAACGGGTACAAGTCAGGCGAAGGGCTAACTTGCATGGTAGACAAACCGATCTCATAATCAAACACAATGTTAGCATTTGACGATACTTTCCACGACAACTCAATCTGCAATATAAAAGGATTTAACTATATCAAAATTGCGTACAGTACATTGTTACCGTCGTGTGTATTTTTGTCTATAAACAGTTTTCCATCTCGTCACACTATTTTCGACCTAAGTGTACATGGGATTGTAGTACAGCTGAAAACGTTAGTCGATTCCTTACCATCTCGTCACACTATTTTCGACCTAAGTGTACATGGGATTGTAGTACAGCTGAAAACGTTGGTCGATTCCTTACCATCTCGTCACACTATTTTCGACCTAAGTGTACATGGGATTGTAGTACAGCTGAAAAAGTTGGCCGATTCCTTACCACCTTGTACATGGTTATAATAACTTTAATTTATTCTAGCAAGAGGGAATGCCTGCAGCTTTGTATAATTACTCTAATGATTGATTCCATTGTTTTTATTTGGTTTCTTTATTTATATCAACATCAAACATGGGTTAATTTATAACAGATTTCATTTTCAAATGTAATGGTACATTAAATACTTGTAAAACAAAAGTATTCAATACACCATATGATAATTTATTGCTAAGTCACAATATTGAAATAAATTATGAAGGGTGAAAGAAACAAAACAAAAATGAAAGGATAAAAGTAAATAATAAATAAATGATTGTAAGAAACAGTGAATGTATTACATTGCTATTCCTTCCAAGAACAATAACGGAGATATTTGGTGCCGGAGTAGATCTCATACATTCTCCATCCGAGCTCGTTACAATGGTCCCATTATTGTACCGGTTGATCGGAAACAGTGAAATTTCATCCATCAATGTCGCCCTTAAACTGAAATGAAGAAAATATTGAAACACTGGAATAGAAGTATCTTTAATGACTTAGTGTAATCTTTAACGTTCGACTGATTTTGAATATCTGTTTTCCGTAGTGTTGGTTATTGAGTGTTTTTTTCTGTATAAGCTGTTTTATTGCATCTACGCGTCAGTTAATCAAGAATCACTCCGGTGACCGAATGATGAACCTAGATATCATTCACTACCTTTTCCTACCCGAATTACTCACTGTAAAATATATCAGATATATCTCATTGGTATCAGAGAAATTGTTGTATGTAATTAGATCATTACGGAAAATGATAATATTATATATTTTTTTCTTTGTATTAATTTCATTTTGTATTTTTTATTATTTGTTTATTTTTTCATGAAAATATTTTCCCTAAATACCCGTAAAGGTATCACTTTTCAAGACATCGCGCTGTATGTGGATCATATGATCATTGCAATACGGAAAATGCCTTTGTTTTGATTTTGGGGAATTAAAGGGATAACATTAAGACTATGATTCAGACAGGAAATAATATCGCGTTAAAATCGTGTTCATTAAACGACGTCGAGGTATAAAATCTAAGGTTTATTATAAAACTTCTTAATTTTAAGTCAAAATCTCGAAAGCTCCTATATGAAATGGACACACAATACAGAGTACGAGTACTCTGCATACGCTAGCTATCGCTTAAACAAACCTGCAATCTAAAGTAGAATCGGTGATATAATTACGCGTCCTGTTCGAGTTCAGTATCCACACTTGATCGTTAGCATCTCTTACAACACCACCGTTGACATTTGCCCCATGGACAACCACCTCCGTTACCTCTAGCACCGTTGTTGTTATGGTGATTCCGTCAGAACATACCGGGTCGGACATTTCCATGGCTCGATTGTAGGCAACCACTGTGACGTAATAGGTCGCCTCACCCGATACATTGATAAATGCTGATGTCCCGTAGGTCTCCTTTATCTACAATAGATGTAATTGCTGGTAGTGTTTAATGGAAAATAAGATGTAAATCTGTGACATCACACCTTTAGGTGTTGACAAACGTTTAGTTAATCTTCATGACTTCTGAAGTACTATCAGACTGCACTTAATTATACGAGAGAAATATCTTATTGTTATAAAACTGTTAGAATTAGGAAATATTTTGGTTGACATTGGTTTGGTTGAAATTTATTTTGGTTACATCATAAATATTTCGCATACCTTTTCATCTTGGCCATTGGCAGTGAACTCAGTCTTAGGAATGCATGAGAGATCGACCCCATACTGGTACATTAAAACTCCACTCTCCTTGTCAAAGAATCCTTCCCAGTAAATAGGAAAACGTTGGTCCTGTTGGAAATCTACTTCCCTTTGACCTCTATGACCCTCCATGACATGTCCAACATGAGGAGGCGTGGTATCAATTGTTATCTACCAATTGGGAAATATTCAAGCAGGTAACATTATGCTGATATATTGAGGAAGTGCTTTTAGGTTTTGATATAGAACACATGTTTCACTTACATTTTTTCTAAGTTATTTCGTCTTTGTTATATTTTCATATCATATAAATCTTTAATTATGTAGATACATCTACGTTTTACAGTACGTATTTTAAGTGAGAACATGGATGTTGACGTTTCTAAAAATACATAGATATAAAAATTGTGCTTCCGGCTAACATTACGAAAGACGTCAATGGAAATGATGCTTTAATGATCACAATATATGTCAAATAAAATCATTTATAACAAATTGATTTTTTAAGACATGTTATGTTCACCTTGAAAGAATGCGTAGAATTCACTAAAGCGTTATTGGTAGCTGTCACTTCAAATATGTAATCATGGTTATGAACTCCTCTGTCCTTGCCCGTGTATACCCCTCCCATTCTGGGATCACCCACTAGCTGAGGCTTCACATGGAAATGTTGATGGTAGCATCCAGAGTAACGCGTGCAGTAGCAGTTAGCTCCCCTTGGATACGACGCGTACTGACTTTCGCATTCACTCAGATTCTGACAGATCCAAATATCACAGTTTAAATTTGTATGTATTGAACTATTAAGATGCCACTCAAAAAGTCAAAAGCAGAAAAGTCCGAGTAATAAACTCAAAAAGTATTACTTTCAACAAATGCAAAGTCTTCATTTACTGTAAACTGATTAATTTTGTGGGGATTTATTTTCGTGTAATTCGTTAACTATAAATCCAGGAATGTATGTGTCAACGAAATGATAAATGCATGAAAATTGACATGGATTATAGGACTAGTGGATTTATCCTCGAAATCAAGTCTAACGATAACGTGTAATTTGACCTTCAGGAAAATATAGGATTTTCCAGTTATATTATTGTTGAAATCTTTCAAATGAATGACGTTATTTAAAATGTGTGATTTACAAAAACATTCTTTTAAAAACATGTTTTCTTTCAAACAATCCTGTATGATTTCGTTGCAAAATTTGAACTCCCATATTGTTAACAGAGAGAGAACTGTTATATCAAATGACGATGTGATATTAGATTATGACGTCAAATTAAACAGCCATGTGCTGCGTGTGTAGATATTATCATGACAAAATCTTATTGTGTTATTGGGTATCATTAACTCCACGTACTAGTAGTATAGTTTGTTTATTTTACTTTCTGTTATAAACCAATTGTTTTGTAACGCCTATCAGCAAATGAAATTAAGGATATTATTACTGATATACAGATGATGAAAAAACATCACCTGTGTGTTTCCCTGGGCGACTAACCAATCCATTCCATGTTGAATGTCTTCTCCAGTGAAGTTGTCAAACAACCTCCATTGAACGGAGTGTAAACCGCTATGGTAATCATAAGTAAGCCACTCTATGCTGCAAAAATGGTTGTTATTTTGATTACAGACAGCACGAGACGAAGCTTATTTACGTAGGCCTTCCTCTCTATTCATTTCTCTACTACAACTTTTAAAGATAGTAAACACATCATGAAATTCAAACTATATAATTTAAAAAGTGAGAATATGCCGATAAACGTTTTAATTAAAATCTTGAATCAAATTCAAACTGATGAAACGTGGTTAATTTATACACAAAACTAAGATCAATACGTAAACCCTTGATTAAGTACAAGGATACCACTTTGAAGCTAAAACCATATAATTCCGATTTAGTTTCTTAGTTATTTTAACTAACAGCACATTTCTTAAAATTAAAAAGGAAGTCACCTAACTATAATTGTAGGAGTGGTAGAGCGAACATATAAAAAAGAGGAATCTTCAGCTCTGTTTATTGAATTTCTTTTTCCTGCAAATTCTAATTTTAAGCTATTATGGTAATAACGAGTGGCAGTACTCTCTCGGAATGGTTTCAGGAAAGTTTGGGATCAATATTACATAAAGGAATGTCCAAAGAAGCTCGAAATCTGTGTTGTTAATTAAGGAAACCCGTGAGTGAGGAATCCTGTTGCATTGGAAGAACCAAAAAACAACATGGTCTCGCTACCCTGCCTATTACATCCCCGCCAGATGTCTTCTTATAGGTAACAGTGAAACTACAGAACCAGGATTGAGTTTAGATGACTAACGAATGACCCAAATATATCTACTTGGTATACAAATGTCACATGTTTTCAAGGATATATTTATATATATTTTCCGATTTGTTTATTGTATTTTATTCAGCCGTTTTCGTGTTTCCATCGAGTTACTCTTTATTAAGGAATTTAAGACTCTCATAATAAAATATATTGCTTTTCAATTTTGGACATAAAAATGTGTGTCATCTTACTTCATCTCCGTGAGTTCTTCCAAGGAATGGACGCTGATGTTGAGACGATTTCCTCGAGTTAACCATAAATCTTCAATGATCGGAGGAGACACATCTTGTATAATGTGTATATTGTCTTGCCAGTAGGTGCCTATGGCGTCATATGCTCTGACCATGATGTTCAACTTATCTCCATCTTCCATAGAAATGTTGACTCGTGTCCCTTCCTCATACACATCAGATGTATTTGTGTAGTTACTGAACCGTAGACCGTTGTACATCTCGTGTTCAGTTGCTACTTCAAATCGCACAATACCTGGAAAATGAGATAATCGACATGGAAACACATGAATGATGACCAATACGAATTCTTTACTGCAATATCGGTCTATTTTTTCTAAGGATTTTGAGAACATGTATCGTTTAAAGCCATTAAATAATAGTTAAGTGAAAATAAGTGAGTATAGAGTCTATTGCAGAAAACCGTCTAGAGACCTTTTTATACCTGACGGGGGTATGCTTTTAAATGAAACGTTAATATATAAGTTAAATGGGGACTTATTTATATTATAGAATATGGGGTTTAACTTAAAATTATCAAGCGCTGTAATATATTCATCATTTAATGACAAACTATTTATTAGGGAAACATTTTGTGATCAAATAGTAATTGTTCAGAACATTGAATAATAATCTAAAATTTGTTTTGTTGTAAATGTTCAAATCCGCGCAGTACAATCATCTAGAAGTAAGAAAGCGACGTCAAAATTAATGAAATTTCGACTACATTAAGGTTTCTTTCTTGGGCTTTTTAATCACGATATTCCATCAACAAAAGTACGTATTCTATATAACAAAATTTATTGAATACGTGCCTCGAACATTTGCACTGAAATTGACATTCCTATGACCTTCGTGATCATCAAGGACATCCTCGACACCAAAGTGAGGTTCCACTGAATGAAGCCAGTGGTACGCATCATGGCGGGCATTAACAAATCGTCCGACCCAAGTGATATCGATAGCCAGAGTGTCACTAATTAGCCAGGTGTAGTTCGTCCTCTCCGACGCTGTTGCTACATAAGTATAGGCCAAGGGCAATACTTCAACCCGAGACTGATTATCAAACAAGGAAAGTCGTCTCATGCTACGATGGTTACCTCCCTTGTCAAAGGCAGAAAATATAATCGAGAACATACCCGGATGTGGATAAATGAAATAGTCCTGTAAAATAACAAAAAATTCAAAATTTGTTACACATTTTTTTCATATTTTACAAGGCCTGAAAGGCTTCCACCAATAAATTTTGGGAGAGGGTATTGTGTTATGATTTTTTTGAAACAGAACTGCATCATAGATGTCAAGTGGCAGCTGAGTAATAAATAAATCGTGCATTGATATAGATTGATATTGATATGTCAAAGCAACTTTTTATATTGATGGAACCCATAATAAGCGAGGTTCGGTAACAATTTTTATTTCTAAGTGTAATATATAGTTGTGTATGTTTGATTATCAATTGATATTCATATGGTATACGTCATCAATAGGTGAATTATGCTATTCTCGATCATCCTCTGTTTTATTTCAGCTCAGTAAATGAGACTTGACAAAATGAAAAAATGTGAATTCATTAACAAATTTCATATAAAAGACAGAAACACCTTTCGAACAAGAATGTCTTACCCTACATTTCCTCCTTATCGAAGTAGATACGCTGTATAAAAAAGTTTATAGTATAAACAATGACATTAATAAATGACGGTTAGGTTTTATTTCCGTTTACAGTTACAGAAACGATAGTCCGACTGTTAAATGTTGATAGAATCGTTATTCAATGGAAATCCTAATACAATTTAACGGTATGACCAACCTGCTCTCTCATGCTTTATGACCCGTTATAAACACGTAACCTAAACATGAAAATTAAAAATGCAAATCTTTTTTTGGGTATGCACTTACACTGTATGTATCCGCAGATATGATGTCACTACTATAGACAGCAGTGCCCTCTGTCAGGTTTGTGCCGTCTGTCACTAAGTCGAACACCTCATAATGGTAGTGGCCTATACCGGCCAGCTCGTCATACCAGCCGAACCAGGAGAATGTGGCATTGTTCTAAAATGAAGACGTTGTATTGCATTGTTATATTTTAACAAAGTATTTCATTGTGTGAAGCAGCATTATCGAGACCGTAATCAGTTTTAATACTAGCACTTTATTAACTAACATTTAATACAATTCTACTTAAAAAGGGGCACACAGAATCATTAAAAATATAAATTGTAATGCATCCTTAAAAATTAACTTGAAAGCAAATTAATGATCTGAATAACGGTTATAAAAGTATGTAATGCAAAAAAGCACATCTTCGTATATTTGTCTTTATTACTTACATTTGATGTTATATCTGGAATTGAGAGAGTGTCTAGGTCGTCCTCTTCGCAGAGGTCAGAGGGCAAGGGATCAAGGTGACAGTGTCGTGGAACAATGAAGTCAAACCTTATGGTATGTATATTGTTGAAGGTTTTACCGACCAAGTTGTATCTCTTAGTGACGTTGATATCTCTGTCGACGTATTTGACGTAGCCACCATTGGTCGCGGAGAGTTCGAAAGTCACACTGTTAGTAAATATAAGGGGATATATACATTTCATAAATACAAGACATAAGGGGCTTTGATTAAAGCATCCAAATTTTGAAGTAAGAGGAAAGAAGTATGAAAAAACGATTACAGGAGTGACACGTTTTTAATCCTGTTTTTGAAAGATTTTAAACTTGTACTGCTGAGTCTTTTTTATTTCAGGTTTACTCTCTTGCAACAATAAGTGTCGCATGAGAAATCAGGCTTCAACTTGAATTTCCTGAACTGTCATTTTTGCCCGGGAATTCTGCATATGTATCCCGTAAGGATCAAGGCGTGTCCAGAGAGACACCCACAGAGGAAAACGTACTTACATCGAATGATAGAAAAAAAAAATACTGGAAAAGATAAAAATGTAAGTTAACCAGTGAAAGAAAGAAATTGTAGCACTGTTTTGTATTAAACCACGTCATTCATTAGAGCTGATAAGTGTTGATAGTTATAAGACAATGATGAATCTGGTCCATTCCTGCATCCATGCTCTACTGATTCATATATTCCAGCATATATTTCTCTAATTTGTGATTAATGAGCCAATGTAACTTATGTTCTGATAATATACAATATGCAATGATTAGTTACAATGTTTATCGGGTACTTGGGTGAGCATGTTGAATATTACATATAGTTTAGGCGTTTTTTAAAATCTGAAAAAAAGATTTATCTGGTTAATTGTAAGAAATTACTTAGTCTTCACACTTGTCCAGCACATTGATTTATTTTCAATGACAATGATTTGATAAAAATGATAACTCGATAATATTACAATTTCTTGTTAAACTTGTGATAGAGCATAGCTATGCATCTCAGTATCATTTAGTACTTGGTTGTGCTTAATTAATAATTCATAACAATAATTCTAGATCGGTTTTAAGGAGTATTAAATACAGGTCGACTATGTCGCTATTTCTTCAATAGAAATTGTCTAATAATATACCTTCCAAAATGTAATATTATTCCAACAAACGCGAAAAATATAGTGTTGTGTTCTGGTATACAGTATTTTATGATTGTGTGCAATCAAAACGTATGTTATGTTACATTAAATTACTAAACTCACGTGTCATTGTGCTTAAACGGAAGTGGCCATTCATCCAATGACTGCTCGTGTTCACAATGGTAATTAAGCGCAATAGGTTCGTCCTGAGTGGCTGACGTACATATGTTTTCTATGTTGAATCTGTCCACAACTGTTACAATGAAGGGATCGGTGGGATAGTTGTAGGAAATATCAAACACACATGAACAATTTGTGTCGTTATTCATCGGAGAGTCGCAGCATGAACAATTTATAAGGTCAGAGGTCAAATCATTGGTATCAGTGACAGGACACCTGCAGTTAGTGTGCAACCTGTCTGGAAGGTAAGTAGAATTCACTGACGGATTCCCCTGACAATCGCAGATCATGTGATAGATATCATTGACACAGAATAATTCCGGAGGTTCTAATTCTGTTGAGGTGTTATTGAAAAGGTCAGAACTGTTACTAAAATGTGTTTGATTGTCCATCATACCAGTACTATTTGCTATCGCAGTTAGGTTGGCACAAGGGTCCCAAGGATATATCGTCACGTTACGCTCTGCAATATAATCGGAAACCAGTTAAATAGATCAGGGAATAAATCTATATAATGAAATAACAATGGTAAAGTTAATGCACTTCCTTGTTTGTATTTGGACATTTCCTACAACCGATAATCTATTTTTCCGTTGTGACTTATGTTTTAAACCTTAATTTAAACCTATAGTATCAAAGAGATATTTAACTTTCTAGTGTCGTCTTATATTAAGAAATATATCTGATTGTTTCGCCGAATAATATTACTGCATGTAATTGAATTGTCTGCTTTACGTCCTCCGTGGTACCAATTGTAAATTACATTACTGTAGGACATTGCTAAATCTATAATGTCATTCTTTCTTTATTTATCCCGTCTTGTGTATGTTGCCTAAATGTTCTTACAAAATTCCCTAAAATTAAAAAAAAAAAAAAATCAAAACAAGTACTACATCTTTATCACCTACGATGTGGTACGTTATCTCATGATTTAATGGATATCACTGAAAAGTTGAAAATGAGAATTATTGCATTGATTCATAATTGGAAATGCAGGAACAAGTGAATCATTTTGTGTCTAGTAAATAACTATTTTATCATGATAAATCTGTAAAATACTTGCATTTCATATTAAAAAGAAATACTTATTTGGTACAAAGCTTTATCATATTTGTATCCTTATATGGGTATTGTAGTATAATTTCCAACTCCCGTTAAAACTAGAAGTTACCTGTGGTATTTAAATAACTTTCATGATACTATATTATAAACTTTATAAGGCACACGTTACATTTAAAACTAATGCCGCTGAATTGTACAGGGCGTGACTGAAGAATTGTTAAAGCCTCAACTCATTCAGTAATTTAAACCAATAAACGGTCCCTTTTCGAATACTTCCTGGTCGGAAATAGATTTCGCTGAAGAAACATGGTGTACTACGAACTACTTGAAGTTTATCAACAACACACATTAAAAACAGGATTGTGCTGGATTTCTAACATACTGAGATCAATGATGAATATCCCATCGTTGTATACAGGTCATGTATAACAAATATACGTGGTACTTCAAAATGTAATTTTACCGTTTCTTAAAAAATATTAATAATAATAAAAAATACGAAAGCTGAAGGTACGCAAACGCAGACACGCACTATAGAAGGCGCACATTCCGTTTAAAACTAATGTCGCCGAATTGTACAGGGGCGTGACTAAAGAAGTTTTAAAGCTTCACCTCATTCAGTAATTCAAACCAATAAACGGGCCCTTTTCGATTACTTCCTGGTCGAAGCATTGAGCTGTTCAATGTACATTAAGAAAAAAGATTTCGCTGAAGTAACATGGTCTACTACGAACTATTTGTACTTTATAAACAACACACATTAAACATGACTGTGCTGGATTTCTAACATACAGAGATCATTGAAGGTACGCAAGCAGCCACGCGTGCACAAACGCAGGCACGCACAAATATTTATGTGACAGTCTAATTGCGAATCGTTGTTTCCCATCTGGTTTATCATCTCTATAATATCTTAACTTATTTGAAATCGAGATATTTTTATTTTAAAGATATGAAATGTAACTACATCTAAATGTCTCTACAATATCATATATATATATATATATAATATATATAACACATACGGCTCACTTCCTGGGAGAACACCGTTAAATTGACTAGCTATACAAACGTTTACGAACCTTTATTTTACACAAGATCAAATCTGTGTATGTCGAATATTTTGTTTGTGTATACGCAATGAGTATAAAGTGACATGTACATGCTTCGTCTGTATCATTTATGGGTAAATAGAGCAACGTAACAGCAAGGTAAATATTTAAACTGTATAGACAAATAATGTTATTGAAAGTATAATAAAACACAGAGAAAAAAATGACTGATTTAGAACTTGCATACATTTTATGTTGTCGTCCTTACTTTTGTCGGTGATATTCATGACTTAAAGTAATTAGGACGAACAGTTAGAACAAAATGAGGCAAAACTAATAACAAAACCTACGAGGTACACTAAGAGCATGACATATTCAATTATCTAATTACCTCTAATAAGTTGTATATTAATTTCTCCAGAAATCACACCGTACTTGAAATCCGTTATAAATGCATACGGTGTCGGAGCTGTTCCTTGAAGAGCATTTTTTGCTGTAAAGTAAGCATGCGTTTCATTCAAATCCTCTTTGTTTGTCCATACAATCTCTGGGTTTTCTGTCAGATTTGGATCATCCGGACACTTAGTGTTTTCGTTCTGAACAGACAACTTAATCTGATTGGCTAAAACTGTAGGGTAATCAATAACTGAAAAAATAAGATAAATAAACAAATGAATAGATAAGTAAATAATAAATAAATAATATTTTATGGCATTACAGTGTTTACAATGTACAAGTCGCTTAATCTTTACCATGTACTGTTTTATGTTTAAGTGCTGAGAATATGCTATAACATCAATCATTGTTATGTCATTAATTTCGATAAGTTATCAGAGCAGAGGGGCATTACCTGATTTACAGTGCACTTCAGAGCTGAGGGGGCATTACCTGATTTACAGTGCACTTCAGAGCTGAGGGGGCATTACCTGATTTACAGTGCATTTCAGAGCAGAGGGGGCGTTACCTGATTTACAGTGCACTTCAGAGCTGAGGGGGCATTACCTGATTTACAGTGCATTTTAGAGCAGAGGGGGCGTTACCTGATTTACAGTGCATTTTAGAGCAGAGGGGGCGTTACCTGATTTACAGTGCATTTCAGAGCAGAGGGGGCGTTACCTGATTTACAGTGCATTTCAGAGCAGAGGGGGCGTTACCTGATTTACAGTGCATTTCAGAGCTGAGGGGGCGTTACCTGATTTACAGTGCATTTCAGAGCAGAGGGGGCATTACCTGATTTACAGTGCATTTTAGAGCAGAGGGGGCGTTACCTTACCTGATTTACAGTGCATTTCAGAGCAGAGGGGGCGTTACCTGATTTACAGTGCATTTCAGAGCTGAGGGGGCATTACCTGATTTACAGTGCATTTCAGAGCTGAGGGGGCATTACTTTATCTACAGTGCATTTCAGAGCAGAGGGGGCAATCCCTGTTTTACAGTGCTTTTCAGAGCTGAGGGGGCGTTACCTGATTTACAGTGCATTTCAGAGCAGACGAAGTATTACCTGATTCACAGTGGGTTTCAGAGTAGATGAAGATTATTACCTGTTTCACAGTGGGTTCCTGTAAACCCTTCATGACATTGACAGTTCTCCACAATTTCTCCATCACAAGTTCCTGGGAAGCAATGACGACTGTCTGACCGCCACGAACACGTTTCTACAAGCGTAGAATATACTACTCTCTAAACATCAAATTTAACTTTAACATCTTACGATTTTATATGAAATATCTAAAATTCTAAAGAAAAATTACTTCCTCTTGTATTTGAACTATTGGTAATGCTATCGAATAAAATAACAATTTTACTGTCTCTACAGATACTGAAAACACCCCTACCGCCTCAAGAAAAAAAGTCCATTACATTGTATCATTTCCCATTTTCAGCTAAGAAATGTATATGTTGTATATTACAAATGAGACATCATGAATATAAATAGTAATACGTACGTTTACAAGAAATCATGCCGTCAACGTGCCTTGTGTATGCTCTCCACCCGGCTACATCAGCGACCTCCCCATCACAGTACATACACCTGACGTCACTGGAAACCGTGCACCGCTGATGTTTGCAGTTAGCAATCTTTGGACACACTAAAAAGGTTTAACAAGTTATTATTTTTGTTTATTTTGCGTTAGATATTAAAATATCTTAAGTATTAGGAGAAAACTTGATAAAAGAAGACGTACTTGCACAGTTTGGTCCGTTGCCGTAAAATCCATCATTACAATGTCCACACACCTCTGGCGCTATACAGCTTCCGCCACTATCGTGTTGACGAACACCAGTTCTGTACTCTACATAGTCCGCACTGTACAGACTACAAGCGTTTGGATCAACTCTTCCGGCACATATTGCTAAAATTGTAACATGTTAAAACTGTTATTGAATTCCGAGGGCTGGATGTTCTTTAAACAAATATTTACGTTCTTCCTGCTCTCACGTGTATCTTAAGTACTTTTAGTTACATTCGAAGCTTTAACTGAACAGAAATGAAAAACGTAACTAAAGAAGAAAGTGTGTCGGCATACCAGGTACGTTACAGTAAGCACTCACAAATATAGCATGCTTATTTCATATTTATCTGTTGTCTCTATAAAAACCATAATTGTGCCGCTTCGAAGCAGAATAACAAAGTTGCAGGAAGTCAAGATCAGACGACAAACTTACCAAAATCACAGGCGATATTATCTTTGGAAAAATAACCAGTACAGCAGTATGCAACATCTACCGTATAGTACCTGAAGTATACAATGTAGTTATGTTAATTCCCACCACTGGCAAGTTTTCCCCTCCATATCAATTTAATTTCAAATCAACAATTATTGCGATACTATCCATGCACAATTTTTACTGATATCTTTAAAAAACAAATATTTTTCAAGTGCCATTTTAAACGTCGTTGATATGACACGGCTGACGGGGATCATCATAAAGTGTAAGTGAGGTAACTGGCATTTTAGCCACATGCAAGGTTTGATGGCATTCTAATCATTAATCTAATCATAACTGAAGCTATCATCGGAAAACAAAAGTGCTGACGTCCGTACATCCGGATGTCCGGATGGACAGGCGGACGGACGAACAGACGAACAGGGTGATTCCTGTGGGTCCCTAATAATACCAAAAAATGACGTAACAATACAAAACAGAAGACTCAATATGTCCCCCTTCATTTCGGACTTTACTACACTAAGGACCTTCTTAAATTTGTCAATAGTACAGTTTCGGCGCTTAATGTAATTCAAAAATAATTAGTACATTAAACGTAACAGTTGTCCCGCTTAATGTAATAAAAATAACTTTATTACATTAAGCGTAGCCGTTGCAACGCTTATTGTAATAATTATTACATTAAGCGCAGTTATTACATTAAGAGTTGCATCAACGTCATTCTAATGTATGAAAACGTGTTTATATCAAATAAATGAAATTTTGACAACTTCTCAATCATCGGCATGTATGAGTGATTTATGCTACGTTTTGGTATACCGTTATTATTGTACATGTTATAAATCTCCCTACCTAATTTACCGTGCACATAGCCAACTGTCACACGAGTAAAATCCAAAATTTGTTTGAAAAAACACCCTTTCTCACAAGATATTTTTCTCTCGCCACATTTAAGTTCAAGCTTGCGATATAGAATCTAAGGACGAAATCACACTCGTTTCGATAGTATGCTTACAGCCTCGGAAATGAAGTAGTATAGTAATTAAACAATTTAATAATTTACCAAAGTAAGAAGTGAATATATGTTCATTTTATCGTGGACGAAGTCACATTTTGAAAGGAACATTTTGTCATTACCTAATTGATAACCGTCTCTTTTAATAGTTTCTTAAACAATTTTGTAAATATTTTCATCATATTATAACTCACAAACAGTTTTTGATGCCTTCCTTCCTGTCATAGCATTCAACTTTATTCGAAAGTATAAGATCACATCGTCAACATAAGCATTGACCAGAAAAATGATAAATACGAATGATTTTAACTAAACTCTACCTTGTCCGCTTGCACCTGCTCCAGATTCCACATCGTGTGTAGTATCCTGTACTTCGTCGTTCCTGTCGGATGCAAACATGGTTTCTGAAAAAAACAATAGTAAATTATATATGTGTAAGTATAAAGTTACACGAAAATACCAACGAACACCTGTTCTAAACTTATTTCTTTTTTATACGTGCTTACATTGAAGATATTTGGAGAGTATATTATTATTATGGACAGAGTTGCTAGGACAGAGGTCTTCATTTATTGTGTGTTATTAGTGTGTTTATATTAATCGACAAGGTATCTGAAGTGAGCGAGTGACGCACTATTTTTTTAAAAGAGTTCCAAATTATAAAGGCCTAAATCATTTTAGATTTACTGAACTAAGTATCTCAACAACCTAAGAAACAAATGTAACATGAAACCAGTGCAACTGAACGCAGGGATCTATGCATTTAATCACCATCGGTGTTAAATAAGAATCTGGTAGTACCATATATTTTCATTCTTTTTATTTTGCAACAAATTTAGATTTTGTATATTCATTCATAGTATTGCTATTCAAGTAGAAATTACATTTTCAAACTCGGTCTTGATACAACTCATATACCCTTCTTTCAGTTAAGTTACCCCGGTTGTTACAATATATAAGTTTCAATATTTTCTTTTTCTATTAATTTCTCAATATTTCAAAGTACACGTCATTGATCACGTAATTTTTATATTGGTCCTTATACTTTATGGAACTTAAAACAAGTTTCTGATAAAGAACTTGCATGACTGTTTTCCACAGTATATGTAACCTGCAACCTGTTATTGAAAATTCTATATCAGGTAGTCAAAACATATTGGTATGAATGACCACGTTCGTTAGTCTGTGAATACAAATTACATTCACTGTCAAATTACGAACTCATATTCTACGAAGTGAATTATTGTCAAAAATACCAGTGATTAAAACAAATAACAAGTTCATTATCATAACAGATTATACCGAGTCACGCACTCTCATGTTTAAATGTGTGCTGATAATTGCTCAGTGTTAAAGTCTATGTTCACTGCTGTTTATGTGATAACTATCAGACATTATCGCGGGCATTACCGTACACTACGAGGCGGTCCGTGTATACGAACTCTTCACTGAAGATATTGTACTTCTTTTGTTTTAAAGTTTCACATAATGTTTGTCGTTGATTTTATTTTTCATGATTTCGTTAGTAATCTCAGTCTACGAATTTAGATGTTCATGAAATGATTAACAACAAAACCTCGTAGATTAATGTGTACTACTTATCAAGGAAATAAAGTGTAAATGGCATCGCAATTATTTGAAAAAGCAGGAAGTTTAATCCCCACGAAAATATATTATCTTACTGTACTCTGATTCCCGTATCTGTTCTCACGTCTCAAGAAAATGCTATCACTTTAAAACGACAAATGCAGTTTAATTTGATTTAGTGTGTAATATATCTCCACACAATTATCATACATGTCATGAAAATATCCAATATATCTAATCTATTTCATCTTTAAGATATCCTAATTCATTTTATGCTAAATCACTTCTTCCGGCTTGTTTAGTTGTTTACCGTTAATATATTTGTCATGCAAGGCTACTTTTAATAGCACATAAATGTTTATGTAATGAGATACTTTCAAGTAGGTTTATATCTGAACACTGATTAAGTCATGATAACGAGTTAGCGAAATATAATTCCCGAGAAAATAATTAGCTATACCGTAATGTGATTAATTTAATTAGGACACTGTCAAACTGTTCAAACAG
The DNA here is from genome assembly GCF_031769215.1 of Ylistrum balloti. Taxonomy (NCBI): domain Eukaryota; kingdom Metazoa; phylum Mollusca; class Bivalvia; order Pectinida; family Pectinidae; genus Ylistrum; species Ylistrum balloti. The sequence continues at coordinate 263,791 of NW_026781865.1, read as the reverse complement.
AAGAAGTTATCTAAATGAATAAACTTTCATGTCAACATACCTAAATATTAATTTACATAGGAGTTCCCGAAAAAAATTGTTGGCAACAACAACAACAACAACAACAACAACAACAACAACAACAACAACAACAACAACAACAACAACAACAACAACAACAACAACAACAACAACAACAACAACAACAACAGAAGTTACGTCAATTGGGCCCGGAGTTATGTATTAAATAACACTCTTTATATGCAATTCAAAGCAAATTGAATTGCTTTTTAGTATCTTTTGTGTAGCCGGCTTGAAGATTGAAAAATATACACAGAAGGGAACAACACCTTTATGTACAAATATAGAATCATATTGAAGTAAACTGTCACATGAAGTTAGCGCGTCCTTCAAGAACCCTTCAGAGATGCTAAGGGCCTTACTTGATAACAATTTCCAAGTGAAATTTACGTCAAAACTAGATGGGGAGATGTGCTTTCTCAAACAATTCATTTTTTTTTTCAATTGAATAATTTCAATACAGCATTTATATTGCGAACCGTGCCATTAAACGAATGAATCAAATGTGGCATACAGGTTACGGCAAACATCGAGGAATGAAAATCCATCGAGCAGTGCCTACCACCTGCAATCTCGAAAATCACACCTATCAGCAGTGCTTAGGGAAACAATGTGAACAGTATTCTAACAACTTTATAAAATATCTACTGCATATTCCAGAGACGAAGCACAACAGGAACAGAAACAATATAATTATAAATAGCTTGTTAACTCGATGCTACTCTAAGACTACCTATAAAGAAAGTTAATATTGACCACATCCGAATGCTTCATCACAAATTACAAATAAAGCAGCTGATTTCCCCATGTTTTGTTTCTTTGTGAAAAAATGTCATAGAGATATGTTTTAATGTTTTCATTAAATCAGCATGAATGTAGAAGAAAACCACCATTAATCCCTGGACCAATAGCGAAATATTCCGTTTAGTAAGAATCGTGTATGAGTGAAACAGACCGAAATTTACTCTTTGAAACATATATTATCACATTATGAAATGCCGCCACTGCTCAAACGATAAGTTTGTAATGTGTTAGTCGCGGTTACTAAGGTACTTAGATACATTAAGAACGTTACTATATAATCGACTTTTCCGACTTCTACAGGGCAAATGATTTAAGCATTTTCAAATTTCAGAAAAAAACCCCAACAAAATAAGCAAATATAGCAAAAAGACCACTTAGACGATCATTATGTATTCAGTACAACATGGAAAATATATATATCACTTATATGCAATAAATACGGCTCTGAAACTGTTCAAATGCTTTGGGCTTCACTGACTCTGGGTCTGATTTATTTCAATTGTGATCAATTTCCTTAGTTTTTAGTAGTGTTTATGTCGTTCATGTAGCCCTCGATAATTAACGTGATATTCTTTTATTATGTAAGTCAGACATCCACTTACCTGCCTGCTATCAAAGAATCCGATGGCCTTATATACGATATAATCAACAAACCAAGGAGAGCTCTCCCGAACATGTTGATGGTCCCAAACATGCCGCCAAATGTCTTTCTGTTGACAGGCCCTTATTCTATTATATTTGTCTATTATTTCACTTCCTGCTTGTCAAGTTCATTGATTTCTGACGATACTATTGGACGATTTATGGCTATTGATAGGCGAGTAAAGGAATGCGTACATTTAATTTATGAGGTTCAATAGACATATGTGACTTACAGTGTATAAATAAAGAGAACGCTGTATATTTTGATACATGAAAGAAGACATTTTATTTAATGGGTCATACATGCTTTAAAACGAACTGATATTACACTGAACGGAATTAAGTATTTAATAGCCGATATCAACATTATATAGCAATTCCTTCCATTTTAATGAATTACCTAGATGTTGATTCATTTAACTTAAAGCAAAACACTCATTCTAGAATTTATGTCGAAACAACTTTCAACTGTTCACTCCAAAGGAACTTCCAATAAAAACGGAAAAAATATCTTTTTTCTTTGACTATAGTAGTAACCATGACATGATAAGTAATATTCACATCGCTTTCGTTTTAAAAGATAATATTATTTTCCCGTCTGCCTTCTGCAAAACGTTGTTTTCATATTGTTACAGTAGATAATTTTACCATTATTATACGATTTACGATTGGTTTTAATGTTCATAGTATCAAACAACGCAAAGACTACCATTATCATGTAGGCCGACTAAGTATTTCAGCTGATCTTCCTCACATTGCTAAATCCAAACATTTGAAATATCTAGCTGCAGTTGAAGAGTGAAGTTGTAGACTTTGATGCAATGAATAGAATAAACAATAAAATTTGTTTTCTTAAAAACTTCTGTATGGAACAGTTAAAGAATAAATTAATACATATATTGTAAACGGGGATATTTTCGCCCCTTGCTATTTTCGTCCTTTTACAATTTTATAAAAAGAAATATAAGTAAATAAATAAGGCCGGTAGCCAATAAAAACGCCGTTGATATGTATTTAATAAAGTTTTTTCGGTAATATATAAACAAACTTTATATCGTATGTAAAGTTCAAAGATAAATTCAGACAATAGACTTCATTACATGTAGTGTTAATCCATTCAAAAGAATATCCACTGCCATTGTTGTTGGCGTGACCGAATAGGAACGGAGCAATTTCACATATCAAAGGACGTATTTAATTGGTCAAAAAAGATTTCGACCACGCAAATACGCCCTTTTAAAAGTAAACCTAAACATTTTAGCGGTACATTTATTTTAACGATTTTGGCACTGAACTTTTTTCAGTCAAAATCTGATTGGAGAAATTGATGGCTTCCGTCTATTTTTATATTTAGCACATATCACACATGCAATAATTCATCATTGTGTTAATTTGCCAAAATGCGATATAATACGCTAAATTTAAGCTAAATCAAGTATGTTTACAGTCATTATTCGGTCGGTCAGACGAGTATTTAAACCTCAGTATACATGTGTATGCATCTTTATACATTTATAACTTAATCATTCATCCTACTAACAAGTTTTAACAGGGTTGGCATTGCATTTCTTATATTATTTGAAGCCGCACCTAAAATACCAATGAAATAATTTAAATCTATAGAGAAGGCGCCGAACGAGAAACACTTCTTGTTATTTTCTGAATTAATGAATTTAAACGTGTTCAGAGCGTTGGATGCTTGCCAAAAACTTGTTTGTTTATCTGAAAGATATCGAAGTACTTAACGTCCTCCTTGCATTCAGTATTTTCTGACAAAGGGCCGGTTTCCATAACGGCCCCTTCTCTGATTCAAATTTCCTGTTGGTGGTGCATTGCCCATGGCGTTGTGGTCACAAATCTATAAAGTATAAAGATTTAGGTCACTTGGTTTGTTTTTTATGGCTCCTCAAAGTTGTACCTTTCAGAAGCTGTCTACGTGTTGATAAAGTGTGCATGTTATGTAAAATATTAATGAAAATCTAATCAAATGATAGTCACCGTAAAGAATACATTCATGGCATGAATGTGACAAAACAAATCATGTTTCCATCGCGCCATTTGGCTGTTTTATGGAAGAAACAATCTCAAAAATGCCATTTTCGATGATAACATTTTAGACACAAAAACTGTGTTTTTTAGAGAATACACCCTTTTATGGGCGTTGGATGCAAACCAATTTTTATCCTATTAAATAGTAAGTAATATCCTATTGATGAGAGGAAAAATCATCAAAATGTAAGTGGTGGAACATTTTCAAATGTTGGGTTGAATTAGCCTACGGTTGAATTGCCGATTTTCGACTTTCTTTAGATAATTAACAAAAAAACGAGAGTATTTGCTCGGTATGTTGAGAATATGTACACAGATATGAAAAAAAAGTGAGAGAAACACTTTTTCATAAAAAAATCCAAGATGGCTACTTCGCAAGTCCCCGTGGTTGAAGACATTGGCTGACAAATAGGCAGAACAATAAACAAAACGTGTTCCTTATGATTTTGGTTGGTTTTCGCATTTACGGGAGTGTTCATAGCTACGGGCGATTGTATAATACCTATATTTATACGTTTGGTTAGTCACATGGTAACGGGGATCTTTCATATCGAGCCCCAAACATACTTTCGACATATGCACTCTGTTGCCGCATGGAAAACTATTTCAAGTTTTGTCGGAATTTCTTTACCTGTGGTTGTAATGATCGAGAGTTTTCCAGCGTCCTGTAATACCCAAGGTAGTACAAGATACTGGAGATGTGCGCACACATTCCCATCGTTCTCTCTCCAACTGGGCACTGGCAGTAGTAGTCCTTTATTGGGGCCTCAACATCGGGTGAAACGGTGAACCGTATCCAAACGTTATATTTCGTTTGGCTTTTGTGTCGAGAATGTATTTGACATCGGAGAAGGTCTGGGGAGTGCTGGTAAAGCCACACCTCATAGTCGCCGTCATCACTTAAATGTTCGGCGATGTAACCAGGAGCCAGAGATATCTGATACGTTCCACACGTAATGGTTCTCAAGTAATCAAGATCGAGACGGGGAAACAGTACTTTATTTATTTATTTTTTTTTACATCATAAAACTGTCATGAAAATATCCGCTCTGATATTCAATATAAAAGTTTGTATATAATAAGCTATATAATAGGGTTTCAGACAAGGTTGCTACTCATTTCCCTTTTCTTTCAATTTACAACCACATTCAGGCGGCGATATGAGAACGTTCCACCACATGGAGTTAGCTGATTTTTGGTACACATATGAAACAAGTAAAGCTCTATCCGATTTTCTGATGGAAATTTGCATCCAAAACTATATAACGGGAGAAAATTGCAAATTTATGGCATTTTTCTTCATAATTGTGTCTCTGCAAGTGCATTTTCATCCGAGAATATATATTTTTTATGTTTTATGAATAAACACGATGTTTTGGAAATATTTATTAAAAGAAATTTATACTATGTTGCGAATTACAATTTCGAGATAACCTTCTTTTATTTACGAACTTATGTCTTTGATGCTGAAATTGACAACTTTATAAAAATACATTTTCACTGAAATTATGAAATCTGGGTGTCGGAAAGTTGTAAAATTATTTTTCGGAAAAGAAAAAAACAGTAGCAGAGCTAGATAAGAAATTATACGGGAGCAGGCTCCTATGGAGAATTAACATTACTGGAAACAGGCCCTTTATGACTAAATCAAGGTTATAATCTTAAATCTACATGTGCTGATTATTATTGTTTATCATTTATCATGTGCGATATGCATGTGAAAATGATGATTTCTTTCCACAATGAGCGTTTGAATACCGACCCAAGCACGGATCACTTACTTTTCTTCCTTTTTAAAAGGACGTAATTCTAACCTTTATCGACTCCAAGCCAATGTCTTAAAGTCGACAGAACGTCAGAATAATTCGAACTATATTGGAAGATGCTATGTACATCTGTGTTTTGTTTATTCATATTTCAACTGCATCAGAACAGTTGAGATCAGTATCAAATTTTCTTTGATTAATCAAAACTTTCCCTGATCTACAAGAATTAAACACAGGTTCAGCTACATACGGAATCTATCAGATCCGGTACATACCACTTGTATGGGGTTTCTATCTAATGAAATAAACTAATGATACGATTATACCTATTTTCAGTATTATCTGACAGGAAGATAATGCATCATATTTCAATGCTTGCCTTTCACACCTCTTCTTTTGGTCAATAATTTCCTTTCTATTTCCATGTAATTAGAACCAAAAATTAACAATACACTATCGGCTTGTTGCCGATTACAATAGCATGAATACCGTCAGCTATTTTTTGCTTGAGCCAGGTTGGTGAACGGAATACCGACAAAAACAGAAGAATATTGTGTGTTCGTTTTTAAATAACTTAAACATGACAACAATTCTAACGTGACCGTTGCTTTGATAATGGCGCTAATTGTTGGTGAGCCATAAACAATTCCGTCACTTAAAGGAACTATTTAGTCAAGCAACGTTTTTTCTATTCAGCTGGAAATGAAAATATATGTGTCCAGACTAACAAATCTGTACATAATACTTTTCTCCAACGTAGCCAATGTCCAGTGTGGTCAGTTTAAATATGGGGAAGCCCCCGTCAAAATTAGCGATAATCCAAATATAGCGCGAAACGCTGCGCCCTCTGGCGGGAAGAAGACTGTTTGTAAACAAATGCACCCGATATGGAGGCATCGAATGATGAAACGGTGAGTTTGATTTCACGTTAACTCCTTTCGTAAGGAAATCCTGAAAGAAATTGCGTGGTAAACCTTTGTGAAACATATAAAAGTTACTAAAACTCACGGTGAATTGTTATTTGATGGTTTAAATCTGCCAAACACGGTCTGACATACAAAAAAATATCACCAGCGGTCACAAACAACTTCACAACTTCTTCATTACTTGGGGAAATTTTTTCTTTCTTAAACTTGTCCCAACTCTCGTACTGCTCTCCTATTGTTATTCGAGGACGAGCTTTCTGTCACTGGCCTTTTCTACGTTTTGTGTGCGATGACATGACCCGCTTGCTATGGACACGCTTCGGCTGCGAAGCCATTTTTGTTTAGTTTTTTTTTCAGACGCGTTTGCGCATGCTCACAGGTCGAAGTGTGCATAGGCGGCTTGCTCATTTGCATTTTATCGTGCTTTACAGACGATTAGGGTTTCCCATATAAACAATTTAAAAACCGATGGAAAACACGCGATTGTATCAATATGTCGGCGAGGATAGTTCATAAGGATTATAGAACTTTATTTTTACGGATGAATTTGTAACTAGAGAAAAAATAATAATAAACAAACTTGACTAAATAGCCCCTTTAAATGTTTATGATAATGTTATGAGACAGCCATCATAAAGATATATCGTGTTGTTTTATCTAGAAAATACTTTACAGTATAACCAGAATAGATCATTCAAGTGGAAAATTTTGAAATGTATTTCCTTAATTGCTCATGATCTGATATGTAAAACCATAATGGTTGATGCTTAACCAGAAAGGCTCCGCGTGAATTAAAACGTATCTGTTATGTTCAGAACGATAAAAATTTGCATTAAACATTTTCTTTTCAGATGGAAGAAAAGGTTGTTTTTTTTCCAGAAGTCATGATCGAATACATGTGTTATTGTTATACAATACTAAAACGTTGAAAGGTTACATACCAACACATTAGTAGTATTATAGAGAAGAGAATATGTGGAAATTTACTATCAATGGATATAAATGTTTCCGAAACAAAAGGGAAAAAAAGACTTTATACTACTATGCTGTACAGTGGAAATGAAATGGAAACCTTGAAACTAATATACGTATATAAAACAAAAAATGAAATGTGAAACGCGTGAATACGCACCCATTCTCATACGCCTACTTTGTGAGATCGGTACCTTAAGTAATACAAATATCATACTCACATTTATATTCTTAAGAGTAACAAGTTTTGTCACCAATATTATGAAATAAAACTCAATAAATACGTACGCATGAACATTCTACATTGATATAACATCGATGACACTGAGGTTGGTTACGAAAATGTGAAGGCCGCGGCAACGTCACTGAAGCATAACTTTCCACGTACAGCACCGTAAGAGTGTAACTTTTTTTAAGAGAATGAAATAAAACTTGCATATAGTTTGAATATGTATATCCAGTAAATGTATTAAAAATCATGAACAAGGGGGGAGTGACGTCACGTGGTTCGGTGTCGGTCGGCAATTTTTTGCTCCAATAAAACTGTCATAAATCAGCATTTTCGAGACGGCTTCGATACACCCTATTTGTTACCGTATTATGTAGCTGAACGGGCAATAGAAATACTAGACTTATTTTAGACATTTTATTCTAAAAAGTGTGATTTGAAGCGTTTCTCCCGACAATGGATTGAACCACAACACAGTGATTACTACTCACTGCACATTGTAAATTTATTTGTGATATATATACACGGATCTCGATACCTGTCAGTCTGTGTTACCTGGATTTGTTTACTGATAGAAAGTCTACTTTATCATGCCAGAATTAGATACATTATCAGGGGTAGCTACAAGATGTAGCTCTGTAAGTAAATACAGACATCAGAGTAGTGTGTTCTGTGATGTAAAAGACAAAAGGAACATGGAAGACAAGAAACTCCTTTCCTCTATGATATCACGGGACTATCTCGACAATAAATTGACCCAACTCAAGAAGGAAATTTGTGCCGAGAAGTCTGAGATCACAGATCGTCTCGAGGAGCGAATATTTGGGTTAAAGACATGTAATAGGGTCATATTTTGTCTGTCATATATTGTATAACTTGTAACATTCATGTTAAGTCATATTTATTTGATATTTCATATTGGCAATGTTTGCTGTAGTTAGTAGCTATATTTTGTATTGTAGTATATATATATATAATATATAATGTACTGGTTATATATATGTGTATTATTATGTTTTCGCGGTCACATCGTTAGTGTCACGTTTTACCTGCGCGCGTTTATACGTATTGGCGAGCGCGACTCTTTGAGTAGTGTGTAGGTATGTACTTGTGTACGTGAGTACGGTTCACTGTTCAACTGGACACGTGACATGTGACGGACTTGGACGGTGTTGTTTCATTGGTCCAAAGTTTCTCCTGGGTATATATCTTTTGTCTCTTTCTTTTATCGGGTACATTTGAATCTCCGCTGTCTTCTGTGACGGTCGTTCTTGGCTCTTCAGATTTCATCTTTCCGGTAAGTTTCCTCTAGCTTTATTTCTTTCTAGTTGTTTCTATTTAGTATTTCTTTTATATTCTTCCCGTCGAGTATTTGTATTTATGAAGAATGTAATATTTTCATATATAACTGAACGTTCAGAATAGTATTAGGTGTGAACACGTATGTATTGTATTATCCATAAATCATGTAATTGATGGATTTATAAGCGTTATGTGTTTCTTAAGATATTACATAAATTGTAATATCAGGTTATTCAATGGTTGTAGTTGCGCCGTAACTTGTAACGACGATGTGGTGATATTGTGGAGTGGTGCGACTGTGACATTGTACATTAGCGCACTATACGTGTTGTAAGTGTTATTTTACTCTAATTAGAATGGTCATGTTTTAATTATTAGAAGTATTTTATTGAATCTTATATTTTATTCAAGTGTAAAAGTAATGACATAGTTTGACTATGTGAAATGTAACAAGTCTATGAAAGAAGTATGAATTGTTGAGAATTGAGTATGTAACGAGAGATTTGTGAATTTGAGAGTGTTTGATTACGTTAGATTGTATATTTCAGAGTGTCTATTTTACATCGATATTTCAGAGTGTCTATTTTACATCGATCAATGATTAAATTTTGGAAAAGAACCCAGCGGTTTTGTCTTATATGATACAAAATTACACCCGCTACAGACAGAAAATGAGGACCCTCATAAAAGCTTCAAGATACAAGAGATAAGACGGAGTTTAGACTACAGAAAGGACTCACTCAGGTTTGTTGGATTAGAGGACGTATCGGAAAAAGAGACCGTTGAGGAGTGTGTCGAAAAAATTGTTTCCTTTATGAAGGACAAGTTACATGTTGACTTGTCGGAGAACGACATCAACATAGCTTACAGACTATGACATTTTAACAAGGCCAAGTCAAGGAATGTCATCGTAAAGTTTACCAGACGGCGCAAAAAGCAAGAAATCATCCGTGCGCGAAGGATGCTGAAATGTACCAGATGTCATTTTCGAGGATTTAACCAGATACAACAAACAGATACTCGAGAGTGCTTTCGATCTGGAATGTGTTAAAAACACTTCACTTCACTTGGGTTTAATGGGGCCGATATAACCGGGGACAAGAGAACTGCGGTCAAATTGCGCAGGGCCGAGGTGATCAAATACCAAAGGTTCGTTTGTATCACCAGTGAGATTAGTGATTGTTGTACAGTTTGCAGACAGAAAGAAAACAAAACGCCATTCCATTCAATGTTTTTTTTATTCTTTCGATTTTGCTTTTCTCCCTTTCCTTACCTTTCTTTCTCTTTCTGTTGGGTTTGAGATGGTATATCTTACGGTGCTGTTGATCGAATGGGGGAAGGGTATAAATTCAGCCAATGTTCAAGGACTTTCCAACAAAGAAAAGCGTAAAAATGTTTTTTCTTACTTAAGAAATACTTACCAAAACATATATTGTTCACAGGATACGCACTTCACTGATGATAACAGCTAATAAGAAATGAATGGGGTTATGAATAATTTTTCTCGTCCTTCCGCGGAAACTCTCAATGGATAGCTGTTCTTCTAGGTAATGATTTTGATTGCAAAATTCACAAAGGAAACAAAGATTTGTCAGGATTTTTTTTGCGCTAGACATAGAAGTAAATGACTCACACATTACACTTGTAATCAAGATAATCCAGATTTTTATACAAAGATTACAGATATCATTGAAGACTTTAAAAATACACATGTTATTATTTGTGGTGATTTTAACCTTGTTTTAAAGCCTGATCTTGGTTATGGCAATATATATATATATATATATAAACAATCCAAAAGCCAGAGACAGGGTATTAGATGTTATTGAAAACTGTAATATGTTTAGAGAACACCACGAAAATGTTTGGAGATATACTTGGTGAAGAAAGAACCCAGTGAAACAGGCGCGTCTAGTTTTCTTTCTTGTATCAGAGAGTTTGCTATCTAGTGTAATTTATAGAGGTATTGATCCTGGGTATAGGACAGACCATTCGTTTCCTATCAGTGACTTTTAACGAGTTTAAGAGAGGTAAAGGGACATGGGAATTCAATAACTCACTTCTCCACCATCTTGAATATTTAAACATTGTAAGTACTTGTATCAATATAGTAATGAATTAATATTGTATACCAGTGTATGATCTTAATGATATCGAAAATATTCCTTCTTCATTAATACAATTTACTATCAATGATAAATGATTTTTAAAACCTTACTCATAGAAATTCGAGGGAAATGGCTTATGCATAAAACAAGAAAAAATAACATCAATCAAGGGAAAATAATCTTTAAAAAGTAATACAAGAGCTAGAAGCACAGGAAAACATTGATATAGAAGAATTGAATGAGAAAAAAACAAGACTTAGTAAAACTAACAACGCATAGGATTAAAGGGAGTATTAGTAGATCAAGAGTCAAATGGGCAGAGGAGAGGGAAAACCAACCAGTTATTTCTTTAATTTTTTAATATAGAAGAATTGAATGAGAAAAAAACAAGATTTAGTAAAACTAACAACGCATAGGATTAAAGGGATTATTAGTAGATCAAGAGTCAAATGGGCAGAGGAGAGGGAAAACCAACCAGTTATTTCTTTAATTTAGAAAACAGAAACTATACATCTAAAATAATACCAAAATTACAGACAGGTAATAATAACATGATAACAAAACAGGAAAGTAGATTGGAAGAAGTTTTTTCTTCTTATAAAAATTTCTATGATGTGTCATATATTAGAAATACATAAGACATTGATCTCAATCTCAATCAATGAATTTCCTAAACTTTCTGCTCAAGAATTTAGAAATCTAGAAGGTGAAATTACATATACAGAAGCAGGAAAAACCTTAAAATCTATGAAAAATAAGAAGAGTCCTGGGTCGGATGGGTTCACAACAGAATTTTTCAAATACTTTTGGGGAAAAAAGGTGAATTGATTGTTAGGTCTATTAATTTTGGTCATTACACAGCTATCCATAACACAGAGACAGGGCTTAATTACCTATCTTTTTTCTTTGATATCAAGAAGGGCTGCCGACAGGGGGACCCGGTCGCGCCCTATATGTTTATTTTTTGTGGAGAGGATTTGGCAATAAAATTAAGGAACAATAGAAATATTAAAGGTGCGGAAGTCACTGCAAGAAACAATAAGAGAGCTTTATGAATTTGCAAATATTTCTGGATTATAAATGAATATTGATAAAACTCAGATAATATGGATTGATTGTAAAAGATATAGCAAAGATAATTTTTTACCTGAACACTGACCTTCTTGCAAACTGTGGTAATAATTATATTCATCTGTGCATAAAAAAGTGCAAAAATAAATTTTGGTGTGGTGTTTTCAAAGCTTGGTGTACACTTAACACATAAATGAGGATAACATATTTCAGAGTAATATATTATCTGTTCCAATCTGGTATAACAATAAGATAAAGACAGGAGGTAAAGCTGTATTTTTTGAGAACTGGTTTAGGAAAAATATATATTAATTATAGATAATCTAATTAAAGATACCAACAGATGTATTTTCTATGGAATGGATGAATTTACCCAAAAGTATCTAATAGACATTTTTTTTTTACAATATCACGGTCTTGTCTCTGCCGTCAAAAATTATTGCATCAAATACTATCTCTAACCCAAAAAAGACAAAAAAAGGTCAAAAAGGTTTTATAATACTTTAATTAAATGTGACGTGTTACCATCGGGCACCAAAGAATGGAATAGTATATTTGGTAATATAGATAAACAAACTTGGTATAAGTACTATCTATGTAACAGCAAATACAAAACTTCAGTGGTTCCAGTATAGGGTAATATACCAGGCATTAGCAACAAACTCCCATCTTATTCCCCCTCTTTGTGAGTTGTGTAACTCCGAGCAAGAAACAATCCTTCATATGCTTTGGGAATGTCAGGAAATACAAAAACTATTACATAGTCTTGATATTTTATTAGAAGCTGTCACAGTTAATAAACTAACTTTTATTTTTGGTCTCCTTCATGAAAACTCCCTTCCTGGTAACCGAGTAGACAATGAAATAATAATAATTATTAAGCAGTATATTTACAAGATGTGATGCTTACACCATTCACTAAACTTACAGGCACAAATTAATACAATCAAAGATAATTACATGACACAGATAAAGTAAAACGTAAATTTGAGAATTAGTGGAAAAAATGGGACAAATTAATACAGTTTTGATTAACATACTTCTTTCTATTATACATATACAGGTTAGTCCTTGACAATACCGAGTAATCATGTATAAATTATAGTTTAACATTAAAAGTTTGAATTACTCTTATTTACGCTTATTTTTACCATCTCACTCAACAATCCTCGCCACTTTTCTTTCCTTCTCTTCAATTTCTTTCTTTAAATTTCTTATCCCTTAAGTTTTCTTTTCTCCATTTCTGTATGTGAATGTAGATCTATATTCGTGTATGGGTATATCCGTGTGTGCATGGGTGCGTGTTACTAGAAATGTTTGCGATTATAAACATGATTAAAGGTGTACATATTCATGGATCAGTCTGAGTGTACATAATGATTATGAAAGCATCAATGTTGAGTGGATGATGGTGATGATGATGATGATGATGATGATGATGATGATGATGTCAAAGATTGCTGAGTGTATGATTACAAATAATCTTGTTTTGTAAGACATGCAATGACCAAATACATATGTGCAACTGCGTGTTGATGTGTGAGGGTGCGTGTGTGTGTATATATCATGAACAAACGTGTCAATAACAAACGGTTTTTTTTTTTTTAGTTTCCGACGGCTATGCGCATAAAAAGGAAAAAATAAAACGCAGTAGATTTACGATTAACAGACTACAGAGTATTTTGTGTTAAGTTTGGTTGTCTAATTCTGTATAAATTCTAACTTTCACTTGCGCACCTATGTAAATACTGGGATTAATGTTCGGTCAAAAATTACAGTGGGGCTCTTTAGCATAGATGAACTGAGAGATCACACTCAGTCATTCAGATCGAAGCCAGGAAATTTCACCTGAGACAAGGTGACGCGTGAATGCATTGTTCGACTCAACAGTGTTCGGGACCGAACAAAACATTCGATTCAAGCGTGTTCGACACAAGTAAGTTTTGCTGCTTAATAATCCACTATTTTGCAACCCTCCAAACGGTTTGATTGGCGATTCCATATTAATCATAAATGAATTAAATCCGATCTAGCTCGCATGTAGTCAGGAGAATCTCAGAGAGATTTGTTAATTCATTCAAGCGAATACAATAGGATGATCCATTGTCAGCAATACAATACAACGGGTTTGTTTGTTATTCACTTTGAAGCAATAACCTGAAACACGTGTTTTAGCAAAATTCGTTTGCCAGGGATTAAAATATTGAGGAATAATAAGCAGATAACAGCTGTTTAAGGAAGATAGTATGTTTTCCCTCCAAAACCTAAGATTCTGGATAAAATTTTTTGTACATCATATTGATTACCTAAATCTAACATTATATGTTGGATATAAATTGATACTTGGTGGAAACAATTTATATGAAGATGTACTTCCTTATTTAGGACTATACATTCTACCTAACTGTAACTTTAACTTTTGTTTTAATATATCTTATGGCCCTTTGTAGTAATCTTGATTTGGGATAAGCTGCGCATTTGCTGTAATCTACATTTGGGAGAATTTACTTGTTTGTAATAATCTATATTTAGGAGATTTTACTTGTTTGTAATAATCTATATTTGGGAGAATTTACTTGGTTGTAATAATCTACATTTGGGAGAATTGACTTGTTTGTAATAATCTAAATTTGGGAGAATTGACTTGTTTGTAATAATCTATATTTAGGAGATTTTACTTGTTTGTAATAATCTATATTTGGGAGAATTTACTTGGTGTAATAATCTACATTTGGGAGAATTTACTTGTTTGTAATAATCTATATTTGAAATAAGTTACTCGCTTGTAATAATCTATGTTTCAGAGAGGTTATTTGTTTGATATTTTGTGTATCTTTTGTGTCATCTCTATTGCCTAGATTGCATCTCTCAGTATTATAAGTGATGTCTTAACACCTCGTTTGGTGTAATAAAGAATGAATATAAAATATTCTATAGCATTGTCTTCGTTTTTGTAACTGCAATCACGTAATTCAGAGTACCTCAAAACTTAAGTAAAACACAGCAACTTGTTATGTCTTATCTGCAGCATCTTTGGAAATTACTGTTAAAACTTTTGTTTCTGTGTTTATTTTGGTTTTGTTTTCAGCATGATTGAATCCGCCAGTCTAAATATCCCCCACCCACACCAAAATATGGTTCCACACCACTTACCAGAAGGTTAAAAACCAAAGCTCAAAATTGATTAAATTAGGGCAACATATGATCAAAGAAATATTTACACGGATAACCCTGAAAAAAAACATGGTGAATTAGACCACGTGTTCAGGAAAGGTAAACGTCTTCTGCTTAATCAATGTGAGTAATGTCACGTTCCCAAAAGGGGACGCTGTAAACTGTTATGAAATCAACAGTTATACGGAGGAGCATTAGACACGTTCCAATTTGTAACAATCGCAAAGCTACCCCATACTGTTCCTCGATCTGCATGTCTTGAGATCCTGTGTTATGTTTCTGTTAGCTGACGAAATCTCGCACAAATAAATGAAATAAATATGCTTTTTCAGTTCAAATGATTAAATCTGTGATTACCCCATATTTAACGGAGGAGATGCTATAGATAATTTGCAACAATGATACGCTATATTTCACCTAAAAGAATATGGCCACAGTTGATACCTTCAATATTATAACTAGTGTAACATCACAGTTTGTTCGACCAGTGTAAAGCAATTCTATTATTTGGCATTCCGAATATCGAATACCTGTCAAAAATCACTATAGTATGTGTTTGCACAAAGGCTTTATTTGCTTGTGTAAACGACCAGTTACCAGGGAACTTTGATGGATCTATACGCATCATGATGGTCAGTACAATGGTATAGGTTGGTGCGTGTCAATGATACCTATTGTTATAACAGAAACATCATCTCTGTCTGGATTTTCACAAGTGATAAGTACTAATTGTTAATGAAATACAAATAAAATAAAAACTCGTAGGTCTAATATATTGACACAGTCGATCGATCTAGTATTGAAAGTTACATACCAATGAAAGAGACTTTTATCAATGGTGCTTTTGTTTTAAGTTAAGTGTTATTATGCGGATTGTTTATTTCTGAATTATGTAAAATAGGAAATAGATAAATACACCTTATATTCAAATATAACTAGTACACATTAAGTACGTGATTGTTAAATGATGTCCAATACTCTAGTGTCAGTATTTTTAACTTACAGGACATTTTCGAACCACGATTTCACAGACACAGACTCTACTGGAAACTAGCCGGCGAAGGTGAAATTTCTAAAAGAATATTACATTACTAAAACATGCAGACTTGATACTATAGCATCTACATTATAGTATTGATCATTTTATTGATAGGTTTTCCTGGAATTGGTATTTCTATGTAAGTGCATGTAGTCAATAAGACAATATTGGTAGAATAAAAAACATGGACATCCGATTGATTGTTAAAAGGTTATTTCTATCAATACCAGTCTATACATAAAAATAAACATAGGATAAATTTAAATATTTCATGATTTTAATGAATGCTTATTACAATAATTTTTTTTCGCATGTACTTTCAGATATCCGATTCAAGAGTTTTGACTGAGTACGAAAACAGAGACATTACAAACGAATGGCTATGGCAAGCATGATATTATTGCTATTTTTTACTTGTTGTTTGGAGTATACGTCTGTCAAAGCAACCGGAAGCATGGAAGATGTCAGGCGGTTGGAAGAAAATTTGTTTCGAAACTACAGCAAACATTTACGTCCGGTCAGTAACATCGGTGATACTGTTCATGTCGAAACGTCTTTGTTCGTAATGGCTCTTCTAGATTTAGACGAAATATCTGGAACAATACAACTGAGCACTTTTCTAGGTATTACCTGGACAGATTACAGACTAGCATGGAACACGAGTTTATATGATGGAATCACAAATTACGTCTCGAACTCATCACTTGTATGGACACCGAGAATTTTTGTGATTTCGTCCGCTGATGACTTGAGGGAGTTCGGTGACGATCGTTTTGATATAAGGATGTGGAATACTGGAACTGTGAATTTTAATCCTGGAAAACTGATAAAATCTAGTTGTGATATTGACATGACCTATTTTCCAACTGATTCCCATGTGTGTAGAATAATAATTGTCCCGTGGATGTACACGATTCAAGAAGTTAAACTAAACCTCACCGGGTCTAAAATCTATATGGATTTTTTGGCTTCAAACGGTGCGTGGGATATATATAGCACTTCAGTTAGTTATAATTATAAATTGTCCGAAGCTGTATCTATGATTGAATTCACGTTGTATCTAAGGAGAAAACCGCAATATTTTATTCTGTCTACGTGTATTCCCATTCTACTATTATGCTTTCTTAACCCATTTGTTTTTCTTCTTCCAGTCGCCTCTGGCGAAAGAATCTCGTTTTCGGTCACCATGTTTCTGTCGATGGCAGTTTATATGTCAAGCATAGGGGAAGTAATGCCTAAAGTATCTGATCCTATTGCTGGTGCGTCTTATTTTCTGCTTGGGACAATGTGTTTCAGTTGTTTACTTATCTTACTGACAATACTGTCTCTAATATGTGATGTAGACCTAGATATCGACCATTTCCCTGTATGGTTAATACATATTGTTCAGCGGCATATCTGCGAAAGGAAAGGAGATGCTAGGAAAATGGTTGGAAAGCATAAAGAAATATCAGCCAATTCCGAATCCGATGCTGAGGTAAACCTTACGGAGAGGAAACAAATACTGAAAAGCGATGTCACTAGATTCCTTGATAGATCTCTATTCTGGTCAACTGAAGTTATCATTGTAGTAGGTGTCTGCTCTTATATATCGTTATATATCAAATTTACGTAGTGAATATGTTTGATGAGCGTCTAAATTCAGTTAAAAAAGTTACATGGGATGTAAAGATCTATAAGTATATAGAACGAGTTGTGTCAGAGAGAAATTAAACCCCGACGACCAAGGAGGAAATTAGGAACAATTTAGTGCAATTTGGCTTTAATTGAAAGG
The DNA here is from genome assembly GCF_031769215.1 of Ylistrum balloti. Lineage (NCBI taxonomy): Eukaryota > Metazoa > Mollusca > Bivalvia > Pectinida > Pectinidae > Ylistrum > Ylistrum balloti. Next base: position 245,875 of record NW_026781865.1, on the reverse strand, counting down.
AGTAATAGGAGGTGTACTCACGAGCAAGGAAATGAAAGGTTGTGTTTACTGAATCAATGGTAAAGAATAAAATTGGATACACGACTGAAAAGTACATGGTACAGAATCTGGAAGGAAACCAATGCTCTGTCTGCAGAATCGATAATAAAGAATGTTCTATAAATCTGAAGTTCCAGAAGCTATAGTATATAATCTGAAACGAAATTTAATATTCGAATGCAGGGGTTTATTTAAACTTACACTAAAGTTAGACAAGGTTTTCATATTGGCCGGTTTTGATGATTTTTTAACTGCCTTCACATCGTAAAAGTTATTGACTATAAAAAAATTCATTAAAGATAGATGAGTGGAATCTAAATCAAGACGGAATGACTGTCAAGGGTATTGCTATATGCTACCAACCATGAAGTGGCATGGATATAAAATAACCTGATACATTAGCAATATGTCTTTGGCCCCATGTACAAAATATATAAAGCGGACATAGAATGACGTAAGACGTTTGATCAAGCATGTTTTCTGTTTACCGCTCCTCAAACCCAATGGTATAAATGTCTTCCGATGTTCGCACAAGGACATGGTCAGGCACGATGGAATGAGCGTCAGTCTCTGACTTGCTCTATCTTGGTCATTCCCATTTATGAGAGTTTTATTCTTATTGTGCCCAAGTATCTAAGCACTTTGCTTGTTTCAATGTTAACTTCGTGGTTTCTTATGTCCTAATATGAAATAATGTTTTGTATTTAAAGATAATGCTTTTAAGGAAATGTGTGATTGGGACAGGCAATATGATTGGTCAGGGTAGGTGCCTTAGTTTACATGGATAGGGGTTTCGGCCACCTTGGGCACTCTGCTCCTGACCAGTAACACCATGACATGTTTTCGAGTTGGAGAGAACTCAAGCATTTATCTGGTGAATTTTTTTTATTTTATTTGTTTAATATACTTTTTGGATAACCAATACTTCTGAAAATGTAGGCAATCTACAATTTTGTATTTTAATTGAGGTTAAACAACTTTATCTGATTCAATTATTCTTATAAAATTATAATTGGGACTTTTTTGCATTGAGTAATTTCAAGGCCAAAGTGACATTGAGTCTGTTAAGATCAAAGTATCCTTTTGGTTGAATTCTATTTCTATGTATTACCATATGTTCATAAGTCTCCAAGTATTTATGAGGTAAATTTATTACTTTAGAGAAAAGCTTCTGGTTGGATAATCCAGAATATTTACATTGAGGAAAAATTCAAAGAAACCTCCACACCATAGCTGTTGGGTGAGTGTCTGATGGGTTCGGGATGTTTTAAGCTATAGCTGTGTTTTTAACTAAATATTTGTAAATTGTGTGAGTTACAGCAATAGTTTTGTAAGAAATGATATATATATATATATATTTTCATAAAGAACATAATAACCACCGTTTAGATTGGATAAATGAATTTATATATTCATTTGTAAAATTTGTAAATTATATACTTCTAAATATCATTGCCTATGCACATTTCATAGAATATATCTGTTCTATAATAGTAGTTGTCGACAGAGTTATTGCCCTTTTACTATTCCATGTATGCAAGTATGTTTGTTTGTGTGTAAGACGTATGTACTGTATGTGTTTTGTTTACAGGGTTTTTTCTTTATTGGTTTGAAAATTTGAGAAATAAAGACGAAAAGAATCGAACCATCGAGTCTGTTTTGCAAAACAAAAAGTGCACTGCGGTAAAAATGAAGATATAATGTTATGTTTGCAAACGTAGATAACCTTTAAACACCAAACTCCTCTGTCACCAACGAGTCCAAGAAGAATGAAACAGCCGTATGATAAAGTTTATTTAATTGATTGGTACTACTCTATTGAACTCTTTAAGGTGGGATCAACATAAATGGGAATTTAAGATTAGCATCGGCCCCCACTTGGAATTTCAAAATGTGATAACCATAAACAGATATTGGTATCAGAATCTTAAATAAGGAAAAGTTAGTCTCGGAATTGATTTCTTATAAAATGGAAGCTCCTTGACTGCCGCCTTGGTGGGTGTTAAAGTAGTTAAATGTAATTCCTTCTAGTGCATTATTATAAGGCAATTCCAATGAAATTATGTCATTAATGTGTGCACATTGTACCAACCAACATTGTGATACCACATATCACACTTTTTCAGGAGAAACATTTCTTAAATGTTGAAAATTACAGCCAAAATTCATATTAAAAACAATTACTTTCGAAAAAAAGTACTGTTTTGGACACTTCAATTTTCATACTTCCGAAACCAGTCAATTTTTCAAACTTGCTTAAAAGTTGGCCACAGATGATATCTTTCAAACGAAGGATTCTTGGAAAAAATGAAAACCGGTAAATTTGTCATTTTACACATTTGCTTAAAAAACCAAGAAACATTTTCGTTAAATAGTGACAGCTTAATTACCAAAAGTCTGCAGGTCTTGCTGTTTGACAAGGTATTTTTTCATGTCAATTTGTATCAGTTTGGTTAACATTGTTGAACTTGACCTCTGTACAAGGTCACACAAATGAAATCAGTTAAAATAAAGACATTTTTATGCTAGTTTCACAATTTGAAGATACAAATCTTTTGATGAAGGTCACTAAAGTGACCTTATTAGAGAGATTATGTCAAACGCAATCCAAACATTGTATTTTGACTGGGATTTGTGCCTTCGAATGTATTTGGTCTCGGAGAAGATTTTCATCATGCTGATATACCCAAACTTCAAAGTCTCCAGCATAAGTCAGATGCTCAGCAATATATCTGGGTGCTACGTTCAACTGGTATGATTCGCAGGTTACTGTTTCTAAATATTCCATATCAAGTACTGTGTTGGGCAGAGCCAACCGGGATAGCATTCGCGCAGCAAGGCGACGGTCCCTCAAGTTCCTCTCTGGTGTAGACACATAAATTGGTCCACGTACAGCATTCAAGGAATCAGTAGCTACGTTAAACAGTTCCTCTATGACACTAAGGAAGTAGTTTGAGCTGAGTTGTTCTCTAAGCAGTTTCCACTGTTTCAGTGGACCATAGTAGCTCTCCGCAACCCATCTTGTTTTAGTGCACTGGAGGTCCTCGTTGGCAGTAAGTGTATCATGCTGTGTCTGACCTGACAGAAGATAGGAAGGCATGTACACAGAAAACCCTGAACCTCGCAACAGCTCCAACACATCCCTAAACCCCCGGTCAACAATCACATTGTCATCTTCACTAAGCCACAAGGTCAGGTGCACAACTGTTCCAACAATTTTGTCAAGATATTTGCATCATTTGCATTGCCATAAAAAGCCCAAATAGTGTCTACTACATAACCATCTGGAAAGACAATGCTCATGAATTAAACATAGTTACGCTTCTTTTGCCCCCAGTATGAGGATCTTTGAAGGGGGTGATCAGCACTTTTTTGACATAAATATAGGTATCAACAAGGTTTAGAGTTACTTTGTCCCGGTAGAAACATCTTGTAAAGGCAGTGTTGTGTCACTTAGCGTCCTCGTTGGTGATGTGTCTTGGACCAAGGAAACGGTCTGGCTCAAAGCTTTTAAGACACTATGAAATGTGTGAGTCACATACTGTTTTTTGTCAGACCACACAGGACACCAAGTTGAGACCATGAAATATTGGTCTTCAGTTAACGCAGAAAAGAAACAAAGCATGGAATGTAGAGGAACGTGATCCTCTATTGATGTATGAGGAGCAAATGCTATGGATTTGCTGCATTTGTTCAAGTGTGTAACCAGTCCATGCTGTGAATTCTTCATTTCTGAGATGGTCTACATCTATGCCTGTGTTGGTTGGAGTACCAGCAGAAAGGAAATTGCTTAGTTCAAGAAGGTCATTGATAACCTGATTAGCTCTCTCTTGAAGATGAAGAGCTAACGGTTCCCTTGTTTACAGATCTAGTGCCAAAGAAGGATTCAGAATGTAACCAATTACATGCTGTTACGTTACGGAATTAACGTACAGCAAATGAAACCCAACAGCTAGGTTTACAATTCAACAATTTAATAACAACAAATAAATTTTATGCAGTACACTTACAAATATTGCGATGGTGTACAGAGCTAGCCACTAATTAATCAAAAGTCAGAACTTATCTTGCGATGGAAGTCCTCCAAATCCACCAGAATTCACAAAAGATTGTCCAGAAAACAGGGTATCCGAAGACTAATCCAAGAATTGTTTCCTCGTTGGGTATATATAAGTGCAAGTCCACAAGGCACTATCATTGAATCACCGTAAAAGTCCACCCTTCACAGACTGAAGTCTCAAAGTAAACTCACTCAAGGCGTTAATACTTCAAAAAGGCTGCCCAGACTCAGTTCCATCATGCTTATGTACACTAAAGGTTTCTAGAAAGTTCTTTTCTAGATGATTCTAGACTAGTAGGTACCTAGCTTGTTTACATGTGTCTCTAGAAACTTCCGGAAACACCCAGGTAATTCTAATAACCGAACTTTCCAGATTTAGAAACTTCCGGAAACACACAGGTCATTCTAGTAACCGAGCTTTCTAGAAAAATCTGCCTAGCACTATCTACACATATTGTGACAATTATAAACAAATTTTTATGTAAACAATCAATATGATACAAGGCATGTCAACATGGCACATATGAATTTGGATTAATACACAACATTTATACATAACAATGGTCATTGCAAACATCAGAGGGACACCAAAGAAAATGGAAAAAATATCACGTTTGTCGTGGCACGCTGGGGTATAGTGCATAGGTCAGTGCCCTCTTTTCCACATATGACACATCTTTTATGTGAATTGCCACCATAAAATAATTTCTCAACAGAGATTAGTGGTAATTGGTCGGATGACATGATATCAGTGTAACCATCATCTGCATCATTCGCCAGGTCATCTGGATTGCTCATACCAGAAGGTTCATACAATTCAGACTGCAATGGCCTTTGCTTGAGGTACCGCTTGTAGCAATTTCCACTCAGCAGTCAGCAGCTGGTGCAGCCAGTTATACTGGGGTAAATATACATGTCTTACTTGAGCTCGGGGTCCTTGAGATAAATCTTTCAACCTGGTTTTGCAACCACGACTTATGCACACGTCTGACATGATTATTAGTAGACTTGATGGGATATGTGCAGTATTTTGAATTTAATACAAAATGTCTGACATAAGTGTAACTTTGTTTATGTAATTGTCTATAGATACATAGCAAAAATGGTATGAATACTTTATAGTAATACCTTTATATGTTTCAGGAAATTAACATACTTGCACATTCTGATGTCGGACAAGGTTATCCTTTCTGGCCTCATTTAATAAGTATTAAGTAGAATATCTAACTAATTTATATCCATTATTGTTAAGTTTAATTATAAACGAAGAAAAGTGGGATGACAATAACATATTATCAGTAATACCGAGTATTTAATCATTGCTAAGTTTTATAATACAAACTGAACAGTCAGTTATTCTTTAGAGGATAGATTTCTAATGCAGAAAACACCATGTTAAGATATACCTACTGAATTTAATTTTGAAACAAATACAAAATATTTAAGTGCTTTGGTACTACAAAAACTGGAAAATATGGCAGTGTTTGGCACAAAAATAACGAAAATTAAATCTTCATGATTATGGTAAATTATGCAATAAGCAAGTTTTAATTGCTAGAAATATATTTTACCGGTTTTGAAATCACTTAAAATTTATTCAATAGACAGCATATATACGTAGTAAGTTTTTAAGAAGTATGAAATATAGACTGTGATTGCAACTATACAAAAAGAACATGACAAACTTTGATCAATTCTTTATTTTGTGAATTTTTTTTTGCATTCTTTAAAATCAATGTTATTAATATGTTTACATTTTTTATGCCAATATAACATATGTGGTATCACAATAACGGACATTTTATGTACTTTAGACTGTTATATAAATATTTTCATTTAAAATCGTCATGTAGCAAGTATTTGCCATTATGTTAGAGTACCTTGGTCGCACAACCTGGTGTCCAGTATGAAGATAAGTAGTTAAAATGACTAATCATTTATGCGGTTGTAGATTATTTTCATGTATCTACAACTGGCGAAAAAATAAATCTATGTGGGGGCCAAATGTTGACCCCACCTTTGTAAATTTGTTATGCTAATCAGTAGATTAAGAATTTTATCAGAACACGTGATTACGCCCACCTGTATAATGCATAAGGTCTTAATGTCTTAGCTGTTATAGCTAGAATTGTCCGGTGTATTATACACCGATGCTAACAAAATGCATACAGCAGCATTTCGGATCAAGAGGGTACAACGCAATCTTAAGAAGTCTGCGCAGCGACAAACTGAACTTGATGCTGAAAACATGATAAGGATGCCGTCAAGGTGGCGACATTTTTTCCCCCAAATATACTTGTATTAACACTTCCTCACATTTAAATCTATCCTATTTAGGTCTACTGCTACTGAATATTTTATTCTAATTTTTTCGATAAAAATAATTGATTCCTCAAATTATATTTCTTAATAACATCTGGTAAAATAAGTGCTTCATAGCTATCGTAAATGGTACATCTAATAAATTTTCACCTTTCATCTCAAGAAGAAATTGTTTAAAAAACGAAAACCCATTCCAATAGTGTTCCGTGTGGCTGTTCTACCTCCAGGAAGTTCATGACTTCTTTGAGGAAACACAGGAAGCTCTTTATGGTTACAGGCGTGTATTTGTCTTTGACCTCTTGCTGCCAGGTGCAGCTTATCATACCTGGTTATTGTTTCTAGACCTAACTCTTTGTCTATGTCCTTCCATAAGGTGGTTTAACTGCGAGACATTTTCGTCTTTTAGACGTTCGATACCTAGGACCAAAGTTGCGAACTGGGTCGCTGACTGACTAAAGTCTGCAGGATTTAGGCTGATGTGATGTTCTTTGCTTGCTGCTTTTGTGGTTTCGGTTGTGGTGGTGTTTGAACCTTCTCCGATGCCGCTGATGGAGGTCATCCAGGTGTCCCCTAAAGATTTCCGCATCTTTGGTTACGAAGCGAGCTTTCTTTGTTAAGAGCTTGGACCCATTCGGGCTAATTGCATACACCTCCTGAAGTTGCTTGTCACAGTGGCCATTGCTTCCAAGTTCTAGTCCGGGGAGACCAAACTGGCCGGTCTATTGTCCTCGTTCGGTGTTTGCGCTCTGAATTCTCCACATTGTCTTAAATTTCGGTAACGGGCTGACCTTCTAGGTTGGTTGTGTCATTGTTACTGTTTACGACTGGTTTAGAAGTTCTTTTTTGGAGATGGTGGTTTAAAGTCCTGGTCTTTATCTGAATCATCAACGTCTTCGTCACAGGCCTCACTGATGTTTCTTGGTGCCTTCGTGTTCGGTTCTCTCAACATAATATATGTCGTCTAAGGAATGCCCAACTCTTTCTCTATCTAGATCGTCATCAGAGTCCTGGGGAGTCCGCAGTTTTTTTTTTTGGTTTTGTTTTTGTGGCTTAACAATAAAGTTACGCTCATGTCTAGTCCTCTGTATGCAGATAAAGTACTAGTACAAGATATTTCATCATCTGATGGGTTATTTGTAAAAAAATCCACATCTTGAGCTTGTGCTGTGTAAGATTTTTATGCGTTGGCTTCTGATGCTTCATCATTGTTTCTGGAAATGTTTCCATCTTGCTTTTGCGCTGTGTCAGGTTTTTTCTGAACTGGCTTCTGCTGTTTCATTGATGTCTTCATCTTGATCTGTTTCGGCTTCTGCTCTTCTTACCCAATGGACAGATTCAGTTGCTTTAAACACCTCATCAAGGCATTTATATCCATTCTCGTTTGCTGCTTTGGGTCTGTCCACCGGATTTCCAGCTTTTTTTTCTGTTTTCTGCCTCTAGGGGTTTCCTTTGCTGCTTTCGGTCTGTCCATCAGATTTCCAGCTTTTTTTCTGTTTTCTGCCTTTAGGGTTTTCCTTTGCAGCTTTTGGTTTGTCTTCTTCCTGGTATGGTGTCGTTTGGACGCTTAGTCTCTTTTACTTTAAGGTGTCACCTGTCACCTGATTTGTCGAAAAATACAATGAATTACATTGTTGCTAGAACTAGAGTTGTTTAGACTGTATTTGATCCTTATTATCGTTTCCTTACATTGTTAATTTATTTTCACTGTATTCAAGGTATTATAAGTACCGCTTCCATGATTGCAGTTTTGTATAAATACATCTTTGATGTAATAAAGCAATTGAAAACGACAGGTTTACGATTAGGTTAGGCTAGGTTATATTAGGTTAGGTTAAAGGTTAGGGTTAGGGTTAGGTTATGTTAGGTTAGGTAAGGATAAGGGGATACGTGTGAAGGTGATAAAGCGTGATCATCCTAGAAGGTGACGTCACTTCTCTTGTCCAAAAAAGATGGAATGATGTCATGGTTGTAATGAATGTTTCAGAAGTCTATAAGGGAAAAGGTGGAAAAGTTGACTCATCCAATCACAGGCCAATCTCTGTCACACCTATCTTTAGTAAGGTACTTGAAAAAATAGTTTTAAAATATATGTTAAATTACTTTTTAACATACAAGATCATTTCTGAAAATCAATCGGGATTCATACCAAAAGATTCTGCTGTTAATCAACAATTAATTATTTATGACAAAATTGTTAGGCATTTAGAAAACGGTGAAGAAGCTAGAAAGGTGTTCTGTGATAAAAGTAAAGCGTCTGGCATGATGGACTTATTTATAAATCTTTAGTACTTATATGTAAAATTTACATGATAAGAGAATATAATGATAATAATAATAATAATAGACTTTATTTCAGGTCGATAACACTTTGAGTCAAAGACTCTTCTTACAAGCGGTCGACAGTAAAATGTACAGTATTTACAACATTAAATTACATTGTATTATTAAAAGGTTATAACATCACATATAGAGTAAATGTATCACAGTGAACATAATGATAGTTTTAATTTGGATCATTAATTAAAAGTAGTGCACTACATAAAGCTCATGATGCATATATATTGGAATTAAAACACATATTTAAGTGTCCAATATACATATATGTCAATGTGACAAATAATAAAATTTAACCGACTATACGCTAATATAGCATATATTAAAATTGATTGGTTGTAGCTAAAAAGATGGACATTTAATTCTAAACTAAAAGTTACTGGATAGTCATAGTACTAAAACCTTACAAGGCCACTGGAAAGTAGTTAGAATCATAACTAAGATAGATTTAAAAAGTGTTTTTTGCATTCCACCTTGAAAGTTTTTAATGTCCCACTTCCAGTCACAGTAACTGGTAAACTGTTCCAGAGTAAAGGACCATTGTATATAAATGAACTTTTAAATTTTTCAGTTTTGTGTTGAGGTAATACATATTTACCTGAAGTTGCTGACCTAGTTTTCTTGTTATGGACATTGGAGACCAGGGTATTACAATTTAGATAGTTTGGACATAGTTTGTTGATAACTTTATACATCAGTATACACTCATTATACTTCACCCTGTTGCTGTTTGTTAAAGCTGTTAAAGCAGTTTGACAAGAATGCATACTTCTAAAACCAGATTGGTTTTCAATAATTAAGTTATGCTCTGTTAAAAATCTATACAAGGTAGAATGAACATGTTTTTCTAGAAGTTTAGACAGGACAGGTAAAACTGATATTGGTCTATAGTTACTGACAACGCTTTTCTCACCCTCTTTAAAAATTGGGTTAACTTTCTTTACACCTAACCATACTTTTATGTTATATATGTCACATAATGTTACACATGTCAAAATAGCTTGCGATAAGAGTTACGTTTCATTATACTGTAAGATTTATTCCTCTTTTCATCTAATCACATACTTATGTTACATATATAACATAATGTTACAAAAGTTATAATAACTGGCGATTAGAGTAACATCCCCTTGGTAATGTAAGATATAGATAAATTCTTTCTGATAGTCCATATTCGACAACATGCGAGAAGAGTCATTGACGCAATGTGTAATAAACAAATTATTATCGTCTGTCGTTATTATTATCCAAACTAAACAATATAAAAACTTTTTCCTATTATGTCAATTATTTTTGATGTGTTATCATTTGAAACGTTATAAAGTAGGATACGTTCAATCATTTGAAAATAGTTAGACATACCTATTATATTGTTGATCAGTCTAAAATTTAACTTTCAAAGTAGTCAAAATTTACTTGTTGCATCGTAAGTGCGTCTTAAATGTAAGTATGAGAATAAATTCACATTACATTATCGTCACATTCTTAATGTTATCCAGCAAATAAAATGGAACCTGTGGCAACCATTACAATACCTGACAATACTCCAGGAGATTCCGATCACTTCACTGGTAAACAGAGGCAACAAAGTTTTCCAAATATATCATTTGGTGAGATTCTTACAATCATAATCATATAACCTGCAAGCTTACAAGTGATTGCAATAATGTTGATTCCGATCACCAATTGTAAAAAACAAATCTGTCACAATGCAACTGAATGATGCATTTAACAATCAAAAAAGAGCATTGAGCATCAAAGAAAAAATTACCGAAATATATACCACTTTCATTTTAATACAAATGTTTTTTGATGTGACTATATTTGTATACAGGACCGGTCGATGAATATACGACGTTGGTTGGGGCGATCGCCGCTGAAATCGGGTCGGAAGACAAATCCTGAAGGAAAGTGTTAAAAAGTGTCTTCACAGATGTAAACAATCGTACAAGTATGGGGTAAGGGTTATTAACTTTCACGTTAACATTAAGGGATTGAATTAAGCAATACATATGTAACTTAATAGTTAAGTCGAGGTAAGTATAATCCATTGTATGCATTTAAATTACCATTAAACCAAAGTATTTAATAATCTAAAATAATCTAAATTGTATTGATGCTAGGATTTATGTCCCTTTCACACCATCTCAATTTAAAGTGCTGCAAAGAAATGAACTTATTGCTTCACTTATTTTCCACTCAACGCATTAATGTATGTGCGAACTTTTCGTATAATATTGTCATGGTGCATTTAGTGTAGGTATGCATTGGTGAAAAAAGTGTTTTTTTTTTTTTTTTATAAAATTATGGAAATATTTCTGCTTTCTCAATCTCATAATATTACCCTTTTAAACTTGTAATTTTATAACATATTCTCTATTTTTGCTTGTGTTCATAAGAAATAGTTGAAATGATAAGACGTTAAACACCCGAGATTGATTTAGATCTTTTGCTTAAATTTAATTCTGTTAATCGTTATCAAATATCAGATCATTCACATATACACAAATCAATACAAAATATTTCTATGAAATAATGTATAATATTTGTTATTTTGTGAAGAAGACATTGAAACAAACTGGGTAAGGGTAAGAAATGTTTAAGGGTTTATTGATTAAATTATTATTTGTCACAGTTCTCATGCCGTATATAGTCGTATGAATAAATGAAAGAAATATCATCAATTGAAAAATTAATCGATTTCCAGGGTTCGACAGTCACAGTTTATTATCTCCTTGAAAACTGATATAGTAATATAAGAACAGTATACATTCAATTTACATAAAACAATTATTATATTATTGAATCAATTAGATCTATTCGCCCAAAGTGTAAATTACCAGTCCTCTTATCTAAGTGGAAAACCTGCTTTGTTATAGAAATTATATATATAAAGCGTTGCAACAAGAGTAATATTCTTATTTAATAATTACAATTAAAACAAAGTATATTTTAAAAAGAATCTTGCTAAATAATTAGAAAAAAAAAATAAATATATGGATAAATAGATAAACAAACAAAAAAATAATAGCTGAATTAAATTTTATTTTTATATTGTGATTTAATTCATATGTTTGCCTATTCGGGCTATTGTCATTTTCGGAATTGATTGACAAAATATATGTGCTGACAGCAAGCGAAATATTTCAACAAAAATGTTAAACTAAACAGTTAATCAAGTAATAAAAAAGAAAACCTAACGACCCTCATTACCCATCCACTAAAAAAAACAAGAATGCTAAAACACGAAACTCCAAGGAAAAGAACCAAACGAAAGGACAAATTGTAATCACTTACATCAAGGCCCGTCAGAAACCACCCCGATAAATGGATACTGCCTTTTACCAAATAAAGCATTTCCACATATCAAACATTTATTAATAAAATGATGTTGTTAGTTGTACTCATTTCTTTCCTTGAACTATCTTTGTGATATAATGGTGTATAGTTTGGGTGTATGTTTGGTTTCCCATCCAATTCATTATTTTTTTCATTTTGTACTTATTTTCCTCACACGTATGTTTATTATATTACTGTAATTTTTCATGTGTGATAAACTGTTCTGTTTACAAAAGTGCAAGCCTATTCTTGTAAGAATTATGTATTTTCACACATAAACAGACGTACAATTGGTGTCCATTAAAGTAAATAATACACATGTAATGTTTTGCCAAATCAATTATCAATTTTCAGGCAATAATAACCAAACAAATCAGTAATAAGTTAAAAAGTATTAATAAATTCCTGAAAACGTACATGGAGAATAAGACCAGGTGGTCCGGAAGAGTAATAGTCTTATACTTCATCGACGACACCCGCTATGTAAACCTTGGCCAATCCAAGTTCTGACTCGTATGAAAACGAGTCAGCCAACAGAGGGGCACAGTTGGTCTCCATAGGTATGTCAATAGTCTGTTGGAAGATTTTACCGCCGACGAAGATGTTTTAACCAGAAACTCGATCATTTTATGATATTTTCCTCCATATATTTCTACTTTGATTTGGATACGTTTCACTTGATTGCATTTTGTTTGAAATATAGAAATGAAAGGAGACAAAATAGAGATATATTGCGAAAACCTCTTTTTATTTCACATCAAATTGAAGTCTAATAAGATAGCATGGATACTAAACTCGATGTACATGTATTTGCGGCTGGTGTAGGCATTGTTTACATAAATTCTCTTAACTTAGCCTGAAACAAAGAACAAAACATTTTCAAATTGAAAACTAGGTCAGAAATCTGTATTTTTGCATTTAAGGTATAAGTGGTTTCATTAATATATGTCCGAACATACAATACATAGAGAATTTAATAGTATGACTTTCAATAGTCTCAATACTAGTATAAAACCAAGAATGACTTCGATAGAGCATTTCACTCATTTGCATGAATGTATTTCTATTATATTGTATTATATAGTTGTTACTAACAATTTCCTATAAAAATATCTCTTGATTATTGTGCCAATATGTAAATACCGCTTACGAAACTGAAAAGCGCTTAACAAAACAGTAGATAAATTAGAATTGTCTTGAAAATCTCGCAGCATTCGTTTCTGGGTTAACAAAATAATTAGTTAAATCCTTACTGCAGAATCCGCAAAATGATGCGCAGTGTTGACGGGCCCATATATTATATTTCGTGCACACATCATGAGAATAAGCAGTGCAGTTTTGTGTGTCATGACAACCAGCGCGGGAAGGCATTGCCCCGCTTGGTGGGGTAGGTATTTCTGCATTCACTGAAAATTAGCAGATGTTTAACACAAAGCGTTTCTTATGGGTATGTCACTAAGAATACCGTATATAAACAATCTTAGTTTTGAAGATTTTCAAATAGTCATTTATTGAAAAATGCATGATCACATTAAATGGTTACGGAATCATTTCGGAACACTTTTATTTCATATTATACCTAACTTTATAATTATACCGAAACAAAACTCTTATGTTTAACACAAACTAGTTACAAAGCAATGTAAATTTTTAAGCAGTGTAAATTTATTTTGAAGAGCTCATTGGACAACAAAACAAGGTTTAATGCAGAGATGTAATCAATTTTACGAATCCGGTAACAAGAAATATTCAGCAGTTTAAAACTCACCGCATAATCCGCAGAAGCGGGCACAATTATTTGCGGCCCAAGATGTGAATGCCATTTGACAAGCAGCCAAGCCATATGTCTCACAGTTAGGCTCGACATCAACACAAGCGTCATCTACAAAATACACCGATTCCAGCTGCACGCATGTTACGATTCTATCGTTTATATCCTTATGGTATGACAATATGTCTTAACATCAAAATAAGACACAAGTACTTTGAAGTCTTATGTAACAATATATTTAACAAACATGACTTTTGGAAATAATATCCTCCTACTTGATACAAAACTTATACATTTGTGATGTTGGTAGTGGAGAATTGAAAATCCATACTCAAACGTTTTGTTTATTGTGCTTTAAGAATTCTTTTAGAATGCCGTATTACAAAGACAAAACAAAAAAAAAACAAAAACAAAAAACAAACAAACAAATGTGTAGCTTACCGCATAGACTGCAGTACTTAGCGCAATACTTTTTGGCCCAGCTTTGATGGTTGGCGTCACATGCTGTTGTGTTAAAGGCTTTGCAATGGTGAAACACGTCGACACATTCTGTCGTTGCCGTAGTAGACAAAACCGGTGTCATTACATCTCTTGTCTTAGCAACAGAACTCATTTCTGTATAATATAGATATAATACTATAATGATCAGCGGAATTAAATCTCATTTCATATGCTTTTGTATTGAACAAGAAAGTTTACATTTTGTAAAGGTAACATATATAATATCAGTACATAACCGACAAATGAAGGCATTCTTTGAAAGTTTTGCTGCCTCGATTTTAATATGGCACGTTAGCAATGTTTGTGAATTGAGCAACTGTAAAAACAAAATTGAAGATTCATTGACTGATTTTAAAGAATTCTCTATTCTCAAATGGAAATCTGGATGTTTTTTTTTCTGATAGATCCTACTGAATATTAATTAATATATTAACATGCATTGCAATTGTCATGGGATTTATGAAATTAAACGAGGTTAAATACATACACTAGGATATCACTAATTGTCAAAACGAGAAGTGTTTCATAAACTCCTGTCAGAATGATTTTAAAATCAGTTTTCAAAAAAAAAAAAAAAAAAAAAACGGTGGTAGTCAAATCAAACGTTTATGTAAAGCAAATTTCAAACTTCCTCGCAAATTGTTTATCAACCTGTATATAACGGATAACACACATTGATTTAATACAAAGGGATGGTATATATGCAATGAGAGTAACAGATTGGCACAGGTTCTTGAAAACATTGCTGACTTCACCATCGACAATAGTATTTGTTGTATTGTTGATGTGGTATGAAGCACTTTGTATGTAATATATATTGTTTATCACCTTTGCAGAATGTTGCCATCAGGATCAGGATTACAACATAGAACGTCATTTCTAAAACAGAAAGGCTCAAGATTTATCATCAGTTATGACGTGTGAATAAAAATATATACTTGACGATTACAAAGTTTCTTGAATATTGGGTCAGTGCATCTCCCTATCTACCATGGTTTGACATTCACACAGTTTTTTTCTAATGCCGTTAAGAGACTCGGCAAAGTCAGCGATTCAAACAGTTTACACTTATGTTATCTGTTGTCCTGACCTTGGTCAGTAGAGTAGTATCACAGAATGCGTTTCGGAATAATTCAGTATTATATATCTATCCCAGCCTACCTTTTTCAGGCAACGAAAGCGAACGATGATTCATTTTCCATATAGCATGAGGCATATTGAAAACATTTTTAA
This sequence comes from Ylistrum balloti, assembly GCF_031769215.1. Taxonomy (NCBI): domain Eukaryota; kingdom Metazoa; phylum Mollusca; class Bivalvia; order Pectinida; family Pectinidae; genus Ylistrum; species Ylistrum balloti. Next base: position 230,276 of record NW_026781865.1, on the reverse strand, counting down.
AAGAAAATATCTGATAGATAAGAACAAGGAAGAGTTACATTATATTAATTCAGCCACATGAGAAAAAAGAGTTACAAACTATGGGCTTTACTACAAAGATAGAAGTATGAAGTCTGGAACATCGATATTTTTCATTATTTTTAACGAATTATAGTTATAACTGTAATGAGCATATGGCATTAAAGAACATTTATCAATTACAACAAAATCGACGTACAGCGTTTAAGTGTTTTTTGTATATAACCATGTACTTACTGAAACACGTTTAAGGTACCTCAACGCTCTTCTGTATTTCTGTCTATATATTGAACTCTTGGCAGAAGTCAATAACCGCGAAATCCTTCCGATATCTCTGTGCCTAGAGAGTCGTGTAATGATAAGGTTTCAGCAAGTCACTTATATAATACACAACATAGATTAAGACAACGTCTTAAAAACGTTTATTTATAAATCTTCAATCCATTTTTATAAAATTGTTCAATTCATAAAATCAACATGTATATCCGTAAATGACCATCGGCTACCAGAAACGATTTTAACTTTAAAAAAGATTGCACAACATTACCTTACTATATTGTTATCTTATCGAAGTTTGTCTCACATTTCAAGTGCTACACCAATGATTACGTGATTTCGCACAAATAACAATGTCCCGTGATACATAATTGATATTTTCCCATCACATCTGAATTTTACTTTATGAATATCAGAGCCCGAGAAGTAATATTCAATAACACAAACAATTTTATAATACACCTCTTCTGTACAGAGAGATTGTAAAATGTTCACATTTCATAAGACATATTGGTGGGAACGAGACAGTCTGTTGGTTTAGTAATCACGGGCACCTGTTGGATGAGTAAGCAATGGCATATACGTGGCATAATTCTTGCTAATATTATTTATTATGAGGACAATGTAAAAACTCATTAATGTAATGATGATTAATCTATTGCTTTAAATAACACAAAGTCAACTTGAGATATTGTTCAACGTGTCATTCTACACAAAGGTTATTTTATAACATAGTGTCGTGTTCATGAGCGTTTTGAAATACATCGATGAATCAGACGACACTTAACCTTCAGGAATATCTAATATTATTCCCTGTATACTTTTCCATTAATCCCCCTTTTGTTTGTTTGTATGAACTATGGCTTGACGAGTGTAATCATGCACAAACCTTATTTCAAAACATAGTCTCGTGTTTATAAAAATGCAGCAAACTCAGTTTTATATCCTAGCCTTATCGATGTCGAGTTTGAATAAGGACGTTGTTAACATGTTAGAAAATTGAAGGCAGGAAAGAAAATATCATAAAAATATTGTTATATATATATCTTATATATCAAATAAATATATTTCTATACATTTTTTAATGACAAATCATTTTTTTTTTTTTTTTGCTTTTTTGTGTTTGTTTTTTTGTTTGTTTGTCTGTTTGTATTCTTGCCTTTTATGAAACTCGTTAGCATCAGCATTTACTGTATTCTAGTGACAGATGTCGACGATTATTCAACACATTATTCTTAGATCTGTATTCAGATAGGAAAACCCCATTATTCGATATCGAGGTAGATAAGAATTAACATTTAAACGTCAATAAAACATGTCCTGTAACCATAGGTTACATGTGATATTTCGTTTTTATACACTAAAGTAAAACATGTCCCGTAATCATAGGGTACATGAACCATTTCGTTTTTATACTCTGGAGTAAAACATGTCCTGTAATCTTAGGTTACATGTGATATTTCGTTTTTATACTGTGAAGTAAAACATGTCCTGTACTCATAGGTTACATGTAACATTTCGTTTTATACTGTGGAGTAAAACATGTCCTGTAATCATAGGTTACATGTAACATTTCGTTTTATACTGTGGAGTAAAACATGTCCTGTACTCATAGGTTACATGTAACATTTCGTTTTATACTGTGGAGTAAAACATGTCCTGTACTCATAGGTTACATGTAACATTTCGTTTTATACTGTGGAGTAAAACATGTCCTGTAATCTTAGGTTACATGTAACATTTCGTTTTATACTGTGGAGTAAACCATGTCCTGTAATCATAGGTTACATGTAACATTTCGTTTTATACTGTGGAGTAAAACATGTCCTGTAATCATAGGTTACATGTAACATTTCGTTTTATACCGTGGAGTAAACCATGTCCTGTAATCATAGGTTACATGTAACATTTCGTTTTATACTGTGGAGTAAAACATGTCCTGTAATCATAGGTTACATGTAACATTTCGTTTAATACCGTGGAGTAAACCATGTCCTGTAATCATAGGTTACATGTAACATTTCGTTTTATACTCTGGAGTAAAACATGTCCTGTACTCATGGGTTACATGTAACATTTCGTTTTATACCGTGGAGTAAACCATGTCCTGTAATCATAGGTTACATGTAACATTTCGTTTTATACTGTGGAGTAAAACATGTCCTGTACTCATAGGTTACATGTAACATTTCGTTTTATACTGTGGAGTAAAACATGTCCTGTAATCTTAGGTTACATGTAACATTTCGTTTTATACCGTGGAGTAAAACATGTCCTGTAATCATAGGTTACATGTAACATTTCGTTTTTATACTGTGGAGTAAAACATGTCCTGTACTCATAGGTTACATGTAACATTTCGTTTTATACTGTGGAGTAAAACATGTCCTGTACTCATAGGTTACATGTAACATTTCGTTTTATACTGTGGAGTAAAACATGTCCTGTAATCTTAGGTTACATGTAACATTTCGTTTTATACCGTGGAGTAAAACATGTCCTGTAATCTTAGGTTACATGTAACATTTCGTTTTATACCGTGGAGTAAAACATGTCCTGTAATCATAGGTTACATGTAACATTTCGTTTTATACTGTGGAGTAAAACATGTCCTGTACTCATAGGTTACATGTAACATTTCGTTTTATACTGTGGAGTAAAACATGTCCTGTAATCTTAGGTTACATGTAACATTTCGTTTTATACCGTGGAGTAAAACATGTCCTGTAATCATAGGTTACATGTAACATTTCGTTTTTATACTGTGGAGTAAAACATGTCCTGTACTCATAGGTTACATGTAACATTTCGTTTTATACTCTGGAGTAAACCATGTAATGTAATCATAGGTTACATGTAACATTTCGTTTTATACCGTGGAGTAAAACATGTCCTGTAATCTTAGGTTACATGTAACATTTCGTTTTATACCGTGGAGTAAAACATGTCCTGTAATCATAGGTTACATGTAACATTTCGTTTTTATACTGTGGAGTAAACCATGTCCTGTAATCATAGGTTACATGTAACATTTCGTTTTTATACTGTGGAGTAAACCATGTCCTGTAATCATAGGTTACATGTAACATTTCGTTTTTATACTGTGGAGTAAACCATGTCCTGTAATCATAGGTTACATGTAACATTTCGTTTTATACCGTGGAGTAAAACATGTCCTGTAATCATAGGTTACATGTAATATTTTTACTTTTATACTCTGGAGTGATGTTAGGTCAGAAAGCCTCAAATTAGTGTGTTATAGTTTACAAATAGTGATTACATTTCGCCTGAGATCTGACATCAAACAGTATCTTAGTATTTACAGACTTGTTACGCGTCAACTATGCTGCTGCCAGTGAATACTGAAAGAAATATAGACATTGTATTAGAGAAATCAGAACCGTTGTGCCATTTTTTTTTATTACCATGCAAAAATAGGCCCTAGCATAATATTTAATGCTATAACTCGATAAAAGCGTGATAACTAATTTTGTAAAGAGGTCAAATTATCCTAACAACCTAATTTTGTTACGTAAATCTGATCAGTCTTTTATACAATTTTCAATTATCAAAAATGCGGTTTACCTTTTGCCATAATAAGATATTGCGAAAATAATTAAATCAAAACATACAAGAAAAGCGTCCTCATATGATTCAGTAAGTTGCATGGACATCAAAAGTCATGATGAAATACATGGACGATTATAATAATACATTTTACATGCAGTACAGTAAACATGGTGTTCGTCAGGAAAGCATTTAAACATAAACACAAAAACAATTTAAATTGTGATTTTATTTGAAAATTGATTGATTTTTAAATTCCATCGCATTGCAATTTTTACACTTTGTATAAAACCATTCACTTAACAAATCAATAATCACATTTTGTGTAAATGAATCAATACTGAATGTAATACTTTCGACCAAGGTGTGAATATACATGTATAAGTTATAGTTTTTAACTATGAAAAAACATCAATAGCGTTGACATATAGTTCTGCTTAACGATGTCGATAAATCAAATGTAAAAAACGAATATCAACATTTAGATTTATCCTTGAAATTTTAAATATTAATATGACTTACAATCAATGCTTTTACAAACGTAATACGTGACTTCTGTATTCACCATTAATCTTTTCGTCTTCATTGTAGTCATTTTGATGATTTTATTTCATTCCCGAAAATGACAACCTATACAGATTTTGACATATTGTGACACTTCATGTGAGAAAAGTCAAATAAACTGAAACATCAGCTGGTGCCAATGCAGCAAAGCACGTATAACGCTGATGTGTCATCGATGTAAAAAGTTATTTCATTCTAATAACAAATACATATGAATATATATTGATATAATCGATTAGATTATTTTCTAAAATTAAGTAAACTTAAATAATTCATTTATATTTACGAACGGTGTGTGCGGTACCGTAGTGTCATTGAACGATCGACCTGAGGCTTAATTTGCCTCAGTAAAAACGTTGTTTGGGAATGTCAGTTACATATTTACAATATGCTTTATGACATTTCATCAAATGGTACATGTGGTAATAATAACAAAAAAAAAAAAAAAAAAACGAATGCCATCCTCATTTTTAAAATCTAAACAACAAAATGGCAAGTTTAAAATCACGAAGGTGTCATGGAAAATAATGAATATAACAAAATGATTATGATATGTATAATATGGACAACATTAATTGGCATTAATAAATAATAACTATTAATCAAAACTAACAATGAAAGCAACAGATTTCTTGACAGAATTTAGATATCAGGAGTTCTGGAAATATTCTAGATATTGAATTACCATGTGATAAAGTATTCGATTATAGCGCAAAAAGAAATATATAATCTACAAATGTAAGGACGAACACTAATGATTGTAGGCTTTATAGGAAGTTCCCTATATGTTAGGTATGCGTGAATTCTACTATGTTGTTGTGAAATGACTGGAATAATGTATAATCACAATTAGTTATCTATTAAGATGAAGCAATATCAATCTGAACGCAGTTCATGCGGACATAAAATTTGAACATCAAAACACATTCAAATAAAACGGTACTTTGGTTAAGTATTTGAACATTAAATCTTAACTATTATTTTAAATCAAATATCAAAACTTTTTTCCAAAGCTTGTAAAATCATATACGTAATCCAATTTTGTACATAATATATGTCACAGTTAGGTTTACGGATACAACGCTTTCAGTGACTTTTATGAAACGAAATGAGCTGGTGCTACAACAGTCTATGTTGTTGAATCATATAAATAAAATAAATATACGGAACATGATCTATAATCAATATACTGTCAAAACAGAAAAATTATCACAGAATTAATCATCTTAATTCACCCGTGTCAATCGACAGAATTACATAATAAAATCGAAATGCATCACATAATAATATTTCAAGAAGTGGATTTCTTTTTGTTTTAAATTGTAAGTCGTCAGTTAAAACATAGTCAGTCACTAAACGTGGCTAAATCTTTATAAACAGACTTTCAGTTTTAGTCACAAGTTTCATCGCAAAAACATGCTTAGGAGATTCATACGTAAATGTATCGCTGATTCCTCGTGATTCACCATGCAATTTTTGGTGCATTTTCAATTTTAGTGGGCAAATTAGCACAATGATTAGATTGCTCATCGGAATTAATTGTTATATAAATAACATATAAAACTTGCAATTAGGGCAATTATATTTCAACACAGAAAAAGTTATGATTGCCAATAAAATACGCGCTCTATATTACCACACTCGAAATAATGAAGCTGACAATAGGGATAAATAGGCTTGAATTGAAGGTGAATTGTTCAGGATTATAATCAATAATTTATCTTAATCACTTTGACATGCATTGTAAATATTACTTGGATATCTTACAAGCATTGTATTCACATTTTTGTACAATCATAACATGAACTAATATTTAAGTTTGACGTTATGCTATATCTACTAATGAACCTGAGGCTCTACTGTTCCGTCCAGGTCCACTAAAACTTGTCACTACATTTTTGTCTGGTATACCTGACTTGATCTCGTTCCTGATAGAATTAACAGTAGAAGCGGGCGTCACAGCACTTTGAACACTCCTAGTAACGATGTCCATCTCATCTTCACCATTTGGCACAGTTTTGAACGGCTCTTTATGCTTTTGTCCTACCTTTCCGTTCAAAAGTTTCATTTCAATCCCACCTCCTCCTCCATTTTTTGCACGTTTCTTTGCCGCTTTTGCCAATTTCCTCTCTCTTATTGATGGTAACATTGCGTTTTCATTACTTATTTTTGAGTCTTCAAATTGATCGTTTGACTGTAAAACCTCAGTTGTCTCCCCTTCTTGTTCGTCTGTGTTTTCAGATGAAACAGATTTACTTTTACTTGTCCTATTGGCGACGTCACCATTTTGGGATTTTGTTGAGGAGAGATCTACAGTACTTCCTTTGCTAGATATTAAATCTCTAGACTTAAGGAATGCTGGTTTAGGAACACTGTCTTTGGATTTTTTACCTACTAAATCAGCTGCAGGGCGTTTAGTTCGACCGCTTGGTGTTCTGCCAATGGTTGTTTGCTAAAATCAAAACAAAATTTCGGTTATTCAACAAACAACGGCGATATACCATTGATTTAGTCATGGAAAATTATTCCAACATTTTTAATTGAATTACTTCATTACTGTGCTTTCCGGCAACACAATACATGCTACAAAGCTCAAAAACTAGGCTTGATTTAACTTTAAACAAATTTTTGATGTATGTATGACACAGACAATTATTTTAAACAAATGCGTCCCTATGACGTCATCAACGTAGGGATAATAAGAGCACTTGACGTCATACAAAACTGATCCTATTTTCCTTATGCTTTTTCCTTTTGTTTTTTTGTATTTTGACGTAGTTCCATCGAATCTGAATTTTAATTAAGATTCAGGAGATTGAATCAGTATATTGGATGTTATTTTTGCATCCTACAGTGAAATTTAACGTATTCTACTGCCCTACACCTTAACATCATCCCAAAGTTCAACACCCGATAAAAATAATTAACCATTACAAAGTTATCCTATGAAAATTAATTGATAGGTAGTTTCCCTGATCAAAATCTTTTTCATATCTAAAAACGGAATTAATTGTGATAATCATTTTTGTAAATGTTCTATTTGACAAACCTGGAACTTACCATCTTATTTGGCATGGATATTAGAGCAACCTGGTCAGCCGCACGGTATGGACTCCATGTCTGTAGTATTGGTTCACCTTTGTAAGACTCCATTTTCAATGGGCTATGCTTCGTAGTACCTTGTAAAAATAAACATTCAATATTGCATATCATACTTTGAGTTTGTAACAAATTATTTCACTCCATCAAACATGTAGTTGACAAAATAATAAAGATGTTATCAATACTGATTAGAAAACAACATTGTTCAACATATTGTTTTTCGTGTGTCCAATTTCTAATGAAATTCACTGATGGTATTTGGAAGAATGGAAGCACGTCATAGAATACGTCAAAACCCGTATCTTTTAGCATACACCCTATATACTCTTAAAATACCTGGAAAATTCTAAACGTTATAACCGATAAAAATTGACTGAAAATGTAAGTTATCTATCGATAAAATTCAGCTACTTACTTGAACCCCGAACATCGTAGGATCTGAAACAAAAGAAACAAGCTTAAAGTTCATGGCCAAAATGTTATAAAGTGTATTTGCATACGATACAATTAACGGGAATAACATACCGCAAACCTGAAACAAAAACATTTTCAACATGGTGCTGATTAGTCGAGACATGAGTTAAAGCGATTATTAAAACCTAATAAAGTTATAGAAAGATTAACATTTTGTTGCTGTGATAAATACAAGTAAGCGTTTTTCATAGTGAGAACATCGATTTGGTGGAATTTTAGCACACTAACATATATGTTAATAAAATGTATTCACTACTTTCAGCTATGCGCCCAGTGAAAGTGAAAATAGCCAAAGGCGGTTAAATGTGACGGATAATGGTGTGATACTTTCGACGTACAGAAGAATATTTATTTCTAGTGATGTATATAAATGCCAAGCTGTTTTTAATCACGTGTCTCATAAAATCATAATTCCTGCTTATTAAGTAAGAGCTGTTTGAGAACAACATAGTCCTACTGGTGATGAATACAAATACACGTTTCCCCTTTTGTGACCCATAAACGTAAGCGACATGGTAAACCATATCGCTAATAAATCCTAGTAGTGCTTGAACTAAGTTATGATCAACAGACCATTGGCATTTGTGATTCAGTACTGCTTAAAAAACATCTTAAGGTGAAGCGCCACCGACCTGACAACGTTAACCCTAGCACTTCCCCTTATCAAAGGTTACACATCATAACTCCATACCATACGGAATTGATGCACCAGTAGAACTTACTAAATGAATAGAATCATTGGACTACAAAGGAAACTAGTACATTTTAATGTATTTGCATTTATTAGAAGAAACACAGTATAAGAAAGACAAAATACGATTAAATTACTTTACACCTAAAACATATTTAGCAGAAACTTGAAACATTCAGCACGATGTGTTGACCCCCTCTGACCTTTAAAATGGGATAATGACAATCATCTTACAGTATAAAACCATACGTACCTTAAAATACGTGACATTTGACAATACTGCGTCCCTGATAGGGTATGTACTAAGCACGAAATGTCATTATCATGGAGGTAGAAGAAGTCTCTCAATAAAAAGTTGTAATGACAACAAATGCTAAACCACAGATCCTTGGCAGATGGATGGAACTTGGGTCAATTTCAATCATGTGATAACTATGCATATCTTATTCAAACTGTAAGTATATGATCACGGAGTATGATTTTATATCAATACAAAGGCTTTTACAAAATATAATATTGATCCGAGAACTGTCTTTAAACACACACATAAGGATACATCATTCTGGTCACCACACCTCACAAATAAAAAATGAAATAAAAAAGCCTTTCAATTCATATTTGGAATTTGATACAATAGAGCCAAATAATGAATTATACGGGCACCAAATCACATCCAACCCAGAGATTCTCTGCGTAATCAATATATAAGTGTTGATCTTTCATCATTAGGACATGCAGTGAGGTTTAAATACGATATACATTATACATCTATTCATCTTAACGAACTCAATTCAGTTCGAGATTGTATGAAAATGATTTATGAGTCTTAAAACACATATGTCTCTGAATGTGCTCTCAACTGAGTTTTTTTTACTATCATCAAATCTTAAAAAGGTTTATAACAGTCAAAAGACTGTCACATCTGTTTGGGTTTCCAGCAACGCCCCTACATCTAATCGTTCATGAAAGCACCTAACAACATACTAACGCTACTGCATGGTAGCAAGTCTGCACTAATACAGTACATGCAAATATCACAAAAAAAAAAAAAGAAAGAAAATTAAATTCACATTTCTTAAAATGCATATTTGACATAATTGATAACAATTACAAAGTGAACTACCAACATATACCAGTACAGATTTGCATACTCCACGAGTGTTTCAGCATAACGACATTGTGAAAAACTACATTCCTGGATCATAATAAAGTGTTACCCTGTGGAAGTAGTGTCTTCCGGTACGGAGATGGATTCAGAGCTGTGAAGAGGAATTATAATAGAGAAGTACATTTAAGGTTCACAAAAGCTAAAGCAGGAGATATATACATTGAAGATACTATATTAATGAAGTATATAAAATATTGTGATGTTGTGCATACAGCATAAAAGGATAAGTACTCTTCGGTATCATGCATACTGTGTATTATCGTAACTTATATAAAACATATCATATGTAACAGATCATACAGTTTATATGTCTACAACTATTAAACAGCATAAAGATTGAATTCGGATAGCTTATCAAAAAAGTCAAAATGAAAAAAAGAGGATTGAGTACCTATGTTTTTCTACTTTTCGTAGTTTCCATTGATATGTATTTGTAATGGTACGTGTAAATTATTAAATGACATTGTTCTTAAATGCAGGATTTCAAAAACTCTAATTTTACACAATGTTAGACTAAGTTGTAACCGATGACTGGCCTTTCAAGAGTCGTTTATCTTCCTATGTGTTCAATGTTCTGCGGCTTTGCTTGCTTGTTGTGTACTTTTCTTATTTAATTGAAATAGTTGGATTCCTGATTCCATGAACATATTTTGATATTTCATTATATAAAAACTAAGCATTCTGATAAACTATTTGACACAAATGTACGCGACTGATTTAAACTGATTGCATTATCAGAACCAATTCGGATGTACATGTCTTTTATTCTTATTGGTTTGACTTGTGATTCAGTTATACAATATTTCCGTCAAATATCAGCATATGTATGAGGTGAACAATTTCTTGAGTGTGTGTTTTAAAATCGTGCAATATACCATGTACATTTTGTAATATTTCACAACATCTGGGATCGAAAGGGGTATGTGACTGTGATTTTACGCTGTGTGAACAGTGGAATATTATTACTTATTTACCTAGAAACCGGTGACGATGATCGGGCGAGAAATATGTCATGCCTGTTTCACAAAAATCAAACAAGTTATAATTAAAGTCTCAGTATTTAACCACAATCGTTTTAGTTGTATCTAATATGACAGTACATGTGATTGACACCAATATCATCTCATTAGCTCAATTCCGAAGATTTGACGAATTATTTAGCAAAAGAGCAGTCACAGGACACACCATGAGGTAAAACTTGAAGCAGACAGATGAAGGAAAATTGCTGAATCAGCAAATGAAGAAATGTTAAGAGAAATAAAGGTAGACTGATCAATCATACAGGGAAAGCTACAGTTTGGTATATATAAAACACAAAACATAAACCAATGATTTATCAATGGAAAATCCGGAAGTCACATTTTAAACTATTATTGACAGATAATCATACTGAAACCTATTTATCAGTGACATGAAGCGAGAAGTGATATTTTACCCAGAATAAGGTGATGGAGCTCTCGAGTCAACAAGTATGACCTCTGACCTGTAACCACAGTAGATAATATAGGGTAAATAAGCATGTTTCTAACACAAGCGCCCAGATTTATTTTTGACGCACTTTCCCATTCTGACACATCTCCGGCTGTATGGGAAAAGTTACACAATTTAATTAACTGTATCGTGAACAATTAACACTTTGTTAGCAAAATTCTTATTTGCTTGATTAAGTGACAAACTATTGTTAAAATCAAACGGTATAATTTCTATAGCTCTTAATGAATATATGATGTATACAATGTATAAAAATGACATCATGCAATATTTTCACAAAAGAAAGAAAAGGTCATTTACAACACCATGAAGTAAAATCTACAAGCAATTTTCAGCCTATATTTGATATTCAAACTGCACAGAAATATATCCACATAATGGATGACTGAAATTTGTCGCAACTACTGTGAAAAGGGTAGAGAAACAGTCGTGCATATTTAGTAAAAAAATGCACAACGTGGAAGAATGTGCAGTATTACAACTTACAACGGATATAGATCATTTCATATTTCATTTCCAGCATAAAAACAAAATTTTAATCGACGAAAACAGTAGGTGATATTAAAGACAAATCCCTGTTATTCCTTTAAATAGACAAAAAGCAGGGTCTTCCTTTCTCGTTTCGATCGAGAGTATGGGTTCGACACCTCATTGTGGGTCAGTTGTGAATAATACATTCAGTACGCAAGACTGAGCGAGAGGATGCTATACAGTGAATCAAGAACATCATTTATCCTACAAGTTCGTCTTTTTTTTGGAAATCATTCTTATCTTCAGAATTAATTTCATTCTTGTGTTAATTCTTATCAAAGAAAACTGACTCAAGATCTACTTAAATACAGTTGGCATGCTGTATGAATTTTGACAATACAATATATATCCATGCAGATTTTACCCGTATAACTCCAAATCCTCGCGATTGTTCCTGAGAAACGTAGACAGAAAACAAATAATAAGAAAACCTGAGCATGATCAACAACTTAAAACAGAAGATTATCGGTAACGTTTTTCTTTCTCTTACAAAGATAATTATATAATGCTAAAAAGAGTAGACCAACTTTTCAATGATTTTTTTGAATGTTTGGAACAGAAAAGAAAACAGATGCAGTAAACTGTAATAGTTTTTACTTATCTGAGTTAATATTCAATTCGTCCATTCTATTCAGTAAGAATGTTAAATAACACAATTTTTCCCCGATGAGGGAAACATTGAATTTGCATGAGGATGGAAAGGTAAATGTAGTAGGTTTTTTTATATGGATGATTTATGAAGAATTCGGTATGAAGAATGGAACATATTTACAGTCTGGGCTTTTTCCTTGAGAATATCACATATAAATTATTACCCTATAGGAATAGCGTCGACATCAGCAGGGTATACTTTGTTCAAATTCCTGTAGCAAGACAATAGCAAAATACTATCTCAGCACAGATTTATAACCATTACCATCAATTATAAAATTCAAACGATGTCGAAACACTAACAAAGCCATGTATTACCATAAGGCATTAAGAGAAATGATAACATGGAATTAAAACGGGTTGTTCACGTTAGCAACAGGCAAACTGAGATTTGCAAATAATATTTAACAAAGTTATAGTTTTCAAAATGTTTCTAAGATGTCCTATGCAACTACAATATATTTCAGTATACGTTTGTAATTTCTACACCTCCTTTGATACGAGAGCTACAAGATAACGTAAAGGGGACATATCAGAAGCATTCTGAAAACTGACATCAACAATTATTTTAATGTAAAAATTTGACAAAACTTTAACTTGCAGTGTCAGATTTAAGTATTGATGATATCGACAATATCTAAAAACCCAAAGAAAGAAATTAACATTCAATCATACATTTCATCCAGTACTTTAATATCCGTTCATGTACATGATATTTTTCAAGAGAACAATGAGTATAAGCACATTTATTACCATTAATGATATGATACGATACATTTAGTCGTGAACTGGTAAATAAATGTCAAACAAATAATTTGTAATGAGAGTAAGCAATATCAAAAGTACCAAACACAAAAACATATGATATAAAAAAAGGAGTGCATACGAGGTGGATAAAAAACAAGAATTAAAAGTTTTATGAAATGGAGAGAAAAAAAGATTTTTGAATAAAATACATGCACCAGGTAATCGTGTACAGTATATGTGTTCATGGTATGATAAAGTAACAAAGCTGTTGAGGATTCGTAATACCACTAAAATGTGTTCAAAACATAACGTATATTAAAAGCCTGATATCTATTTTCTTTCATAGATTTTAACATAGATACGTCTTAGATTCAGTTTTGAAGTATTGGTGGATACCATGCCTCTAGACTACCATGCAACCAATGCGGTTTACAACCATGAAAAATATACCTTTGGTTCAATAACATCAATTGTGACCTTGGTGACCTTGGACTCTGAGTTCTCGGAGAATGAAAACTGCATGAAAATAATGTTTTTTACATAAACGAGATAACTGCTTAAACATTTGATAGTAACCATTTTCTATTATCACATCCAAGATGTTTGCAAATGTGTCGTACTCAGATTCAAAATTATTCAAAGTCAAGATATGCTTTAATCGTTATATCTTATATAACCATATTTTCGCTTGCCATTGATACAAATATTACTTACCCTTCATCTTCTGGTGGTTGATTTTGAGTGATACTGGCGGCGGATGGAGATATCAATGAGAAAGCGTCATCTAAGAGTTCATGCATCCTGCTACGCGCTACGTTAAGGGACTCTTCTGCCGATAACGCCATATTCTATAAGAAAATCGCAAAAAAAAAAAAAAAATCTTACACTGAAGTTATTCTGAGACCTTTAGAAAACAATGTTCATATCGCATATGTTTGTCATGATTGACATGTATGCTACTTTTATCATATAGTTGTCCTCTTCATGACAAGTTAGATTCGATTGGAAAAAAATATAGATTGCACACTTTCATATTGACCCATGTGTGATAACACTATCGTGACTCGCACTTGTTTCGGAAGTGAAAAGCAATGTTAAATTACACAACTAACAAAGGGACTATACTTGGCAGATGAGATCTTTTATTTCTTGTTAGATTGAAATATGCGACAATAACAAAGAGACAATGTCACTAATCTTAGTTCTGGAGACAAATCGCATTTTCTTTTTCACTTATTATTATTGATTAGTATGTTATATCAACAGAGCCAAATATCTATATAAGGGTTTGGTTTTCAAAACGATATGTTTAGATGATTCAATGCAATACACGTAGTGCCAAATAGATTGGAATGTAGAGACTACTTACATCATGTCCTTGCAGCGTACTCTTAGTAGGCCTGAAACAAACAAGGTAAAAACCAATTGATTCCTTACAAAAAACAAACATAGTTGTATCGATGAATAATGAATGCGATTCGGGATCTTTGTAGTATTAAATTGGTCATGATATCTTTGATGTGTCAGCTCTGCTTATACAATAAATCAATATTGTTACAAAACAATTGTGACTATAAATAAACAACGATAATATCCGCATATCCGTAACATGGTAATTACGCAGGTCATAGGCACTCCTTTAAATCAAGATTCTTTAAATATAAATTGTTAACAAAAATGGGCCTTTTAAATACAGAATAAAGATATCCGTAGCTGATTTGCTGGTATATCAACGTTTCTTTATACATGCATATAAAGTAAATTCATTCGCTCCAAATTATACTTTTCCCTGTAATGACTGGATTGAAAGCAGGTACTTTATTGATAGTGTATACATCAAAGGCAATTAGTAATATGAACTTAACACACCTTGAAACAAGTGTATCACATTTCCGAATGTTTCTAACACACGTTGTACCATGTGTATCACATTTCCGAATGTTTCTAACACACGTTGTAATATGTGTATCACATTTCCGAATGTTTCTAATACACGTTGTAAACTTGAATTAATTCATCTCTGTTCCCGTAAAGCAAACATAAACGAAATAATTTATTTGATATATATGTTTATGGTATTTTCATTCTTCATTAGCACCGTGTGTACAAATTCATTTGTACATTTTTCATTTGTTGATTTTTCCTATATGCGCTCTGATTGTTAACATATATACATTGGTTAATTATAAGTTTTATACATAATAACGAATCAATAACATTAAGTTATTTTGTGTTTTGTTCTGTAAAATGTTGCATTGTCGAAGTTATAATATTTTAGTAATGTAATCATTTACTATGACCTGATACAGGCAACCACGTAGGTCGCCGATTTTTCTGAAACCAATTGAAACCGTGACTGTAATATGCATATTTGAAGCAGTATTGCGTTCTCTTTTGTATACGACAACTAAAGTGTAACCACGTGCTTCACTTACTCTTTCTTTTTCTTGTGGATGAACACATCTGGGAGTTCTTCATTATTGGGGGGTGCCTCTAGTACTGAGTCTATCTCCTCCTGTGCAGCTAGATATTCTACCATCAACTGATCTGCGCTTTTATCTTTAAACAATAAAACAACACTCTCAAAGTCTTCGTCTTAAAGTTTTTCTTGTCTTCACATGTATTCTTTGTACTAAAGACATAAGATTTCCGTGCAAGATATCGACAACTGACAGCTTAATTCAGAATTCAGGTTGACGACGATTTTCGGAAAGTTTTGCGACCGGCATAATGATCTCATTGGAAATATTCAATTATCTTATGCGAATGAAGTTAAATGTGTTTGACACTTAGTAACATGCATCGTGGTTCCCTTGCCGTAGACTTTGTTCTCATTTAAGAACGTGACATTACAATCATATCTAAGGATCAACCTTTAATTTTCCAAAATTCATGCCTTTATGTTTGCGGCCATGTTT
The DNA here is from genome assembly GCF_031769215.1 of Ylistrum balloti. Lineage (NCBI taxonomy): Eukaryota > Metazoa > Mollusca > Bivalvia > Pectinida > Pectinidae > Ylistrum > Ylistrum balloti. Next base: position 214,078 of record NW_026781865.1, on the reverse strand, counting down.
AAATAGCATCTTTCCGATTCAAAAATGAAACATGTAATGTAGCTGATTTACTAATTCAAAGCAATGAGTTTGAACAGATGCGTCATGCTTGCATTTTAAAAAAGCTTGATATTAAACTGCTTCATATATATACTATATCTTACTCGTGTTTTTTTCTTTAATGTTAACAACCTAGCTAGTTGTAATGCAAATAATCAAAAATGAAAATTGGTGACTTTGAATCAATAACACAATTTTACTGCAGTTTATATACTCTTCAAACTCAAAACTAAGACGTGGTGTATTTACTTTAATAGGAAGCATATGCAGGTTTATTCATATAAGATATTACAGGCTTATTTTCTTAATTGATTTAAGGTCGGTTTGTACTCGAGTTATAGAGTATTTAGCGTACTTTGACCGTATCCAGTTGATTTTGAAAGATGTTTTATATTACCTTGCCGTTTTTCTTTCTTCTTCTTTTCTCTAATTCGTTGTTTGTTTTTCTTTCGCTCTGCAGCTTTTCGTTTTTTAAGTTCGTCTTCTTCCTATAAAAAAACAGCGGAACTATATAGATATATATATATACCTCATAAACACATATATAGATATCCCCCATAAATTTCATTATCTGTTACCTGAATGTATATTTCCAGTTCAGTATAACACATTCTTGAATATTTATCATAAGAAACAATCGGAAATGGGCATTTGAAAATTATTGAACATTATAGAAAACTAACTTACAGACTGTATATATAGTTTTGATCATCGAGTATTAGAAACTGTCTAATTTACTATTTTAGGCCCTCGCATCACTAACGAATCCTATGGTTTATTTCATAATTTGTCTCTACGGTATTTTACTATGAATTTCCTGAAAGTTGCTGTTTGAAGTTAGTTTTTTTGTACAATCCTCTTAATTAATCTATCTGGATAAAGATACGATATATGTTATTAAAATGCTATTGCATCACGTGTTGTATCAAGATAATGAAATCATATTACTACAGCAATCTCTGGATATAGGAGGCGAAATCTTACCTCTGCAGAGTAATATGCGTTTTCAGCAAAAGGCTCTGACTGGGGAACTAAAAGGTTAGCTGGGTGTACTGTTTTAGTAATCACTTCTTTTTCCTCGTCTTCCAGTTCTCCGTCTGTAAATTGGCATGTCGTGTTATTATTATGGTGATTTTGTATCAATATGCTATATAAACATAAATGGTTTCAGCAATTTTCATTACAAATACCGTATCAGGAAGGTGCTTGCATAACATGTCTTTGTAAACATCAGCTAATGTAAATGAGCAGAATCAATACTTTGACAAACTTCGTTTTGAATATCCACATATTCACATTACAGAATTTGGCACGATAGAATTAACTTTTCATTTCATTTTACCTTTTCGTTTATTTCTCCGTTTCCCTTTTTCTCCCTTTTTCTTTTTAGGGGATTTTATCAATTCAGCATCCTCTGCTATGTCCTCTGTCTCCAAGCCATCTTGAGATCTAATATTAAAGTAATACATGACTGTATAACTGAATATGATATAGTTTGCTACCATATATCTCGTTTCAAAGATAATTATCCACGTGGAATGGAGATGATATCTGTATTGTATCATACATAAAATCATTCTAATTTAAGAAATGTTAGGACTGAATTATCCACGTGGAATGGAGATGATATTTGTATTGTATAATACTTACAATCATTCTAATTTAAGAAATGTTAGGACTGAATTATCCTATATTGTGGAGATGACATTTGTATTGTGCAATGCATGAAAACATATATTTTGTTTATACTCTGACGAGGCTTTTATTGCAGTTTGTGATTTCTTTATGCAATATAACAGAGAAAGTCTTTTAGTTACATCTCATATACATAAACTGCAAGTGCTTTTATAAACAAGTAATTTTCTACACCAAGTATCATTGATAAAACAATATGTTATATTTCTGTATGCTTTGTGCAACCGTAATCGGACGTTCATGAGGTTGTGCTAAACAAAAATGATTTAAAATTCACAAATTAATATCATCCACACCACAGCCCATTCTTGTTGCCTAGCTTTATTTTCCTGGCGAGGTTGTAAGCATTAGGAATGAATAGCGAATACGGTGATAAAGACAAGCCCCTGTCTCTAGAAAATTGAAATTTTTAAATAAAAGTAAGTTATGTAACTTTGATCTCTTGAATATATTTGGGTCAAGTTTCAAACCAGCCTGAGATAAGTTTGTGTAACAACAGCATATCTTTACAAAAACTTAGGAGCTTGTAATAATTCTAATGAGGATTCAAAACATAGCCACCCTATAGAATACAAAAAATCGTACCCTTTAGATTTTCCAATCCTTGAAGCCAAGTCAGGCTTCTTTGGTTTCTTGACCTCGGCGTAAAGATGTTCATCCTCCTCCTTACTCCTTACAGATGTGATTTCGTATGACTGCTTCTTTGGTGACTGAACTTTCAGGTTGGACGAACTTTCTCTGTCCGCCATACTTGAGTATTTTGAATGACTACGTCCTCCACTGCTGCCGATATCCTCCTCGTCCTGCGAGTAAGAAGAGACATTCGGCAATAATTGTTAGTATGTAAGCTTGCCATCGATTAGGTATCACCCCTAGAGTCAGACCACCGCTTACATTCAACACCTTCCCTTCTGTAAGATCATTATAATCGATTTCTGTTCTCCCATCGGCTGTATTCATAACAACAAATCGAATCTGTATAAGAACGTAACAGACATTATACTGTGATATAGCATTCATTGTTTATATGGAATATTAGGAAACATAATCTCATTTATGATGCATACATTCCTACTGACACGAAGTTTAAAACTGCAATGATCATCAACTTATTTCGGGAATACGGAACTCCGACTATAAAACATTTTAAGTACATGTATGGAGATGTTCTGTAATAAAACGAGTTGTCTCACCTTATCCAATGTCATTTTGCCAAAAGAGAGACAACTCTCAATAACATTAATTATTTCACTTTACATTTTAAGTACATTTTAGTGGTAAATTATCTACTTAACGTCTTTCATACCCCCATTTCAAACGACCAATGTGTTGGCTTTGGATACTGGAAAGTTTCACATCGTAAACTCGGTGATAATTAAAGTAAGTAAAAAAAATCTTTCAATTCGTTAAACACTCCCTTATTTTATATATCTTTTCTTTCTCTTTATCAGTTTAATTCACAGCAATTACACGTGTTTAAAGTCAATCTATTAAATATCTTTATAAGGTGATATATGTCCATTTCACAGCTTCATTGCTCCCTTTCGTTTCATGAGGGCTTCCTACATTAAACCTTATCCCATTTTATAATCTGTAACAGGAGAAATGAAGGTCTACTTTCCATATTTACAATGCATTTCATTTCATCGTTGTCTTTGGCATCACTTACGTCATCCAATGGAGCGTTCTTAAGGTTCATCAATTTTGGTTCGGCTTCCTCATCTACACCTGATTTCTTCTTCTTGGTGGCAATACACAGCCCCACAATTGCGATGACAATGAGAATGGTAACACCGGCGGCGACGACAGCAATGATCCATGTCTGGGTATTATTTGACGCAGGAGGAGACATCGCCTCTGTTGTCGTTGTTGTTGTTACCGGTTCGACCCAGTTTAATGCTGTAAAGAGTATGTTTACTGATAAATATTTTCCAATATGGAAACGTGAGAGTATTTACCGTAACTGGTCAACAGCTTTATTGAATCATTTCATCATTGCAAATCGCATTCTAACAGTTGCAATGAATATGATTTCTTTTCCAATTATCGTTTTTCTATTTTGCCTTCGGCTTGTTCATACTAACCGCCTCTAGTATCATTGGCAATTCCTAGAAGTGTGGAACTGCTGTAAGATACAGTGCAATGCGTTATTTATCAAGTACAGCGTTTCAAACTACATTTTAGTTCGAGGATGATATTCAATTGAGAGTCTCTTAATAACCCTATAACTTACGTTTTGCTTTCTTTGTGACAACGTATTGTAACTCTATTGCCATTTCTTGATCACTGACCAAGTTGATTGTTTCGGCGTTGGCTGCCGACGGGACAGGCACTTCTGCTTTGTCTACTGTATACATCATTGAGACATTTTCTGGGTCAGTCTGGTCACGTGTTACATCCTGCATCTGTTCGAAAAGGTAATAACAAAGCTAGATGTAGAATAATATATTCAAGACGTTGTCAAATTTCCCAATTTATCAACCATTACATGACGTCACGATCCCGCTGTATTTCTTTAATTGTTCTTTATTTATAAAAAAGAGAGTATTTATCAAGGTACTTTATTCTTTCAATGCTCATTGCAATTCTTATAGAAATATTGAAAGCATTTAATGCGCATTTCAATGATTTCAAAGACAACATTGCAGTATTATATAATTAGAATCATACATTATTTAAACAGCCCGTGTCATATCCCGTTTATCTGAAATGTATTGACCGAGAAAATAAATGTACATGTATAATTATTCACCTCATGCCGAGTTTGCCATTTTTATTTAATGAATCTACCATTTTACTTTCGTGTTCATTGATTTTACCACATTGAAAATGTGCAGACAATGGATCTATTCATTATGACATCAAAACATAACGAATACAATAAGAATCCTAGTTAATTTCTAATACCGGTATATAATAACCGAAACACCTTCAACTCTCTCACATATCTTAGGGTATTATTTTCCTATTGTTCAAAATTTGTCCTACTTTTATAGAATTAGAGTTTCAGATTAATATTTTGTTGACATGTGTGTTTTATTTACACTTACTGTGACTGTGATATCGCCTTTTGTAACAGCACGTCGTCTTCGGTTGTTGTCGAAGGAACCAGCATCAATATCGCGTTTCCTTGAATAAGCTGTAACGTACAGATTTGCAAGTCCTGTTTCCATTCTGTTTATGAAATCTTCCCCGCTCACATTCGTCGATACAGGGACGTTAACATCTAAAGAAAGGTAAAATACCTGAAGTGACGCTAGCCAATATGTAATACAGAACTCAACATAAAAGAATTTAAATATTTTGTTGTATACCCAACTAACTTATCTCCGGTTACTTCCCTTTGAACGTCTGCGAAAGACGACTATAGCAGAAACTTTTAATCAATGGGTATATATGATAAATGCTAAATATTAAATGATTTGGGTTCTCTATCCACAATCGAACTTTCCTAACAGAAACAGTTGCATTGTTGTTACATTAATAATTCAATATAATCTGCATTCAGATCAGTAATTTTGGTATGTGTTATTCAGATGAGTCCTGAATCACAATTCCAAATGTTGTTAAGTCCCATTACTTAGAGATTTATTGACTTCCCGAAATTTGGACGAGTCAGAGTAAAAAAAAATATATCACGGTTATGATCTAAATTTCAAAAACGGAAGTGTCATTCTCATTTAAAACAAACACTATTTTCGTGGACGGAGAACATTTTTCTCGAAAATGACAATCATTTCAGAACACCTATCACTTAGAAAAAACACGTGAGGCCTTATTTACCTGTTACTGTCCAGTAGGTGGCCATAAAAGAATTGGTGGTTGCGGGAGGTTCTGTGGTGGTGGCGGTGGTGGTCGTCGGGGTAGTAGTGGGTACAGTAGTCACTGGGGCCATTGATGTAGACATCACCTCCGTGGAGTTAGGCGATATCGTGCTGGTCATATTAACAGACATTGTCATTGTCACGTTCGTTAATATGACGGTGTCTGATGTTATACTGGATGACGTCATATTTTCAACAACTGAAGGCGTCATAGATACTGAAAGCGTACGTGTTGTATTTAATGCTGGCGTCGTCGTACCGCTTGCAATAACTGGAGTTGTGACGTCAGAAGTGGTCGGCAAAGTAATAGAAGAGGGCATTGATTGATGTGTTGATGACGTCATACTTGACGTAAACATCGTTGGTGTTGCATTAATTGACTGTAAACTTCCAGTTGATGACATCTGAACCACACTTGTTTGGAAGATCATTATAGTAGAATTCGATGATGAAATATCACTTGGTGTTTGTAAAACTGATGATAGAAATGTACTTAGATTTAAATGAATCGATGTCATTTCAATAGCTGATGGTGACAAAATGTTCGTAGATATCCCAACTGGTCCTGACGGGGTCATTTGTGAAGATGACATGTTATTGAATACCCTTGATTCATTAAATACCGGCACTGACGAGTGAGAAGTTAAAATTGAGGTCACCGAGGACAAAGAAGACGACCTATCGGGCACCATCGTGGATGTCATCGAGGGTACAATTACATTAGTGCCACTTGAGATATTTATTACCAAGGAAGATGAATCCATTGAGACCGATGACAAACTTGTATTTGGTACTGTTTGTGTCGAGGCTGTTGGCTGTGTCGCGGACGGCATTGACTGCATCACGGTAGGAGTCGATCGTATGGCTGAAGGTGGTGAATGTATCACGGTAGGGGTTGAAAGTATGGCTGAAGGCGATGACTCTATCACGGTAGGGGTTGAAAATATTGCTGAAGGCGGTGACTGCATCGGTATAGGAGACGACAGTGAAACTATAGGTGGCGAATATGTCGATGTAGCCAAGGAATGTATCGTTGTAGGAATTGAATGTACACTTGCAGTCGTCGACTGTACAGTTATAGGTGTTGGCTCTGTCACTGTGGATAATAAAACAGTAACACCTGACGATTTAGCGGAGGCCGCGAAAGTTGAGTTCAAACTGTATTCGTTTGTTATTGTCATTGTGAATGTTGTTGAGTTAATAGACATGCTTGAAGAAAATTCCCTGTCCAAAGATGGCATGCTAGACGGTGCAGACGGCAATACCGTCGGGGTTAATGCTGAGATGCTTCCTGTCATGTTAATAGTTGCACTTTGTGGTGTTGGTGAAACTAGCAAGGGTGTTGATAGGGTAGGGGTGTATATGTCAGTTCTATATACAAAGCTTGGGGTAATCATACTGCTTGCAATGGTCATCGTTGACCCAGTTACATTAGTAGGGGATATAGGCAAAGGAGAGGTGTTAGTACTGGGTGACATACTAGACAAACTAAAAGACTGGACATCCAATAATGATGACATGTAATAGTCAGATGCAGGGGTGACCGTGGACGTTGAAGACGCACTTCCGGTAGGTATAGTTGATATAGATGGGACTGTAGGTAGAACTCTTCCTGTACTATAAGACTCCGGTCGTTGAGAATAGAAACTAAAGTTCGACGATGACATCATTGAAGGGAGTGTCGAACTTTCACTGCTTCTTGTTGGTAATATGGGTAAAGTGATACTTGGAACTGATTGAGACATCGTAGGTGAGGGAGTTGGATATACACTCGGGGGAATCAAATGACTAGTTAATGTTGGAGACACAGCGCTCATATTCAGGTTAACAGATGGTGATGGGATGTAATTTGACGATAACATTGATGGCGACACGTGTGAAACCATTCCGGAAATATTCAATGTTTGTGTTAACGTCACAACAGGGGTGCCAATACCAACACTCCCTGACGCTGAGATGAACTTCGAAGTCATTGACGTCATCAGTGGTGGAGTCATTCCGGAAAAAGACGCTGATGATGAACTAGAGACGTTTGTGGTTGGTATAGGTACTGTTGAATACATAGATGTTGAAGTTCTCATCACAGACGGAGAAGCCGGAAGTGACATACTGTATGAAGCTGATATAGCAAAACTAGGAGTAACTGGTGACTCCATTCCCGACGGTGATAGTAAACTTGACATGGCAATAGACATGAACGCAGAACTGTTTCTCTCTTGGATCAAAGAAAGATTTGACAATGGTGGATTCACTGCCGTAGCGATCATCATGGATGATGGACTCAACATTATTGTTGGCATGACAGGTGAACTGACTGTTGATGACTCTGATGTAAGTACTAATGGAGGTACAATTGGTGTATCAACTGACCAGCTTGACGCACTTGGCGTAAACGGCGAGAAAATGCTGCTTGACGAGTATGACATTTCTAGGCTACGCTCTGTAATTGGTATGGTTGTATGGACGTCTGTCTGCATAGATGTAGAAGCTTTAGTCGGGATTATAGTCTTAGAATCCACGACAAGTTTTGATGTTATATCTAACATTAAAGAATACGATTTTGACATTACAGAGGCTACATCCTGGCTGACGAATGGTAAAGAACTAATCTCTATATATGAGGGGGATATCGTATCGGTAAAACTGTTTTGTACGAAAGTCTGAGTAGAAGCAATATTTGACATCATCGGAACCGATATTGTGAAATTCAGGGTTTTACTCGTATGCAATGGAACAGAAGCAGAATTTTGAAAATCGGAGTTGGCTGAAAATTTTGAGGAAAAGATTGTCTGCAAATGCGATTCTTGGGCAATTGAGTTTAAAACTGAAGTAGGAGTTACCATTAAAACTGAATTAACATCACGACCTTGGCTGCTTTTCATTGTGTCTGATCCAGTCAGATCTTGTGTACTAGTGAAGAAAGCATCATTCACTCTACTACTACTAGATGTCACTCCACTAAAGCTTGAATTTAATGTTATCACAGATGTTTCAGTCATCTGGTTGACAGAAGATGACGGATTGATTTCGGTACTCGTTGTATACGAAGATACTAGTCCATCATTGATAGATTGTGACGGGTTCGCGTGATTTGTTGTTCCATGTACATCAGACGCAACAATAGCCGTTGTCACCGGAACCTTGACGTCACTTCCTAGAGTCATTGATGCAATGGCGGTTGAATATCTTCCCGTTGTGGTCATTGAATTCTGATCACCGTTATTATTTGTCCCAACGATATTGCTCGTTGTCGATACCACTAACACATTACTGTTGGTGGTTTGGTCACTAACTGAACTTATCGTTCCCCTAATGGCACCAGTTGACGAAAGAATTTGGTCATTTGTTGAAATCTGTATCCCTTCATTGGAAACAATTGACGAAACGGTTTGATTACCAATATGTTCTGAGGATGATAATATTTGACCCCCACCTTGACTACTCCCTTGGCTGTCTATACTAACTAGGGGGGACGAAGCAGCTGAAACACTCGATATAGCCACACCACTCGTTAGGACGGGAGTCGGGGTTAGAGTCTCTACACCATGTGTTAGTGCTGAGTGATCGGGAGTTGTAGAGGCTGTGGAAAGAAACATGAAGTAACACACGATATAGTCAGTTCATACATAACTCATCAACTAGCATACTGTTACTCACTTCATTTTTGCGAAATATGTTTTTTTCCGAGTAATTAGAGTACATTGAAATGGAGAAACAATTAATGTACAGTGTACATTATATCACGAAATTTGGTTTATCTTGAAAAGTCCTTATTTTTCCAATTCGATGTAACTCTTACTGTGATGAAAATTTCAGTGATGGCCACTTATGGACGACATGTCTGTCTTTCGTGTTACAATGATTTTCAATAATATAGAAAAGAACAATTGGGAAAAAATATCGACATGCTATGTAATGCGTAAACGCGAAAGTAAAAATTCGCAAAAATTTTAATGGTGCACAGACTTACAAAGGCAGTTTTAAGAGATCGTATTGACCAAAGTACATCGTATAATAGGTTTTCCATTTGGCAAATAAGCATTTGTTTTCAAAATTTGATTCTTCATTAATTAACCGAAACGAAAGGAAATAGAATAAATATAGTTGTTGTATCGCAACATGACCAGTGTATAACATAAGCAATGGTCGGTCGATCTCTTGGCTACAAGTGACAAACTGCCTCAGTATATAAGCCACACTTTCTAATAAGGAAAGTAAACAAAACAATGCCTAGCACACGCCGCCTATAACAAGCTTCAACTGATGAATGACTGTCTTGCTGTATGGCGAGGTTTGTGAATCACGGCTTCGTCTATCAATTTGTGTAGTCAGGTTTATTGTCCTGTGTCCATGTGTTGTGGACACGCCTTGCCTGTGTACAGTGGACCAGATGTTGAAATCAGGTTATAATATTGATGAAATACAACAACCTCAGCCACTGAACGATTTACGTGTGCTTAATTAGTTTTTGTTTTCATTTTAGGTATGATTTGTACTAATTTAAATACTTAAAAGTCTAAATGAATATATATGCTATAGCATTTCAATAAAACACGTATTTAAGTTGTTTAAACAACGATGAATATTTTGTCTAATTATTCCTCAGATCCATAAGCGGGACGTACCAGAAATTAAAAGGGACATTACTCCCACAATTGAACATAGCTGAAACCCGTAAAGATATTTTGTAATAAATTTCATGTATTTGAGAAACAAAAATTTGTAATTTCAATTTTTTTAATCTTGCTGACAGTTAAAAGAAGTTCTTAATACAACGGCATTGTTGATCGTTTTTGTGACATCAACAGGTTTAACAGATATACGGTATGTTAATTGTGTGCTTTCTATCACCGTGCATAGCTATAGATTACTTGTTAATTTCTAATGCCTTATTCCTGTAAAGTGTTGGCAACAGACATTATAAAGACATTGAAACGTTTCGGCCTGAAGTTCATATCTATTGCCCGCATTCCATGTTATCAGAAAATCGTTTTTCTCCTTTAAACACGTGGCGAATTGAGGGATCTAACATTTGATACCGTATCGATTATTTTAGGAGTATTTAAAACCCCGACTTCAGATTTACAATTTAAACATAGACAAAGAACTGCCGATAGATAAATAGAAAGACGTCCGTATTTTATAAGAGAGATTTAGGACAAATTTCAACCCCGAAAGGAGTATATATAATGAATATATCCCGGATATAATGCATACGGATTAGAATACGTTCCACGCCCGAACATATGCTATGATATGTCAGCAAAATAGCTTCAGAATTACAGTCTTCTATTACAAATTTCTTTCCAGAATAGATTTAATTAAATAAAACCATTATTAAAACCAGCAATCACCGTTTTTACCATTATAGATAAATAATATACATACATATCAACGTGCAAATATTTGATAGGTCGCTTACTAGCAGTATTTATAGGAAAATTTCGGAACATTTTCTTCGGGATGGTATTGTCAATAGAATAAAAGGTCTTATAACGCAACCAGTTGAAGATCTACAACAACGGCTATTCCATCTGTAAGAAAAAAAATCATCACTTTTGTAAGCCACGTCGTATACTGTCAAATCGAATGTCGTACTTTCATTTCTTTATCTATTTTCTTTCCTTATTTTTGTCAAAATATATATAAACACGTTGGCGATATAACGATAGTTTAATCAATTACGACGTCGAAAGAACCTGGATGGATCAATTTCGAAATATTACATAATTTAAACTTACAGCAAACCAAGAATATTAAAAATCTACTTTTAAGTTTTTTTTTCAGGGAAAAGCTTTCTACGTAGTCTAAGACCATCTAAAGAAGTGGAGATTTTAGTCTCATCAACAAAGTCACTAAATAAATTAAGTTAGGAGAATTTACATTACCAGTTACAGCGGTCGGCCGCTACACAGACTAGTATTCAGTATAACATAGAGCATCTACAGTCAACCATTCAGGACAGTGATCGTTACACAGAACTGAGTAGCATATCTAGCCAAAATACTTGATGATAAACCAATACTGTCATACAACTTCCAAAATCATAGGATATCGTCATTTATGATTTTTGATCTACATATATATATAATGTATAAAAACTGTAAATGTATGTTTGTTAGTACAGAGTTACAGTCTGTTTGATATGTCAGTACTTGTGTGTTATAAATAATCCCAGTACATATTATAGGTACACTCGCTGTATACATGCAATTTATAGCCAAGATAATAGGATTATATACGAATTCTCCAATGCTGAAAGGAAACATTTTATAACAATGATATATACTATGACATAGATATGGTCACAAAGAACAAGACAAATACAATATATATATGCATGTACTTAGAACATGGTAGAGCTACCTTGTGTGTTCTTGTGTTATAAATGTTTGGTTCAGGAGACAAATTAAGATAAATATAAATTTATTGTACTGATGTGTTTATTTCACGCGGCATGGGCATAATTGTCTCACGACTTTTCAGATTCTTTAAGAAAATATGCTAATCACGTGAAATATTTTAATTTATCATTATTGGTTTATATTCATTGTTCTAATATTCATTTATTTATGTATAATATCGCTATTTTGATAGAGAGTTAATTAGTTCCTAGGATAATCTTATTTCTTGGGTGTTGTTTATAACCAAACGTTAACCTTAATGGTCTTTATTAAGGACTTATTTTCTATATTCTGATAAATAAGATACATCGTATTCTATGGATGACGTCATGGCCAGTTGGTTTCCGTTCATTTCAATTTTAAATCATATTTTTAATTTCAAATAAAGTCGCTTAACTTTCTTGCTCCTAAAATAGCTATTCTTCATGTCAACAATTACTACATTAAATAACCAGGTCGGAACCGAGATTTAATTAAGAATACGTGCGTAATTCAATCGCTTGTTTGCTATTTCCTGGGTCGGGGCTACCTAATTTGATATACATACAGTCCGTGTTACTCTGCAGGCCGTACCTGGTCTGTGTTACTCTGAAGGCCGTACCTGGTCTGTGTTACTCTGCAGGCCGTACCTGGTCTGTGTTACTCTGCAGGCCGTACATAGTCTGTGTTACTCTGCAGGCCGTACCTGGTCCGTGTTACTCTGCAGACCGTACCTGGTCCGTGTTACTCTGCAGGCCGTACCTGGTCCGTGTTACACTGCAGGCCGTACCTGGTCTGTGTTACTCTGCAGGCCGTACCTGGTCTGTGTTACTCTGTGTTACTCTGCAGGCCGTACCTGGTCTGTGTTACACTGCAGGCCGTACCTGGTCTGTGTTACTCTGCAGGCCGTACCTGGTCAGTGTTACTCTGCAGGCCGTACATAGTCTGCAGGCCGTACCTGGTCCGTGTTACCTGGTCCGTGTTACTCTGCAGGCCGTACCTGGTCCGTGTTACACTGCAGGCCGTACCTGGTCTGTGTTACTCTGCAGGCCGTACCTGGTCCGTGTTACACTGCAGGCCGTACCTGGTCTGTATTACTCTGTATGCCGTACCTGGTCTGTGTTGCTCTGCAGGCCGTACCTGGTCTGTGTTACACTGCAGGCCGTACCTGGTCTGTGTTACTTAGCAAACCGTACCTGGTCCGTGTTACACTGCAGGCCGTACCTGGTCCGTGTTACTCTGCATTTTAATCTTTTTTCAGATTTTTTTTTATCACCCTCAACTCACATTTATTTTGAAACGCATTCACAATATGTGAAATACTGAAATCGTTTTGATGTGTTTTTTAGTATCCACCCCAAAACATTTACTTTGAAAAGTATACGCAATCTGTTCAATTCTAGAATCGTATTTTTCCTTTCTTTTTCTTTTTTTTTAAAATGTGAAAATAAAGACGAAATTTCCTTTTTATTGATCATGAAATTAGCGCATTTTATCTACTTATCTCACTGTGTATAATACCATATACATATGGAAGATGGTGATTATAACAACTAAAGATGGAGTTTTGATACTTGTAAAAGGCCTTCCGTGTCGGCCGAAGGCACGTCGCCAGAGAATCGACACACGTCGATTGGACAATGCCCGGCGACGGGCAGAGTCACGGAGACGATAAACCATCATCATCATCATCATCATCATCATCGACATCATCATCATCATCATCATCATCATCAGCCGAAAGCATTACCGAGACACCTAAATTTACACTACCGTTCTCAATTTACTTTATAACTTTGTATCTGTTTTATATTCCATTTATGTGATGTAATATATGTGTCTAGATAAAGGGGCAGATTGCCTCGAAAATTTGACAATTCACTTGTCTGTACTGTCGTTATATTACTTCATTGATAATATATATATATATATACATATGATGTAAAATAATAATATAGAGAGTTTCATCTTCAAAATCTTCACTTACTTTACAAGTTACATTTGTTAAATATCAATGACTAGTTTTACGTGAACATAAGTCTCTCTATTTTCAGCAAATTATATTTTGGGTCCCGTACCGCCATTTACAGTCGCGTCCAGTTTGTGGGTTAGTTACATGTACAATAAAAAGATCTTCGTCATAACTTTTAGAATTTTCTTGTTAAACGTTTCGTTACGATCAGTTTGGGCAAACATAAAATGAAAAACAAAATATAAAGGGAATTCTATTAACAAAGAAAAGGAGGATTTTGAATTATGCTGATATCATTAATAGGACTGTTTTATTACTTCAACTTAGCCATTTGACATAATCTGGTTTTAAGTATTATTCATTTAGGTGAGAAGTAGATTTAAAATGTCACTAAATAACAAGTAATATACAGTGAAATATTTGAGTGTCACACATATTATATATTCTATATTAATTTACTTAATAAAACACACTTATGTAGGATATGTTTAGCCACTTTGACTTGTAAGGCGCTAAAAATAAGCCATATTAGAATATAAAACAAGTGACAAGTCTGAACACTTTGTAAATAACGTTACTACCCTTTAACAAATGGTGTTCATGATAAACAGACGTCAATTACAAAGATCACTGATATAGCCGAGTCAAATAAAATATGTTGGTTAAACTTACAGAAATAACGATGCGATCGATGATGTTTAAATATTAAATCAATTTACTGTAAGTTCCTCCTGTAAGATTTGTTATTGGAGCGTTTTGATTTGGCAATAACTGATAATTATTTAGAAAACCATGTAAAGGTATTTACAACTTTTAAATAATGTACTATTGGTCAGAAGATTCGTGTATAGATAACCTTTTATTAAATGTTTTTGTCGAGAAATTAAAATGTAGATACAAATACAGATATAGATGTTATCATATAATGTAGATATCGGATTATGACGGTGTGAGGTACACAGTACAACTTTTACCTGCTGTGAAATATTACCTATTTTACTCTAACCTATTTCGTGTAGAGCGGTCTATCTTACCTAGCCGGGTATTTGAACAATAGGGTATATGTTACGGTACTCAGTGAAATGTAACATTGAGTTTTGAGCGACACCATCATCTTTGGACACTGTCTTTATAATCATATATCCACAGGTAAACAAACGATATTGACAAAGTGAGCATGTTTACATAAATATTGTAATTTATAGGACTTTTCTGTTCGCTTGTTTGTACATATGTATATTGAGGTATAAACTTTACATATCTTTATACAAACAATATATAAAACATTGTCAGAACGAGTTTATCGTTCACTCTGCGAGTCGAAAGGTAGAGAAACTGAAAACTGAAATTAAACTAAATTGATAAAGACAAAAAATCTATTGTTACCTGGTGACCGTTGTAAAAGGCGACTAAGGTAGGAAAGCCCATCCCCTACCCCTCCACCCTTGCAATCTATTGTTACCTGGTGACCGTTGTAAAAGGCGACTAACGTAGGAAAGCCCATCCCCTACCCCTCCACCCTTGCATACTTGGGTATATATATATATATATTTAAGGCAATGTTGTTTGTCTGCAAAACGTTGTCATTTTAAGTGTCGTAAATGCCATTGCAAAACAGCGATTTCTTAACTATAAGTAATTCAAAAGGTACAGTACAATAATTCCCTCATTATGTCTATTGATGAATACAACGTGGCCAGTAGAACTGAGACTATGTACAGGTAATTATATATAAAATGTATCAAGTGAGCAGATGAGGGGGAGTTTACATACATGTGTAGTGTTTATTTATCCGTGATTCATTGATAAACTGATGTTGCTTGTTTAAACACAAAAATCACGTTTCTCTGTGCGACCCTATACGTCTCGTCTGGGACAGACACCGGCCCCAAATGTTTGCATGCGCAAATGCATCCAGATAAAGCTGTATTGGGTCTTCACAGAATTCAGTCATCACTCCATATCAGAAAAGGACAAAATTCCTCCAGCACTCACCCCCTTGCCTTACTGAGCGGAAACTCTACCCAATTATGTAACACATACAAATAGTTACAGGATTATCTTCAGTCTTGTTTATATCTATTCGCAACACCTCGGTATTTTACCGGCATTTTATACTAAATGTTTACAGCTTAATGAAGGTAAAAAATATTGAATTTTAGAACTAATCCATTCTGCATTCACATAAATATTATCAATGGTGAGTTTAACGAAATAGAGGTTAAAATTATCATTCTAAGTAATTTTCGAGAAATTTTACAAAAGGATTCGTAAAACTTGTCAGCTAATTTAAGAGTGTGCCAGTACCATGGACAAGGGAGACCATCCTAGGGTATCGCTTCCAAAGTAGTCACGGTAAGTGGGATATAATATCCTTGTTTTGACCACTTATCTTTCACAGGTTTCATTTAACACGCACTCAGACTTCACTATAAAAAGAGGACCGGAAATTTATTCGATAGCCATGTTAAAAATTGTCTTTGATGAGTAGATGGTTGCGACAGTAATGTTGTCACGTGACCGACGAGGATACCTGATAATATGCCCAGGTATCTCGGTAGGTCGCTTCTAGGTAGAATCCATGTTATTCCTAAATCTCATTTTAAACGATTACAGATTAAGAACTGAAATTGAGAACTTTTTTTCGAGAGTAATAAACCAAAATGCAGCTGGTGGTTACCTCACTGAACAGTATGCGGAATGCCCATCTCATGCAATCCAATTTCATCATCTTTACACATAACAAGCAATTTGTTTTGTTTATCGTCTCATGAACAGCCATAATATTTTGGATTCGGAGTCTCCTTACAGTAGCTGGTGGCTACTCCACTATACAACATACAGGAGGCCCGTGACATACTTTCCACCGCATGTAGGATTGCTAAAGAACACAACCGCGACAGCACAGACTGGTCTGTTTCTCAGCTTTCTCAGAAACACAAACCGAACAATGAGGTATTTTTCAGGGCATTGATATTCTATAAAAAATAGTTTGTGCATGTAACAAGATGACAAAAATGACGATAATACAGGTGTGGTAAATGGAACTAAAATCTTCCCTACAGTGGCGTGGGACAAATACAAAATTGAAAGTCAGCGTACTTTTCCTTCGCATGGAAAGTGAAAATTTATCGTTTCCGTTGCAAACATGTGATAACACGATTTGTTCACGAGCTATGAAGTATACATAGTAAATACACGTATTTACACAATATATACTGGACGTAAGCCTATTTGTAAATGAGTTGGCTGTCGATAGTGAATCTAGCTAATGGTGGATTTTACTGTAAAGTCCTGTCCTAGATCAACAACGGGAACTTGAGAGGAACTGTTATCCATTTTGGTCCGGCTATATATGATTCTATTTGTTAGTAATCATTAATAATATGGACAAATCCCCCACGAAACAAACCTTAAAAATTCTTCTAACAACGAAAAAACTCTCATCACATTATCGGCCTGTTAATTTGCATTTTTCCTGAAATTATTGACCATGCTGAGATATACAGGTAAATCAGTTTGGTTATGGAAAATACATCATTACACGTATATACATCTATAAGCTACATAACAATTACATTAATAGCAGAAAAATAAATATTGTGTAAATAAAAAATTCCTCTGATTTCGAACATTTGATTACCATGGTTACCAACTCAGAAAATGTTAATATTGCTAAAATATTGCTAATTCCAACACAACACTACAGCTTTATAGAAGAAATTTATTTATGATCACTTGTCTTAAAAATCTTTGGAATACTTGTAATGATTGATTAATATATACACCTAAACCATTGACTTACTTATAGCACACTATATCAATTTGACCTTTAGTTTTCACTCTCCTGACTTTGATCTCTGGGTAATCACAACATCTTCCTTTATTTGGGTGCTACGTCGTTTTTTACCAATGAATAACTTACGACTCATCATGTTAACCTTCTTGCCTGATCTCAAGTCTATCAGACTTCAGTGAATGGTATGCGTATGAATGGTTTTATCACAGATTACTTCTTTTACATATAATTTTGTGTGACATTTCAGTAGTTTTCGCGCTATCATACAATAATCTCATTTAAAAACACCCCTAATTCCTGCTGATAAATAACAGATTTGCATACATGTAATTCTATAGATTGTTTCTTTCTTTTTTTTTTTTTTGGCCAACGATGGCTCAGTTCGTAAAACGCGATGTCCTCCGCGATGTTGATGCGAGGTAAGTGATTCGATGCTGCCTTACCGTGGTGGTTTGTGTTTCTCAGGAACCTGAGAAACAGACCGGTCAGTGGTGACGTTTACCCGTTTCCCTCTGGATGTCATGCAAAGGGCCTCCTGTATGTTGTTCATTAATGTAGACTCCGTCGTCTACAAGGATAACCCCCTCAAAATTACCCTGGCTGTTCATCGAGCGATAAACCCAGCAAACACATATTGTTAAATACGTTCAAATAATTTATTATTTTCATGGTTATCTGCTGTCAATTTAAGAGCAACAATAATTTCCCGGCGGTGGCTCCATATATTGGAGTGAATTGATTTTCCAATGGTTATGTGTTTTAAGTGACTAAATATCAGCGTGGTTTCTGTATTTATGGGACGAATATTTCGATAGTGTATGGCTGACCATGTTTATGTTGAAAATTACTATTGTTGACCGTGTTTAAGTTGAATATTTCTATGGCTGTTTGTGTTTAAGATGGTGAATATTTATGATGGTTGACCGTAATTAAGCTCACGAATATTTCTATGGCTGTCTGCGTTTTCCGAAGCATTTCCGTTATTTCCATTTCCAAGTCAATGATTATATTATATCAACCACAATGTTCAACTGATTTGACCCCGACTGTAGCTGAATCCCGTCTTATTTTCAAGTAAGTGGGTATCTCACTGGGTTGGTCAGACATACATAAAAATTGAGTCTTTATACTGAAAATCAACATAAATAACATCTGGCGGGGCAAACTGGACTTACAGCGACGACTATACCACTTTCACACATTGTGCCTTACATTTGCACCAGTAATACATCTAGATACCAAAACTTTTTATCGACTGATCGATTTTTACGTGTCGGAAGACGCAACAGATTGGGTTATTTCGGCAACAGATGTTAGCGAATCACACAAAAATGATCTGGCTATACGGTGTAAAAATCGCATCTCCACACGTTAAAATCAATTATTTACCCTCTAAACTCCAACACGGCTGATCTTCCGGTCATTACCTCGGCAGGTCATTGTTCTACCTGATGCATGAATTATTTACCCGGGACCCCGGGGATTTCATGTTCAAGCCCAAGCGCCACCCGAACTTTGTACACGAAGAAGTGGCTTATAGAACTGCAAGGTGTACCTGTTTATCGTGCCTAGAGAAACATAGGCCATCATGCAGCCTAGTGTGGCCCGATAATTTAGTCAACTTCGAATCTCCCGCATCTCATAATCTAGTTAAGGTTTCTCATTCTTTTCACAACATTTATGTGAACTTTGACCCATAAATTTTAACGTTTTTTTCACCCGGCCAATACCGTCTAAACACGCAGAATTTGCCGATATGTCGTTGTCATGCGATTTCCTGAAGGTCAAGCACTAATGTCGTATGAAGAATATAATTCATAGAGGTTTTACGAGAGAAAGGAGAATTCCCCAATTTTATAGACATCTTGACATATTCAGTTTTATTTCTTTAACAAGATTATTTTAGGATAACATTTATGAGTCACCGAGGTATGTCAAGTTAGAATGAAAAGTACGGTAAGATAAACCGTGCTAATTAGTCATCTGGGAAAGTCTTCGATACATATGTCTATCATACGAGTTTCAGACACCTGTACATGTACAATTTATAATGTATTACGGAAATGTCTTTTAGTTTTTAATGCGAACAGACCAGAAGAATGAGAATATTACACGGTAGAATTTCACTTTATATATATTGATTTTTTCATTTTTTTTACAGATCAATTGACAAGAAATCGATCTATCATGTCTCTGGTGTGTCCCTGGTATCTACATACGATTTAGTTTACATGTTCTCGATCTTATCTATTATCTTATTAACACCATAAGATTTTATGCCTTTAACGTGATATTTGCAGTCACAGAAAGCTCTTCTCAACCTACACTGAAGACATCCTATAAATTTTGATGATATAGTATACTACTTATATTGAATAGTATAAACATTACACTAAAAACACCCAACACCTTACAGTGAAGGCATCCTATACCTTTCACTGAAGGCATCCTATATCTTACAGTGAAGGCATCCTATACTATAGTGAAGGCGTCCTATACCTTCCAGTGAAGGCATTCTACACCTTACAGTGAAGACATCCTTTATCTTACACTGAAAACATCCTATACCTTACAATGAAGGCATCCTATACCTTACAGTGAAGGCATACTACACATTACAGTGAAGACATCCTTTACCTTACACTGAAAACATCCTATACCTTACAATGAAGGCATCCTATACCCTACAGTGAAAACATCCTATACCTTACAATGAAGGCATCCTACACATTACAATGAAGGCATCCTATACCTTACAGTGAAGGCATCCTATACCTTACAGTGAAGGCATTCTACACCTTACAGTGAAGGCATCCTATACCTTACAGTGAAGGCATCCTTTACTACAGTGAAGGCATCCTACACGTTGCAGTGAAGGCATCCTATACCTTACTGTGAAAACATCCTATACCTTACAGTGAAGGCATTCTACACCTTACAGTGAAGGCATCCTATACCTTACAGTGAAGACATCCTATACCTTACAGTGAAGGCATTTACGAAGGCATCCTATACCTTACAGTGAAGGCATTCTATACCTTACAGTGAAGGCATCCTATACCTTACAGTGAAGGCATACTATACCTTACAGTGAAGGCATTCTACACCTTACAGTGAAGGCATCCTATACCTTACAGTGAAGGCGTCCTATACCTTACAGTGAAGGCATCCTATACCTTACAGTGAAGGCATCCTATATCTTACAGTGAAGGCATCCTATACCTTACAGTGAAGGCATTCTACACCTTACAGTGAAGGCATCTTACAGTGAAGGTATCCTATACCTTAGAGTGAAGGCATCCTATACCTTACAGTGAAGGCATCCTATACCTTACAGTGAAGGCATCCTATACCTTACAATGAAGGCATCCTATACCTTACAGTGAAGGTATCCTATACCTTAGAGTGAAGGCATCCTATACCTTACAGTGAAGGCATCCTATAACTTACAATGAAGGCATCCTATACCTTAGAGTGAAGGCATCCTATACCTTACAACGAAGGCATCCTATACCTTACAGTGAAGGTATCCTATACCTTACAGTGAAGGCATCCTATACCTTACAGTGAAGGCATCCTATACCTACAGTTCCTACACGTGCAAAGGCATCCTATACCTTACAGTGAAGGCATTCTACACCTTACAGTGAAGACATCCTATACCTTACAGTGAAGACATCCTATACCTTTCACTGAAGGCATCCTATACCTTACAGTGAAGGCATCCTATACTATAGTGAAGGCGTCCTATACCTTCCAGTGAAGGCATCCTATACCTTACTGTGAAGGCATACCTCTATACCTAAGGCATCCTATACCTTACAATGAAGGCATCCTATACCTTACAGTGAAGGCATCCTATACCTTACAGTGAAGGCATTCTACACCTTACAGTGAAGGCATCCTATACCTTACAGTGAAGGCGTCCTATACCTTACAGTGAAGGCATCCTATACCTTACAGTGAAGGCATCCTATACCTTACAGTGAAGGCATCCTATATCTTACAGTGAAGGCATCCTATACCTTACAGTGAAGGCGTCCTATACCTTACAGTGAAGGCATCCTATACCTTACAGTGAAGGCATCCTATATCTTAAAGTGAAGGCATCCTATACCTTACAGTGAAGGCATTCTATACATTACAGTGAAGGCATCCTATACCTTACAGTGAAGGCATCCTATACCTTACAGTGAAGGCATCCTATACCTTACAATGAAGGCATCCTATACCTTACAGTGAAGGTATCCTATACCTTACAACGAAGGCATCCTATACCTTACAGTGAAGGTATCCTATACCTTAGAGTGAAGGCATCCTATACCTTACAGTGAAGGCATCCTATAACTTACAATGAAGGCATCCTATACCTTAGAGTGAAGGCATCCTATACCTTACAGTGAAGGCATTCTACACCTTACAGTGAAGGTGAAGGCCTTACAATGAAGGCATCCTATACCTTAGAGTGAAGGCATCCTATACCTTACAATGAAGGCATCCTATACCTTACAGTGAAGGTATCCTATACCTTACAGTGAAGGCATCATATAACTTACAATGAAGGCATCATATAACTTACAATGAAGGCATCATATACCTTACAGTGAAGGCATCATATAACTTACAATGAAGGCATCCTATACCTTACAGTGAAGGCATCATATAACTTACAATGAAGGCATCCTATACCTTACAGTGAAGGCATCATATAACTTACAATGAAGGCATCATATAACTTACAATGAAGGCATCATATAACTTACAATGAAGGCATCCTATACCTTACAGTGAAGGCATCATATAACTTACAATGAAGGCATCATATAACTTACAATGAAGGCATCATATAACTTACAATGAAGGCATCCTATACCTTACAGTGAAGGCATCATATAACTTACAATGAAGGCATCATATAACTTACAATGAAGGCATCCTATACCTTACAGTGAAGGCATCATATAACTTACAATGAAGGCATCATATAACTTACAATGAAGGCATCATATAACTTACAATGAAGGCATCCTATACCTTACAGTGAAGGCATCATATAACTTACAATGAAGGCATCATATAACTTACAATGAAGGCATCATATAACCTACAATGAAGGCATCATATAACTTACAATGAAGGCATCCTATACCTTACAGTGAAGGCATCATATAACTTACAATGAAGGCATCATATAACTTACAATGAAGGCATCATATAACTTACAATGAAGGCATCCTATACCTTACAGTGAAGGCATCCTGTACCTTACAATGAAGGCATCCTATACCTTACAGTGAAGGTATCCTATACCTTAGAGTGAAGGCATTCTACACCTTACAATGAAGGCATCATATAACTTACAATGAAGGCATCCTATACCTTACAGTGAAGACATCCTATACCTTACAGTGAAGGCATCCTGTACCTTACAATGAAGGCATCCTATACCTTACAGTGAAGGTATCCTATACCTTAGAGTGAAGGCATCCTATACCTTACAGTGAAGGCATCCTATACCTTACAGTGAAGGCATCCTATACCTTACAGTGAAGGCATCCTATACCTTACAACGAAGGCATCCTATACCTTACAGTGAAGGCATCCTATACCTTACACTGAAGGCATCCTACACCTTACCGTGAAGGTATCCTATACCTTAGAGTGAAGGCATTCTACACCTTACAATGAAGGCATCATATAACTTACAATGAAGGCATCCTATACCTTACAATGAAGGCATCCTATACCTTACAGTGAAGGCATCCTACACATTACAATGAAGGCATCATATAACTTACAATGAAGGCATCCTATACCTTAGAGTGAAGGCATCCTATACCTTACACTGAAGGCATCCTACACCTTACCGTGAAGGCATTCTACACCTTACAGTGAAGGCATCATATACCTTCCAGTGAATGCATCGCTCGTCTTATATTTTAAGAATACTTTATGATGTAAGTGTTTATTTAGGATTAAACATCTATTTTCATTAAGATTCTGGTTTTATTTATTTTTTAGAAATTTATGGAACTTTGTTTGTTATACTGTTTAAAGTTCCATAAATATCCTGTGTCATTTAAGGACAGTCTCCCGGTGTGTGTAAGTGCATGTGATGAACGTGTGTATCTTTGGAACGCTGCGATATGTTCAGGTTGATAGTGCTACCACACTGAAGCATGCCGCCTTTAGCAGGACACTCCACCCGGTCACATACTACCGACAACTAGTTGTTACACTACCATAATGCTGAACGTCAAGCAAGGAGTTGTGACTACCATTTTCAAAGACTTTGATTGTCTCGGACGTGAACACAACCCAAAGCCTTCTCAAAGGGGCGAACACTTCAATAACGACCAATGGTGAGATAGTGTCACAGGAGACATTAGGAAGCAAAAAACATATTTGGGAAAGCGAGAAAATATTAAGATCTTAAGTTTACAAGAATCCAATGTTGGCAGCAGGTACCATCTTCCGGTCTAGCTGCAGAGTAATCTGTTTGTTATTAAATCATATGCTACTTAACGCCAATATCCAGCCACTGAAGCGATCTCTCTACCAAAAGTAAGCGTTCGTTCTGCTCACATGTTTCAATTATTCTAACCTGTGAGTGAGCGTATGGAACGACAACTTTCTTTACGTATTTGATTTATGAAACTCCAAACGAGAACTCGACAAATTTATGTCATGTAGTCTGCGACAATATCCCTTGGTGATACCTACGACTGATGAACAATGGGTTATAACTCTGTATAACGTTAATAGCTATATATGCGATATCAGTATGCGACCCTCCACCACCTCAGCAGGTTTTACTAATTGTCAGTTAAAAATTTGGTTGGATACTGCGGAGGACGGAGAGTAGACTTATCATCCCCTCATGTAGTTTTCTACTACAGAAAGGTTATCCTTTTCAATAAAAGTGTACCAAGTACTCGGTTACAGAGGCTGCTGACCTTGGGTTTGTCTTATTGAGAAACATATCTGTCTCAAAAACCAGTATGAGGTAGAGCCAAGTCCCAAAAGAATTCAAATGGGTAATGAAATTAGGAGTATATGACCGCCAGAGAACCATTTCTTGTGAAATGTCGGGTAGCCCACATCATGTAGTCAACATTACCACGTCCAATGTAGATTGAATATGAATAATTTACGCCTTATTTTCCGTTGGAGGTTCTCTTTTTACGATACACTGGGGTAGATTTACTTGGACTGTTTTTTCGAGCCTAGTCAGCTTACAATACTTTATTTTTTCTTAATATTGTATTACATTCTTTGATGCATCAAAAATTGCGAACAAAAATGTAATTTATCAATGAAACCATTATATCTATGTTATTTACTAATTGATTCATTTTGAAGAGAGGATGTCAATGATAAAGATGATAAAAACGACATGTAGGGGTATTTTGGAATCTGGTCAATCTAACAAGGATTTGTAAAAATTGCGTTATGACGTCACAAGGCCTGTAGTGTTAAGATGTTTTGTGCGACTGCCTTGGAAACATGTTGTTTATGTGGGAACACCATATGCTTCCCAATGGCTTTGTGTTACAAAATATATCACAGTTATGATAAGTGCATAACGTATTGACTGCGGAATATAAATCGAACACACCCTACGGTATATTACAATTTGTGTTACACTACAAATGGACACGCATACATATTTTTCTTTATTTCCTTATTGTTTTGTTTATTTGTTTTTGTTGTATATATACACATATATATATATTCTTATTCTTTTGATTTATTAATTCTATAATTCTTTCATTTCTATATGTATCAAATTTAAATTAGAATTTATATTTCTCTTTTCATTAAATTTTTTTATGTTAATTTTAGTGCTTTGGTTTACTTTATACTAATTCATAATATTATGCAGATAGTATCGTTTTGTGATCTAGATACGCGTGACTTTGAAACTATAATAATACATTGTACCTGGAATGATAGATAGATATATTGTTTTTAAAAATAGTTTGTATGTCAATGAGAACCAATAAATGTATAACTAAATATCAAAACAGCATATAATTGCTCATCAAACTCATATTAAGTGATACAGTTATTTAATTGTTTTCGCTTATTCTGTAGATGGTATATTTAGCAAAGGCGTCTGGTAAATTGTGTCCTTGCATTAAATACGTCTTGACTGGCAATTACATTGTGAATTCGTTTTTGCTTTATGTATTTAAAACTGCGGTAAACAAGTTTACATTTGAAACAACTATCAACTATCACGTATCAAGACAAAAATAAGAAGAGATTCCAAAGCTGTGTCTATTTTACCGACCACTATAAATGAAGCGGCATTATAGTCAAGTGTGATGTGTCAACCGGCGACTTTCAATACAATCAGAAATTTTCTCTCAGTGTTGTGTGTATATTTAAATAGACCCGGTAATTAAAAAAGCTTCACCATTTCCCTATATATAAATATTTGAATATTTACTCTAATGTATCATCAAGTCACAAGACTAAATAAGTACAGTAGTAAAGAAACACAAGGACACTTAAAGACAGTATATTTACGTATGATGAATGTATATATACTCACCAGCTAAGTCCGACACGCTCGACTGCCCATTAATCCCTGCAGGTAACAGCTGCAATAAGGCAACGGCAACGGCCCAAAATATCATTTTACCTCTCAAATATGTCAGATTTGTCACAAATAACAACATCAAGGTCTACATACTAATAAGATTACATATTTTACGACAACACAAATCGCCACATCGTTGTGTTTCAAATAATCCTTCCATATTCACAAGTGTGGACCTGTTACACACATGTGTGGCGCTTTTATCATGATTTCCTCCTATCCATGCTTCTTTTCTTGATAAAATGTTGGAATTTTAGGATAGATTCTCCGTTATTTAGGTAAAAGAGGATGACACATAAGCACAATTAGACAACGCAGGCACGTGCTAGCCTCCATACTCGTAACTGACAGCTAGCTACGACCGAAAGCCCGGCGATCGCTTTGTTTACACGGAGGTAAGGTAAGAATGAGCCTCTACGTGTGTAAAACGGCTCTCGGGGGAGGTAACTCAGTCTGGTAGAATTCTCACCTGTGTGTGTAATGCCCTTAGTAGTAATCGATGTTACAGGTAAGATCAGGAAAGGTGAGGGATTCTGTTGTAACTAAGACATTGACTTGACAAAGAAGTATGGATATATTCCATAATCTATTTCACGATCTAGCTATGCCATCTAATATCTAAATACTTTAGATTTAGAAGGTAATACTGTTTATATAAAGATCTGAAATGGTTTGTTATGCTAATAATATTGGAAAAAACCCAAAGCAGCAAAAGTGAAATAAAAAAAAAAAAAAGATAAATAAATAAAAAAATCCGTGGACATTTAAAATCAAGGACTTGTGTCTCTTAGTCCATGGTAGAACATCGCGTGTATTAAAATCCTACTATTTCTCGTGAGTTAGCGATGATTTTTATAGGTAGCTAGTAATACTGCAGTGGGAATATAGTTTGAAGGATTTTCGGTTTAGAACAGTCAGTCAGACGCCAAGCTGGGGCGTGAGGAGTCCGTTCTATATTGAAGTAGACTGGAGAACGTAGATGATATATACACTAGATAATGTGTACAAACACAATCATTTCATTTGTTCTTATCTTGAATCACGACAAAGTCAAGATATAGATGATAAAAAAAATGAACTCGGGAGGTGGGAATAAAGCTTTTAAAATCAAAACTGTAATCGAGGTAAATGATTACAGTCGTTAGTAAGACTTAATGATAAAATTCGAACTATCAACCGCAATATTTCACTTTTGATAAATATAACCAGGTCAGCGTTGTTTCATTGCGAAGAATTAGATAACAGAAAAATGAAATATTGTTTCTAAGATGAAAATACATTGATTTTGGAGGTAATGAAAACTAATCATGCTTCAGTATTATAGGCTCTACTGTATCTAAATCTATTTTAAGTTGCTAGTTACACGTGTGTGTTTTGTACAATTTTCGAAGTACCGGTGTAATTATATACTGCATATTGGATAGATAGGTATATAATAGAATAGGGTAAACACACTTCTGCCGAAAATCTAGATAGGAATCGAACTTGGATATCCCGCGTAGCGTCTTTTTTCAGCTTAGTGACAAAGGGCATTTTATCACTATGTACGCGCCTCACTCTAGTTTATCATGTATGCTAAACAATAATATTGTAATATTTATAGACCTCCCTCTCATAATGATGCTACATTATGGCATCATCTCCGTCACTCTGTTGATATAGCTTTCGAAGAAACATCTAATATAATAATTACAGGTGATCTTAATGTTGATTTCCTAAAAAATATTAGGGGCCATTTAAACAATATTCTCTCTGATTATAACCTAAGAAATGTAATAACAGAACCTACTAGACTAACTGATAACTCATCTACTCTTCTTGACCCAATTATTGTAAGTGATAATGTAAATGTAACTTTTTCTGATGTAATTGAAATTGATCGTGCTATTAGTGACCATGATGCTGTTTTTGCTATTATCAGTATACCTGTCAAAATTAGACATAGTTTTAAGAGAAAAGTATGGCTATATAACCAATGTAACATTGATGAACTCAAAACAATGTTCGCTAGCATCCCTTGGAATGATGTCCTTAACAACATATCTGATGTAAATGAAATGTGTTCATCTTTTACTGAGAAATTTTTTGAGGTTATAATAAAGTGTATACCATCTAAAGAAATATTAGTACGGGAAGGGGACAAACCATGGATGAATGGGATCATCAGAAACAATATAAGGAAAAGGGAAAGATTATAAAAGATAATGTTTAATAACAATACTGAAACAAATAGAAATAAATACAAACATATTAGAAATAAAATAAACAACATGGTTAAACGAGCTAAAGAAATTTTTTATGAAAATATAGATTCAACTATTGATAATAGCAAAAACAACCCTAAGGCATATTGGAAACTTCTTCGCAATATTTTAAAAGTTAGTAAACATACTGACATATCCCCACTTTTAGACAATAATACTAATGAAATTATATATGATAACAACAGTAAATGTGAATTATTGAATAATTATTTCAGTTCTGTTTGTACATTATTAGAAACTGACCTTGATAAAGCTTTACCCTTTTTTGAGAGGCGAACTGATTCAGTCTTAAATGAAATAATATTACTACCTAAAGAAATTGAAGACATCGTCAATATACTTGATACAAACAAAGCATCAGGACCCGACGGTATTAGTCACAAAATGCTAAAGTTACTATATATACTATATATATTCTGTACCATTATCTATCATTTTCAATTATTCCTTATCATCTGGTATATATCCAAATGGCTGGAAAATTGCCCATGTATATGCCTCTTTTCATTTAAAGCTTTTTATGATTTTAGTGTATTGTTTCAAACTATAGGCCTATTTCATTGTTAAGTTGCTTGGGTAAGCTATTTAGCGTGTTGTTTATAAACACATATACAATCATTTAGTACAAAATGATCTTATCTATAAAAATCAGGTTTGTATGTCAATACCCAACCATTCTACAACCCATCAACTCATTAATTGCTCATCAATAATATTCTCTGAAAAATATTTAATTGTTTTCGATTTTTTGTGATTTATATTTAGCAAAGGCGTCTGGTAAATTGTGTCCTTGCATTAAATACGTCTTGACTGGCAATTACATTGTGAATTCGTTTTTCTTTATGTATTTAAAACTGCGGTAAACAAGTTTACATTTGAAACAACTATCAACTATCACGTATCAAGACAAAAATAAGAAGAGATTCCAAAGCTGTGTCTATTTTACCGACCACTATAAATGAAGCGGCATTATAGTCAAGTGTGATGTGTCAACCGGCGACTTTCAATACAATCAGAAATTTTCTCTCAGTGTTGTGTGTATATTTAAATAGACCCGTAATTAAAAAAATCCGCTTCACCATTTCCCTATATATAAATATTTGAATATTTACTCTAATGTATCATCAAGTCACAAGACTAAATAAGTACAGTAGTAAAGAAACACAAGGACACTTAAAGACAGTATATTTACGTATGATGAATGTATATATACTCACCAAATTCCGATCACGCTCGACTGCCCATTAATCCCTGCAGGTAACAGCTGCAATAAGGCAACGGCAACGGCCCAAATATCATTTTACCTCTCAAATATGTCAGATTTG
Organism: Ylistrum balloti; assembly: GCF_031769215.1. NCBI lineage: Eukaryota > Metazoa > Mollusca > Bivalvia > Pectinida > Pectinidae > Ylistrum > Ylistrum balloti. The sequence continues at coordinate 184,169 of NW_026781865.1, read as the reverse complement.
TCACAAATAACAACATCAAGGTCTACATACTAATAAGAACATATTTTACGACAACACAAATGCGCCACATGGTTGTGTTTCAAATAATCCTTCCATATTCACAAGTGTGGACCTGTTACACACATGTGTGGCGCTTTTATCATGATTTCCTCCTATCCATGCTTCTTTTCTATGATAAAATGTTGGAATTTTAGGATAGATTCTCCGTTATTTAGGTAAAAGAGGATGACACATAAGCACAATTAGACAACGCAGGCACGTGCTAGCCTCCATACTCGTAACTGACAGCTAGCTACGACCGAAAGCCCGGCGATCGCTTTGTTTACACGGAGGTAAGGTAAGAATGAGCCTCTACGTGTGTAAAACGGCTCTCGGGGGAGGTAACTCAGTCTGGTAGAATTCTCACCTGTGTGTGTAATGCCCTTAGTAGTAATCGATGTTACAGGTAAGATCAGGAAAGGTGAGGGATTCTGTTGTAACTAAGACATTGACTTGACAAAGAAGTATGGATATATTCCATAATCTATTTCACGATCTAGCTATGCCATCTAATATCTAAATACTTTAGATTTAGAAGGTAATACTGTTTATATAAAGATCTGAAATGGTTTGTTATGCTAATAATATTGGAAAAAACCCAAAGCAGCAAAAGTGAAATAAAAAAAAAAAAAAGATAAATAAATAAAAAAATCCGTGGACATTTAAAATCAAGGACTTGTGTCTCTTAGTCCATGGTAGAACATCGCGTGTATTAAAATCCTACTATTTCTCGTGAGTTAGCGATGATTTTTATAGGTAGCTAGTAATACTGCAGTGGGAATATAGTTTGAAGGATTTCTCGGTTTCTCTCTCTCTCTCCGCCAAGCTGGGGCGTGAGGAGTCCGTTCTATATTGAAGTAGACTGGAGAACGTAGATGATATATACACTAGATAATGTGTACAAACACAATCATTTCATTTGTTCTTTCTTGAATCACGACAAAGTCAAGATATAGATGATAAAAAAAATGAACTCGGGAGGTGGGAATAAAGCTTTTAAAATCAAAACTGTAATCGAGGTAAATGATTACAGTCGTTAGTAAGACTTAATGATAAAATTCGAACTATCAACCGCAATATTTCACTTTTGATAAATATAACCAGGTCAGCGTTGTTTCATTGCGAAGAATTAAATAACAGAAAAATGAAATATTGTTTCTAAGATGAAAATACATTGATTTTGGAGGTAATGAAAACTAATCATGCTTCTCTCTCTCCCCCCCCCCCCCCCCCCCTATTATAGGCTCTACTGTATCTAAATCTATTTTAAGTTGCTAGTTACACGTGTGTGTTTTGTACAATTTTCGAAGTACCGGTGTAATTATATACTGCATATTGGATAGATAGGTATATAATAGAATAGGGTAAACACACTTCTGCCGAAAATCTAGATAGGAATCGAACTTGGATATCCCGCGTAGCGTCTTTTTTCAGCTTAGTGACAAAGGGCATTTTATCACTATGTACGCGCCTCACTCTAGTTTATCATGTATGCTAAACAAAAAACAAAAAAAGAAAAGTAACACTACTTTATGTTGCGTTTGAAAACCGTATCATTCATGATACATAAAGCATTTGATCAATTCTGTATAAAACTGCTGAAATAATTAATTGTAAAACTTTGTGTTTAGTTAATTTTATTCTACTTTATATGATGTTAGATTTCCATATGTAACACCATTAGCCAAGGATATGACAACCGTTTGCAGTATTGCAGGGTCGTCACATAGGACCTGTAGGTCAAGGATAGGCGTTGTTCCATTGGTCGTTCAAAGCTTGAGTCATCACCTTCAAGTCTGACGGCTGATTTTAACGTTCTCTCACGCATTGTCCAAGAACAACGAGACATGCTCAAATGGTGACAAATTATGACTTCGGCGATCAATCCAACACTTGCACTTGTAGATATATGAATTTGTGAATTAAGAGTAACCACGAAATCAACAAAAATATAACACCCACAAAACTTGATAATATTACAGTAACATGCTAACCTTTAGTTTGTTGCTGAGTATATTGATTTTCTGGATGTTTAAATTCGACAAACGACCAAGACGTTTTATAGACTCGTCTTGCTTCTAATGCCTTTCTTATTTCAGTTAAAATGGACTTTAATCAATCTAGAAAATCTGCTCTCGAAAAACGTCTCTTCGGTAATAGCACGTGCACTCGATACATTTCCTTTTCATTACAAACCTCTGTTCACAACAAAATAAACAAAAACAATTGAGACAAATACATGACATACTCTCCCAAATTAACCTCTCACCACGATGTTTTCTTACAACACAACCAGCAAGGTTAGTGTTTAACCAAGCTGTATGATAAGCGTGATTATTTCCCTATTGTGATTTCCAGTTCTAGGTAGTAACATTCCATGTCGTAGTTGATTCGATATTCTGTTTTTCCCACAGTGTTCATGTCCATGCAGGGATGCCATCTTGAAATATACCGCCCTTTTGTGATCGCCCAAAACACGCTTCTCTTATTCTGTCTCTGTTTTGTTTGGTTTTTGTGATTTTTTTTTTAATTGTCGTTTTGTTTTTGATTTTGTTTGTTTGTTTGGGGATTTTTTTCAAAGGACTCACCGACATGCAATACAACACGATCGATCGTAAAATCACCATTCAAAATAGAAGTTTAACTTGTTGTTTGCTAGAGTCTTTTTCAACAGAATGGTTCTGTATTTCTTTAAGTCATTTTAACAGAAAATCCAACTAAAATCATCAACCATTTAAATAACACTTAAACGTTTATTAAAATAAAACAACGATTAATTGAAAGGATTAAATCTTTAATGAAAGTTTAGAAGGCATAACTGCATGATAAAATAATTGATACAACTAACACTTATCTCTACAAAATATACACAGTAAGGTCAGTGTATATAAACGTATCACAATAAAGAATATATCACAAAGCACCAGATGTAAACAGTTGAAAAATAAAGAAAATAACACTGTATTAGCCGAGTGTCGTAATTCCAGTCACCACGTACATATGGTAATGATACTTCTTTATCCAGACACCAGTGCCGTTGTCCCAATATCACATGTCCACTTGTACGGTAGTACTACTTATCCCAATGATTGATTATTTCATATTTCTGGAATCAGACCATTTATCCGCTGTAGATTTGCTTCCGACTTTCGGAACAATCAACTTACTGTTTTAATTCCCAAACCCTAGTCTTTGAGGAAATCCTCTCGAGCGCCCGAGACCTACGCTTTTATAAAACAATTTTGAGAATAATCGATATCATCATACACATACACGTCTCTGATATTCGAAGACATCGGTATCCAATAAATACAATTTTGCAAAATTTCAAATCTTCTTTATTGACAGTGAAATAGTAAAGGTATAAAAAATGAGACAAAAAATAATTTTTAAATGAAAATGATATTTCACTATTATAGTAATATACATAGTTTCATTCTAAATACGTCGAAATAAAAATAAACAAACATGAGCAAGGAGTTTATTTTATATCCTATTACAAATAAAAACATGACGAATGTGATTGTGACACTAGTAATAAAATATTTAAAAGATGGACGGATAAATCAATATAATCGAAGCACCATTTGATTATACGTGTTAGGTTTCCGCCAACTTAACTAGAGCTGCACGGATTATCTCCCTTCTTTGTTTGTAGCACAACAGCATGTTCCTTCCTGCCAAGGTTACTTCCCCAGATGTCTATTTCTTGGACTTGGGACGGCTGGATGACGGTTTGGCCTCTATCGCCTTTCGAGACCCAGCGTGGAGCTGGCTTGGATCTAAAGTCTTTGCCCCACCCGCTGCTAAGTGCTTTTGCTGCAATGTAAACGTATATATATATATACATAAAACTTATAATCAGCCTTGTCTATTAGGAAAAACGTTCGTAATGAGCTGAATTATTTCGCAGGTTTTTTTTAACGTTCGTGAAAATCGAGCAGGGCGAGACAACCTTTAATTACTTTGAGATCATGAGCTAGGGTCGATATCGAGGTTATCATTAGGATGCATTACTAAATCAAATGTTTATCAACGGTAATTTATACATGTGGCAGGAATCACTACAATTTTGATTTGTTTTGTTTTTCAATTAAAACATAGTAAATAATAGTACAAATCTGAACATTCATTACGAATATTTGACTAAACAAAAGTATCAACCAATCACAAATTGCTAAGAAATTACCGTAATATGTTCAATAGTTTTATCATTTGAACTTCACAAACATCTCCGACATCTTGACATCGTTTATGTTATGATGACAGTATAACATTACATTTATAGTGGCTTCAGGAGATATGACATTTACTGCCTGATAAATGCCAATAACATCTTAATTTGTAGGTTGTGAGAGCTCAATATAACGTGTTTATGTAAATAATGTATTTATCAAGTAATCGGTTCGTTATCCATTGAATATGTTACTAGTGCAATATACCATAGATTATCTCCCTTGGCTGCACCAGTCAGAAATCGACAGCGATTTCATAATATAAACGATGACGTTATGTCATGAGTTGTTGCAAGTCTCTCAAAATTGAACTCGTTTTATAAAGTTTCATTTGAAAGGAAAACTCATTCAAGTTACACGAGTTTGGATTTACCCGTTCTTGGTGTCGCCTCTCGTAATATTCTAAATCTTCTTCTCCTGGTCGCCTCATCTGTGACACTCGCTCTGTGATATCATCAAATATCTCATCTTCGGGACCAGTCAGACCTATAACACATAAACACATGCATCCTCTTACATATTCATTAAGATATATGTCTTTGCTTTCAAATAATGACATAAAGATGAAAGTTTATTGCAGATCTGTCAGTGAACCTTCTTGGATAAACTTACATGAGTACTACACATGGAAAATACGGCCTTAAATTTCTTCCGTTACGCTCTTATGAAGGTAACAGCAATAAAACGTATGCAATCTTGATTTGATGGTATGTAATTTTCGTGGGTTTTCATGAACATTTATGTCTATACAAATGAAGACTGTCGTACCTGATTCTTTCTTCCTCATTTGGTGAGACTTGATGGCCTGTACGTTAGAACGAAGGTACGGATTGTCGGCTGATGTGATAGACTGTTCCAAATAGCCTTTAGCCGGCGCACCTTTAAACACAATATGTTATATAGGTGACAAATGAAAAGTTAGAATTTAGAAAAAAAAAAAAAAAAAAACAAACAAACAAAAATAAAAACAAAACAAAAATCAAATTAATGTGTTTTAAATACATAATGTTTGGTAAGACTTTGTGACAACGCTATGAAATTGACGATAGCTCCTGACCAATACTTCATGTTCTAATTGGCGGTATACTTACCTATGATTTATCTCCATCTGAACTGAGGGAATTTAGAATTAACTCAACTATCATTATTGCTAAAATCCTTCAATATAGTGGTGTGTTGTAATTTAATCCTGCAAAATATTGTCTATGATAATTTTATGTATGACAATTTTTACCTCGTTTTCGCGCTTTCATGTTAATATATGTATATCTTTGCTTGTTAAGCAAAAGGAATATCTGTATTATATCGTGCATGAAGTTGTAAAATGTATCTTGAAATCTTGGGCATGAGACGAACACACAAATAATGTGTTAATATGTTAATAAAGGGTGATTTAGGTACAATTATGTGTGTAGGTGTGTGATTTTCTGTGTATGTCTCTGTGTATGTCTGTATGTATGTTTGTGTGTAAGTCTCTGTGAAAGTCCCTGTGTATATGTCTGTGTGTATGTCTCTGTGTATGTCTGTGTGAATGTCTTTGTGTAAGTCTCTGTGTAAGTCCCTGTGTATATGTCTGTGTGTAAGTCTGTGTATATGTCTGTATACATGTCTCTGTGTATGTCTCTGTGTAAGACTATGTGTATGTCTGTATGTATGTCTGTGTGTACGTCTCTGTGTAAGTCCCTGTGTATATGTCTGTGTATATGTCTGTATACATGTCTCTGTGTATGTCTGTGTGTAAGACTATGTGTATGTCTGTGTGTAAGTCTCTGTGTAAGTCCCTGTGTATATGTCTGTGTGTAAGTCTGTGTATATGTCTGTATACATGTCTCTGTGTATGTCTCTGTGTAAGACTATGTGTATGTCTGTGTGTAAGTCTGTGTGTATGTCTGTGTGTAAGTCTCTGTGTAAGTCCCTGTGTATATGTCTGTGTGTATGTCTCTGTGTAAGTCCCTGTGTATATGTCTGTGTATATGTCTGTATACATGTCTCTGTGTATGTCTGTGTGTAAGACTATGTGTATGTCTGTGTGTAAGACTATGTGTATGTCTGTGTGTATGTCTCTGTATGTCTTTATGTATGTATGTATGTATGTATGTATGTATGTATGTATGTATGTATGTATGTATGTATGTATGTATGTATGTATGTATGTATGTGTGTATGTATGTGTGTATGTATGTGTGTATGTGTGTATATATACATGTGTGTATGTATGTATGTATGTATGTATGTTTGTATGTATGTATGTGTGTGTGTATGTCTCTGTGTATATCTGTGTGTATGTCTGTGTGTATGTATGTATGTGTCTGTGTAAGTCTGTGTGTAAGTCTGTGTGTATGTCTCTGTGTATGTCTGTGTGTATATCTGTGTGTATGTCTGTGTGTATGTCTGTGTGTAAGTTTGTGTGTATGTCTGTGTGTATGTATGTATGTATGTATGTATGTATGTATGTATGTATGTATGTATGTATGTATGTATGTATGTATGTATGTATGTATGTGTGTGTGTCTGTCTGTCTGTATGTATGTATGTATGTATGTATGTATGTATGTATGTGTGTGTGTATGTCTGTGTAAGTATGTGTGTATGTACTGTGTGTATGTCTGTGTGTGTATATGTGTATGTCTGTGTATGTCTCTGTGTATGTATGTCTGTGTGTATGTCTGTGTGTACTGTGTGTAAGTGTATGTCTGTGTATGTCTGTGTGTGTCTGTGTATGTCTGTGTATGTCTGTGTATGTCTGTGTGTGTCTGTGTATGTCTGTGTATGTCTGTGTATGTCTGTGTATGTCTGTATGTATGTATGTATGTATGTATGTATGTATGTATGTATGTATGCATGTATGTTTGTATGTATGTATGTGTGTGTGTATGTCTCTGTGTATATCTGTGTGTATGTCTGTGTGTATGTATGTATGTGTCTGTGTAAGTCTGTGTATGTCTGTGTATGCCTGTGTGTATGTATGTATGTCTGTTGTATGTATGTATGTATGTATGTATGTATGTATGTATGTATGTATGTATGTATGTATGTATGTATGTATGTATGTATGTTTGTATGTATGTGTGTGTGTATGTCTGTGTATATCTGTGTGTATGTCTGTGTGTATGTATGTATGTATGTATGTATGTATGTTTGTATGTGTGTATGTCTGTGTATGTCTGTGTGTATGTCTGTGTGTATGTCTGTGTGTATGTATGTATGTGTCTGTGTAAGTCTGTGTGTAAGTCTGTGTGTAAGTCTGTGTGTATGTCTGTGTGTATGTCTGTGTGTATGTCTGTGTGTATGTCTGTGTGTAAGTCTGTGTGTATGTCTCTGTGTAAGTCTGTGTGTATGTCTGTGTGTATGTCTGTGTGTATGTCTGTGTGTATGTCTGTGTGTAAGTCTGTGTGTATGTCTGTGTGTATGTCTGTGTGTAAGTTTGTGTGTATGTCTGTGTGTATGTCTGTGTGTATGTCTCTGTGTGTATGTCTGTGTGTATGTCTCTGTGTATATGTCTGTGTGTATGTCTCTGTGTATATTTGTGTGAATGTCTGTGTAAGTATCTGTGTAAGTCTGTGTGTATGTCTGTGTGTAAGTCTGTGTGTAAGTCTGTGTGTATGTCTGTGTGTAAGTATGTGTGTAAGTCTGTGTGTAAGTCTGTGTGTATATCTGTGTGTAAGTCTGTAAGTCTGGAAGAAATTCAGGAAATACTGACTGCACTACTAGTGACATATTTTTAAGTACGTTTTTTACTTTTTTTAGTAAGGAGAAGTTACACTGACTTAAAAAATAATTATCTTGATCTTATGCATACCTCTGCCGCTTGGGTCAAGACGCATGTATCCGTCAGCTAAAGAAGAAAAGCCAGTGATCCCACCCATCGCTGCATAGGGTGTGGCTTCCCCAAGGGGGTGTCCTCTAGCCTCCCTCTCCTCCGCTGTCTCCACGATCATTTTGTGTTGTTTTAATACGACTCCGCAGGCACAGGAAAAGGAACTGGTGAATCCTGTGCATTTGCTGCATCCTCCTAAAGTATGAAATTAACGAGACCTTTGACCTTTATATTGACGAAAACAGTAATACATTTCTATATTGCTACATTGTTTATCTATAACATCAAACAACAAAAGTATTAATTTCATTCAAGAAGTTTATTTTCTTTATGATTGATGTTTCACGATATTACTTTCAGAATATAAGTCTTTATGGAATTGGTATGCGAAATAATACAACGACCTTTAATCACTATATTTTAACTATATAGTTAAATTAATAATGAATACAAACATTCTTTAACAGGAGACGATTTTTCTTTGTATTTAGTAAACACTTATTTTTAAGAACTGAAATCATTGATATCATTAAATATTAATTAGTGATATCAACAATGGAATTAGTGATATTGATAATTCGAACTAGTGCTAACATTAAAGTTTTGTATTGATATCATTTAACATTCATTGATATTACCAAGTCGAATTATTGATATTATTAAATAATTATTGATATTACAAATTCGAGTTACTGATATCACTAATTCAAGTTACTGATATCACTAATTCGAGTTATTGATATCACTAATTCGAGTTACTGATATCACTAATTCGAGTTACTGATATCACTAATTCGAGTTACTGATATCACTAATTCGAGTTATTGATATCACTAATTCGAGTTATTGATATCACTAATTCGAGTTATTGATATCATTATGTCGACATTATGATATCAATAATTGAATAAGTGATATCGATACTTTTAATTAGTGAATAATAAAAGGGCTTCTCATAGATGTATTACCACTATCTTATATGGGCTTTTTTTCCGAAGAAGTAAACAGAAAACAAATAATATTAACTGAATGATTGATATTCTAAATTTATCGAAATATGGGCCTAGTGCATCTCCCCATCTAGATTTTTACTTTTCTTTCGATCACTTCAGGTTTTCCTCAGTCGCCTCATTGGATACACAATGCAGACGACAGCATCAGTGACGAGTCCTAGAAGGACGAGACAGCTGTATGGTGTAGCATAATTTACGAGTCCTAGAAGGACGAGACAGCTGTATGGTGTAGCATAATTTACGAGTCCTAGAAGGACGAGACAGCTGTATGGTGTAGTTTTATTCATTGTTTGGCTCTACGTCTAACCCTAAATTTGTATTAAAACGTGCTATATAATTTGGTGTCTTTTGTACAATCTATGGTCTTACTTCGTTTGCATACGAGTCGTGGCTGTTCCTCCGAGTGTTCATCTGCTGTGTGCTTACATGTGCTGCACCTTATTTGTTGACTTCCGTTCATCGGTATGTAATGATAGGTGACACACTTGCATCCCTTCTGTCGGCATGGTATCATGATAGGTCGCTCAGTTGGAATTACGTCAAAATCCGTCTTATGCTGCTTATACCTGAAAAGTAACATTATATCAATTATTCTTATGAATTTTGTTCACGTGGTATTAATGTAAATTCTTATTCACACGTTCGCGAACAAAAAAGGGTGCATGGCACTAATTTAAATCGTTATAGGTTTAGTGTCAGCGACTCATTCATTCAACTCCAAAAATGTTTCGAAATTAATACGATCTGCATGACGGATTATTAATTGTCATGTCAGATACATGTGCAGTGGTTAAATCCCCATACCTGGTACACACATGGCCCTCAACATCCTATAATTTTCATGTATTGTTACCATCTCCTTTTCAAAATGAATCTTGTCTAACTAGACATGTTAAAATAATAACAGGTTAACTCTCAGTTTTGATACCGGAATCACTTTTTCTTCATAATGGAATGCACAAAGAGATTCGCTGGTTGACTGGAATGCAATAAAGGGGCTAATCCTGCGTTGTCGATTGTGAATAGTAATGCACTTGATAGAATCGATACTGTACCATATGAATCATAGACCGAAAACAAAAACAATGTCACATGGCGTGGCATTCAAGTATGGGGTGAGCTTTGTTTATCTTATATTTCTTCTACATTGTATTAAAAAAAAGAATGATCACTATGTACGTTTGGAAATATAAACATCGTAATTGTATACATAATCATCATTCCACATCTTTAAAATTTGTCCATAAATATATGTCTACATCATTTTCACTTTTGAAGAAATCAAGGGGAATTAACAAAATTTTACTATTAACTTTATACATTACATGTGTAATCACTACACTTTATTCGAAATCATTATATCTATTTCATGATTCACAAGACAGATGACGTAATTAGTGTACGTTTAAGAAATTAATTAAAACAACAAATGACGAAACAATAAACATACCTGTGTTTGCAAAAACATGGCGTTTCTGGACCAATCAGTTTACAGTCCATACCAGTGGGTGACGACCAGCTGGTGTAAAGTCGATTCTTCATCCGCTGTTGACACATGGAAAATCTAGCTATTATTTGAACATTTAAAACATATACATAAACACATATACAAAGAAATTTGAATCTAAAACGGAAAATCAAACTTACATCATATACTGGAAATCTTTGAGAGATTCGAATTATCGCTGTTATGCCAATGGAACAAGTTTTTTTGAAGATACAGATACTTTGAAAAAAAATTAGAAAGGACACCCTAACAAAAACACAATGAAGAACTAAATGAATGAACCAGCAAATAAATCAATAAATAAAATGGAAATAGAAAATAGATTTATAAAAAAGAAAAAAAATACAGTTTAGACATTGACAGATATATCATGGTTGATTGATGATTGACAATTAATTCATTACAATTGATATAGTTATCATTATTGTCATTTACCTTCATTTTATTGTTTTTATTATCAGTTTAACTTATATGCCCAGTTCTACCATTGTTTGATGTTTTGTTAGAACAATACATATACAATGGGATACAGATTTACCACTTAAACAAAAAAGTAGAGGATATAAGAAAGTGTGTTCAGTAACAATCAAAATATTTTACAAAAAATATCGGACACACGAGTGAAATATATTTATTACTGCAGACACTATTATATATTCTATAACAAACAAGGTAGCCAAATTACTGGCGTATTTAGAACATAAACAAAAGGCGAACACTGAGTAGGCTTTTTCGCGGACACTACATTATAATTTTGCAGTGCGCGACACATAATAGTTCGTTTTTAAAATAAAATCATTTAAAATATGCACTAATACACTAGAATAAATATAAATGTGAATTCATTTTTTATATTCACATAGAAAATATTACTTATTCATGTCACTATCAGATGAAATTTGCTGTAAGACGTCAGAGAGTTTAACCTGTGACAAGTTACTACGGGGCTGAAAATATGTCGCTGTTGATGACACGAATCCTCTTGAAATGTCTAACGCGTTAGCTCCATATCTAAGACGTTTGGTTTGGGATTGGGTTTGGTGTCTGATAAGGTATTCAGTTATGCATTATTTGTTGACTTTCATGGAATTGAATGTCGTGTTATTAGTAAACAGCGCTTTCAAATTTTTGGTTTTGTGATTATTTTTAGTTTGTCAATTTTATAAGATAATTTGTGTTCTCCTTTTTCATTGGAGTAAATCTTCTTTTTCATTAACACTTTTATCAATGAGATATATCTATATTTCACTGGCAAAAATGTAGTATTGAACAGTTACCTTTGGGAGTACATTCTTTTTGTAATCCTCAAACTCCTCTGGTGTGAACATCGTCCCCCCATCATCATCACCTACGATCCTATCAAAGACAAAATAATAATGGAACCAAGCCAAAATCATGACGAATTTATCCGAATTACACGACATGATACCAATATCTTACATTTCGTTTAGTGAAATATGATAATATCTTACAATGAAAGGGATATTATCCTTAAGGTATTTTAATGCATAAATTGATGATCACCACTGATAATACAAAATTGCTTGTATAATCGATCTGTCAGAAAATGGTTGGTAATGTCTAAATAAGATATATGTAAAAACTTACCGGGAGCTTTAATCAATCCGTCTTACTTTCACAACTATATGTCTAATATATACTGATTTTTCATGTCATTCGATTTCTACTACGTATTCATTGAAAGACACAAAATATGAACAATTAACCACCAAAATAGTACAGGGAGGATTTGATGTTTCGGAAGGGTGAGCATCCTCTGCTTCTTAGGTAGCACCTGTTATATGTATCTAAATCTGTTTAAATAGTGTTTGAAAATAGAATCTCCACACCAGATCAGGAACTAAATAAGGAATATACTATTCTTTGTGTAGTATGTCTATAGGTAACTGGTATTATGAACGATTATCAAACGCATCAGTGTATAATAAACCAAGCACTTTATTTGCGCTGTAATTGGTATATTGGAGTGCAAACCAAGTTTTCTCTGGTCTATGCCTTATCGTCAGATATTTTTGGCAATCAAAATATCTAATCTCTGTGTTCACATCATAGATGAGGAAACTCAGGGTAATCTCGGTAATGATATATAAGAAATCTGTTCTCTAGCCTAATACGGAAGCGGTTTATATGTAGTGCAAGTGTTGCATTGCTTTCAATTATTCAGTCTATCGCACAGAATACCCATAATGACTTTTCTATCGTGTGAACAGAAAAACGATTGGCATTCATCAATTTATTAAAAATGTATTACCGCCTATGGAAATTTACCATCTTTTCTACTTGTTGGTTGAGTGTTTTCCAATTTTATCACCAGAACATTTATTTATATCCAGATTCCGTATATCGTTTATGTATCACTTTAAAGACTATCACTAATATGTAGAAATGCTTGTTTAGAAAGACACGTCCAGACGTGAAGATTTTACATACATATCAAACATGTCTGTTATATCTATAGCTTTTAACTGTTACTAGAGGGATCACGATCGATAGAAGTTGAGTAATATATTAAACGTATTGGTATTGTATCAGTCTTGTCACATGCACTGGTTATACACTGTATGAATCAAGGTTTATATAGAGAATCGTTACCGGCCAAAATAAATGAAAATACGGTATACAAGGCCCAAATCTGATATAAAATATAACACAAATATTTTCATATATATATTATATAATTTAGAATGATGAAAAGAAGAAATGAATCTATACATTGTTTATGTATTCCAAACATGAGGGATTGGTTGGAGATTGACCTCCCTAGTTTAAGGAGCTTTCCGGTGATAGCTCATTCTATTTTTCAGTGTTTATGTTAGCAACATACAAGGGCGTCGTCTTTATCACTTATCTATCAGGATCGATATATGAAGATAGGTCTACCTGAGTTTTAAACCTTCGTCTGTGATTGATACAAGTAGACATAACATGACGCACGTTGATAGGAAGGTATAACTCGTGGTTAGGAAAAGTTTGACACATTGCCGAACGTGGCGATAAAGCAGTGTATGAATGGACACTTATTTAAAACCACTTGTTATTGCATACATGCTTTAACCTTCCGGGGTGTGTACATTTACATCCAATATTATTTACATATTGGATTTGTACAGACGTGTTGTGTTGAAGTGACGTCACCAATCGACATAATCTTAACTGGGTAAATACTGGCATACAAATACTATGCCTATAAACCGTTTTAATTTTTTTAAATGAACCAAGTAGAACAGTATGTTTTGACACTGATTCAAAATATCGGAAAGACATCCAATCGGAAAATATTAAACAGGCTATAAATAAAACAGATCCGTTATGTTTAATCATGCATGAACTGTATAAAAACGACTGATGGACGGTATATATTTAATATATAAGTATCTACATAATTGATAGCACATATCTATTACTTACCTTCTATATTCCAAATATTTGTCTACAGATTCCGCGTTTGTGCCATCAAATTTGAGGTGATACTGTCTATCGTTGGCCATAGTGATCCTTGTTGTGAAGCCTACACTGGATCTGGCGAAGCTCCGGGTAGAAAGTACGGCTGTCAACCTACGTAGTGTTTATATACACAATGGATCTATATACATTAAGTAGTTTGCTTCAGTAGTTTTCAACCATCGTATATAGCTACCAAATTACAGGAAGCATTTAAATATATATATTACCACATACACTTTTAAATCGTAAACGACACCTATTTTAACTTGGAAATAGGATCTTTATCATTAAATGCTCGAGATTAATTTATATGCATTAAAATTTGTAAAACATTTAATTAATTTATTGATAGTATCACGTTTGCTTAACGATCGAGACTTAAGGTTTTCTATCAATAAATTGCACCCGATATAATTTTCACATCAGTAAGTCGACGTTCCGTAATCGGTATCCCTAATCTAATTTCTTATCATTGTTTCACGAGGAATAATGGCCGTTTAAATGACTATTCACACCTAGAGCATTGCATTAAAGAAACAAAACATAAAACATCGCGGTATTTTTTGATCATGTTCATCAATCTTCCAGTATGAAATGATCAATTTTGTTCCCGATATATGGAATATAATCCCAAATGCCTTAATATTCTGATCATTTTGGCGTGGAATAGTTTTTAAAAGGTAGTATAATGTATTTCCGATGGAATACTTTTTTTTTAATTTCGTGAACAATTGGTTTCATGAAAAAATATACTAAAAGGATAAAGAAACGCAGAGTGAACTTTAAACCAGAAATTAAGTATGATATCGGGCTTCATTTAAAACGAAATTTACAGATAAATTAAAGCTTAAAAATTTCCAAAGTCTGTATTTTGCATCTGACATTTGGTTTAGAGGTACTAACGAATAAATTGAATGGACCCATACGATTTTGACATTGAAATTGTACTGAGTCATCAATATCTTGTGTGTCCGCCGTTTGCTGTGGTCATAGAGTTCATGAGAGCGTTAATCAGTCTTATGGGATTGTTGTCCCACTCTTTTTGTAAAAAGAAATATTTTGTTAATTCTATCCTTGAAACAAAAACTCATAAATTGTATCAATGGACTTTTTTGCTCTTATGTATGCAATAAGGAAGAAATAATTAGAGATAAAGAGTAAATTGATGAATAAATAAATAAATGAAAATAATAAATCATATTTTTTATACATCATACTCTTGAAGTCACAGTAAGTGTTGCTTTGAAACACTGATAGATTTTTTTTTCTACATGTAAATCTCAAGTGTTGCAAACTATACATTTATGTGAACCAGACATTAATATCTTCTTTTTCTCTTTCAGAACTTACTGGAGATGCACCATTACCAACTGCCTTGCTACAATCAACACCCGCAACAACATCATAGTAGGAGTTGGACGGCAACCACACAATCACCCGGGAGACCATGCAAGCATCGTAGCCAAGGAGATCATGAACTGCATCACTGACCGCTGCCAGAAAGAAATCAGACCAATCCCTACCATCTACAGTGAGGAACTCTGCAAACTGCGTGACAACGAATGGGATGAAGAGACAAGAACCGTTGTAGAGAAGATACCCACCTTCAACTCCAAGAAGTCACAGCTGTACAGAGCCAGACGCAAGCTTACACCAAAGCTACCAACCACTACCCAGGACATTGATCTCGAGGGAAGATGGACGGAAACCAACACTGGAGAGCGCTTCCTACACATTGACGATGGTGACCAGAACAGAATCCTTGTCTTCGCCACATCAGAGGACTTGGCTGAGCTCGCCACCGCCGACCGCATCTACTGTGATGGTACTTTCTACACGTGTCCCAACATCTTTCATCAGATCTACACGATACACATTGAGATAGATGGATCCATGTACCCAGTTGTCTACTCTCTTCTACCCGGGAAAAGTCAGCACATCTACACAAGATTCTTCACACTACTCAAGACATTCATGGCAGACAACCACCTACCCATGTCGCCCGACACAGTATTCGTTGACTTTGAGACAGCTGTCCACAACGCAATCCGCACCGTCTTCCCAGGGACCGATATCAAGGGCTGCTTCTTCCACTACACCCAATGCGTCTGGAGAAAGGCACTGATGACTGGACTACAGCTTCCATACCGGGACAACGAAGACATCAGGAGACTGGTTCGCCGTGCAGCAGTCCTACCTCTGGTACCTGAGCAGCAAGTTGAGGATGTCTGGTTTCACGCACTACAGGACATTGAGTACGCCGACCTACCAGCTGACGTGACACCATTCACGGACTATGTTGTTGACCAATGGGTGGATGGAGACCGACCAGTTTGGAACCACTACGACAACGATGGACCACGTACCACCAACCACCTAGAAGCCTGGCACGGGAAGCTGAAGAAGATTGTGCAACACGCCCATCCAAACATCTTCGAGATCATCCAGACATTCAAAGACATTCAGGCTACCAACGAAATTGCAAGACTCCAACGACGCGCCGGTGGAACCAGACGACCCCGACCCAAGAGGTACAGAAACATTGATACCCGCCTTGCCCTGCTGAAACAGAGACTGGAGAGCAACACCATAGACATCATTGCGTACGCTGATGCAGCATCTGAGCTTCTTCACTTGGGTTGAAATGTCTTGCCTAGACTTGCTCTGAGCAAAACGAATGACTTTGTACGTTGTGTCATTGTTGCAGATATTTATGTCAGTGCTATATATTCATCATTGAATTAGTGTTATCACTTATCAGTCTTTAGTGTCTCGTATATGCCGTTAGTGCTGTAACATCAATCAGTTTCTAAAAGTGTGACATATAAGTGCAGTGTATTTATTAGTATTCATAGTCATGTTGCATATATTTGTCATTTCCTGGTGCTGTATATTTATAAGTTTTTGTAGTAGTGCTGCATATATTTATCATTTCCTAGTGCTGTATATATGTCTTTAGTTATGTGCTGATATGTTGTACATTGATCTT
Organism: Ylistrum balloti; assembly: GCF_031769215.1. Taxonomy (NCBI): domain Eukaryota; kingdom Metazoa; phylum Mollusca; class Bivalvia; order Pectinida; family Pectinidae; genus Ylistrum; species Ylistrum balloti. The sequence goes on along the minus strand of NW_026781865.1, from coordinate 167,104 downwards.
TCTTTAGATCAAAATATTGTACCTTATAGATTTGATTTGAATTTAAAGTTAATTGTAATATTATGATAGAATATATTCATACATGTTGAACTTGATATTTTAGTTGAAGTTACATGTTATTTAAAGGTAATTGTGCTATTATGATAGAATATATTCATAAATATTGGCATCTTTGTGTTCTTTCTTTATATTAAATGTATTTTAAATTTAATCAATTGTAATATTATCATAAGAAAAGTTAATAAATATTGAACTTCATATTGATATCTTAGTTTTCTTTCTGCAAGTTATCACAGGTTAATACAGGTAACACAGGTAGATCCACAGGTAAAATATCTCAGGTAAATATAATACATGTATGATATAGACTATAATTACCCTCCCTTTGATGTTTCTACCTATTGTTCTAGACATGTATGCGTTCAGGGAACACACCCTTCAATCAGAGCTCTGGTCAACTGCTCTCGAGTAGCAGGGGGTGGCTGGCGCTTTCGAACCTGTCTATCCAACTGGTCCCAAAGATGCTCAATCGGGGACAAATCAGGGCTATATGGAGGCCAATCTAGTGGTTGAATGTTGTTGTTGGCCAGAAAGACTTGGCAAATCCTTGCTACGTGGGGCCTAGCATTATCCTGCTGGAGGGTTAGATTATGCTGCTGTAAGAAAGGGATAACATGGGGTCGGAGGATCTCATCTCTATACTTAGCTGCTGTTAAATTGCCATCAATAACAACAAATTGTGATTTTAACCCGTGTGAGATTCCTCCCCACACCATTACTGAACCGCCCCCAAACCTATCCCTCTTTACAACGCAAGCGTCCGTAAAACATTCGCCACGACGTCGGTAGACACGTTGACGGCCGTCAGATCGATAAAGACAGAATCGAGACTCGTCCGTGAAGAAAACTTGTCTCCACTGCCTCAGTGGAAACCGTCGTGGAGCATGTGCAGTGACCCAGACCATACGACGCTGACGTCGAGCAGGGGTACGGTGTGGACCTACGTAGGGGCGACGTGCTCTTACACCAACTTCTCGTAATCGATTCCTTACGGTTTTTGAACTTATAGGACGCCCATGATTTCCACGAACATTAAGTGCACTCTCAACGGCAGTAAGGCGCCGATTACGCACATGAGAGACGACGATATAGCGATCCTGACGTCGTGACGTTACGCGCGGACGTCCTGACCTAGACCGATCGGCCAATCGCCCAGTTTCCCGAAAACGTCTTACAAGACGTTCTATGGTGGAAGCATTAACACCAAAGTGCAGCTGTCCTTGCATCAGCATCTGAATGGCCTGACCCCTCTGAACTTCTGTGAGTCGTGCCATTCTTAAAACGAATCAAATTCTCAATTAATTTTAGGGAAGCAGTTGGTCTGTATAAAGTCTAACGAAGAGCGACTTGACCAACGCTGCATGAGACCAAAACAACACGGTGCACGAGATTCTTGTTTTTTCTTTCCTCCATTTACCAGAGCTGCGCACTGTACCGTGACTATATTTTCGATACATGTCAAGGTGTAATATGGCCTAATTACTCAATCCACAAAGTTTCACTTTATTTGGATAATGCGTTTTCAAAATATCGGAATAGATATTACCCTGCGTTTCTTTATCCTTTCAGTGTATAATCGATTAAATCTACTTATCAACTTCAATAGTTTGTGGACATATGAATGCAGGGATTAAGAGGAGAGATTCCACGAAATAAAAAAAAATAAAATCACCATGAAATAAAGGAGTTTCTTTCTCGATTTTATCCTATGCTCGAAATTAGGGGGAAATTGCACTTCCTGCAGTAATTTTACTTACCTCTTCGTATTCTGTTCACTGTAGAGTATTTGATCAATTCCGTATTAAATAAAGGTAATTTTCGAATTTGTTTTGTATCTTTCTATTTTCATTTTTATGTTATACGTATGAATAATGACACTTCACAGAATACACACAAGTACTTAACGTTCTTCTAAATTTATTCTTCATTAGAAATTAAACATTTATTGGGGTTAATACACCTAAAGATTTGTGTTTTATCAGTGTGTCGACCAAGCTTGTTTTTCCTGTTTCTTTGTCTTGATTTCTAGACTTTAGAGCCCTAGCACCACTGACAAGTTATCAAGGGGAGCAACTCCTACATATTCAAGTGATTTAAACATTTTTTATTATCAGTATTAGATAAATGGATCAGAGACAAGTTCAAGCAACTTATGAACTCTTCTCCATAAATGAAATGACAAATAATTAAAATACTGCACGTGACACATATTTATACTAAAATATGAAGATGAGTAATTCGTAGACGTGCAATTGTAAGTTTAAACCATTTTGTCATAAGGAGGAAAAGATAAGATGATAGGATAGAAAGATAAGAAGAGAAAAAAGATAGAACAGATCTTATATAAATTCAATATCAGTTCAGAGCCGACTACAAACAGTTCATAATTAGATAGTGTTAAAATGCTTTGTTTGTTTTATAAACTTTTGAATAGATTTAACAATATTACAATTAGCTTCATATGCGTAAACACAACTGTCGCCCCATAAGATAGTTTCTGTATTAAAATCTACGTCTAAATCATACAAAGTAACAAACAATATGTGTCTACAATTAGAAAATGATGAACATAAAAGGAATAGTGACTTGCGTCTTCAAATACCTACCCTATATAAATCTTAACGCAAGCCACTACAGTAATGTCTAATGCGGTCATGTATAACAGAGAGGTATCGATTATTACAATGTCAATAATCAGGAACTGAAGAGTGTATGCGGGATTGTTTGGTTCTGAATGTTTTAGTGATACAGTCGATTTAGTAGAATTGTCTAAATTATTTCACAAATTTATAGACGACGGAACAAAAGACTTTTTCATAATATCCAGACGACTTCGGGTCGACTTGATATTTGTCTTGATTTCTTAACTCCATGTTGAAGTCACGCCTATTAGGTAGTATCAAGCTTTCTAAGTATGGAGGGACGTTTTTGTTATGCATTTTATAGAATGTGGTAAGTCTTGATTCCTCTCTTCTCTGTATAATCAAATGTAATTCATTAAATGGCACATATTATATCAAATTTGTAGATCTAAAGTTTACTTTCACGTACATTTTTGTGAACCAACCTTTAAAATTTTAGTATATAAGACTGTAGTACAGCCGAAAAGTTCTATGATTTCATTACCATCTCGTACGCCTCATACGTCAGTTTAAATTGTTTCATCCTGGTCATTTGTCTGATGAAGGTGACAATCTATTCAATGAAAGGTCAAAGAAAAATGTTTAAACTGGATGCGACATAAACATTCAGTCCATTCTAATTACGACAGTAAACTTTAATATTGCGTAGTTTTCATGTATATACATGATTTAACGTTGTACTGTTGATGCTTTGACACTTCAATAGAATTAAAATGACATGTAATCAAATTCAGTGTCAAGATTTATGTAAATATAATCACAAGTATAAAAACGTATTATTCAATCCCGAGCATTATAGACGACATTGATACATAAATTGATTTTTTTAAGTATTCAGCCAATACCATGGTAGCATATTGATGGACAATAAGTTAACTTATCAAAATGTAAATCCTTCATTGGCAAAAATGTCTGGATTCATCATGTAGAAAAGAGACATCGTTATGTGTTGTTTTATAATTGTCATTTTTATATTGGAACAAAATCTCGCGTTAAACAAGATTCTGGATATATTACATCCATGCGGCAATACATTTATGGTTTTGGTATTGCTTGCTTTTAGTATCACAACCATCTGATACAACGTAATTTGATTTTAAGACAATCCCAAAAGATACCCTGATTTTTTTTACATCCAGAAAAATCATTTTTCCATTAAGGTGGCGTTTTCAGGTGCCACTTCAGAACATTTATGCAGGTGTAATGTAAATAACTTTTCAGTGCTGCAGCTTTTCCATTAAGTATACATCTTCTTAATTAAAAATCAGTGTTACTCTTTCATAGATACCTTCCTAATGGATAGATATCGCATACCAATTTTCAGATATAGTGTCATCTGATTTCTCTCCCGGAAAAGAAGCCGGATATATACTCAACGACATGACCAGTGAGTGTGTTTTTATTGGGTTTCACGAGACTGGTCTTTATACATACACACAAAGTTCTTTTGTCTGTCGTGAATATTCTTCTGTTCAATGACTATTTCCTGCCTAGATCAATACGCTTTCAAACACAGTGCAGAAAATATAGTGCCATTATTTGATGATAATTTTTTCTTTGTGTTCGTGGAAATCTAAAAAAAGAAATTATTACTCTCTTTATGGAAAACGTGACAATTTTAATTCATAGAATAATGCTACCTTAATCATCAATATAGGGATGCAAGTAGATAGGTGTGTTTATACATGTATTGCGCTAATGGGAAGGCGTATCTACTGCACTCATTTCATAATCGTTAGAGGTGAATAAATTTCGGATGTGATTTTGTCTTTTATGAGTAATATCACCTTAAATACTCTCTCGTGTTTGGCCTCGACACCGACTCATATTTGACCTTTAGTTGAGTGTTCGCCCCTGTGAGGAAGGCACAAGGAGGCTTACAAAAAATCGCTGTCTACCAAAAACAAATGCACTCAACACACATGAAAATTCATGATAATAGGAAGTCTCCACCCTTCCATAGTGAATTGAATGAGGTCAGTTATACGTTTTAACTTGAGAACGTACATTACAGACCAATAGATATTATCTTTCTGCATTGATGTAACAATACTTTCATTCAAAATGTCACGGAAAACTTATTTTTGCAAATAAATCCAATACAAACCTATAGGATATGAATATATCACAACAACAATGTTGATAGCATCAGTATGTACAAAATAATTTACAGTTGATGTCATGACGTTACAATCTATGATCAACCTCACGAACATTTTCCTAGCAAGACTGGAAGAGTAAATCATTGTGAAATCTGACATCATCCTAACGTCTTCTTGGGAAAAAAATTCCAATGGTCTAAGTAACCGATACAAATTTGTATGTTTCGCCCGGCCGGACCATTTTGACGAACAACTTGACTGTCTAAAGATCAACTTCACAGACATATCCAGCAGTGTATGTGCACGCCTCCGAATACCATTTGTATGAAACATCTGCTACCATCAAGACACATGTTTCAGACACCAGTTTGTCGTCTGCTGCATCAAAGGCGTTATATACCAACAGGGTGGCGTCCCTCCAATACCACTGAGAGTTACCGGTATTTAAAGTTGCTCCTATATAGAATCCAACGAAACTTTCTCCTAAAAAGAATAAAATTAAATAAAATATACAAAACTAGTGGAAATATAGAAAAAAAAAATAGATAAGAAATACATCTAATGATTTATTCCTCTGAATTCGTATTCATTGTTTTTCATTCCCGGTCGCTCAGGAGACCAATATAGTTTTTTCAGTGTTTACATCCTGTATGTATTCCTCGGGTTCCTTGGCCGATATCTGTAAGAGGGTTGACCCCCTAGAATTATCAAAGTACATGGGAGTTACTCATATGGAACGATAACAGGAACGCATATACCCTATCCATTTCTTACATAATCCCAAATGTTTACATTCAATACACTTTCCGTGATTATGTGTAATAGATAAAGGCGTCTGTTGTGACTGAATGATACATTACATAATATAATCATCGAGGTGTTCCATTTTTCGTTATTTTCGGGGAAAGCATGCTATCACAAAATAGCTACCACGAACACAGGATTTACAAAGAAAACCTTCGCTTGTTTCAAATTGAGAAATAATTAAAGTTATGAATCATTAAATAAACACAATGCTCGAACGTTTTACGTTTTACTTCATAGGACTTTTGTATGTCCTATTTCTATGTTGCAATCATTATTCAAATTATTGGAGAGGGGTAAAACCTGGATGTACTTATCTGTGTGAATTTAGTGATATAATACCGCAAACGGGAAAACTTTCGCCGCAGCTTTACTTTCGCCTATTTCACCTATTTTGACGGTAGGGCAAAAACAAGAGATGGTCTAAATTGGTATCTTAAAGCTGAATCATATGTATAATGTATTTTAGGGCAACTTTTAACAGAGGGGTAATGATTAAAAGTTTTATGCAAAGGTGAAAAACAATCCTGTACGAAGACAAAAAAAAAAAAAAAAAAAATCGTGCGAATTCACTCATGTAAGTAATTGTTCTTACCGGTTAAAGATGAGGTAATGTGCTCGTAGGTTGCAAGCATATCATGTAGGTTTCCGCACCAATTTCCGTCAGAACAAACACCATTACAAGCGTTATCGAGTAGCTTTATAGCGTCGATCTGGAGATCTCCGCAGTAACATTTAGTCTTTATCTAAATAACACAATGTCAAATTCAGGGGAAAACAATTTTACGAGTTTGGGTGTTTGTTCTCCTCATTTTTTTCATCTCGTAATTTTATTTTCGCTTCATTGATATTTTTAACAAAGCTTCTAATATCTATTTATACGATGCAATTATTAAAGTTTTTAAAAAATCCACAAAAAACAAAAGCGAATGTCAACGTATGAATAAGTAAGAGAGGATTCAGTCAGCCATTTAGCTTGTTAACGTATCATAATTAAACATTATATTTTTCATTATAAATGCGCGATTCAATATTATTCTTATAACGGTAGGATATGAAATATTCATTTTCGTGGGAAATTATTTCATCATATTCGTTAGTGATCCAATGATTCGTATGTCCACAAACTGTTAAAAGATGTAGATTTATTGAAGTTATATTAAAAATAAAATGAAAATTCAGCTGCACGAAAATATATGATTTTGTAGTAAACTATTCAAGAGATATCAGCCTAGATTTTAAAAAGTGAAATACAAATACATGCATGCAACATGTATTTCCTTGCATGCGTAAAATATTTACGAAATAGATTATGAATATGAAAAATATATAATACAAAAACATATTACTATTTCAAAATGAAACCAACCTCTAGCAAAGTATGCGTCGTTCCCAGCGGTTTGCAAATATCGAAACACATCTTTATTGTTATAGCGTTATCCTGCAGCTGAAAGATTAAGTTATCAACATGACCACTTGCGTAGCACCCTTGTAGAACTGGTTCAACAGTCGACATCTGGACAGGGGTTGGTGTTGTGGCTAGATGGGTAAAAGGAATGCATGTTTATAAATAGCACAATTTAGTAACGCAATAATGAAATAAATCTTAGTTTGTCCGGTGTATTATTTATTTACTTATTTATATGAATGGTAGTTTGGCAGACAGATATCTTAAATTTGTTTTTTGAAAATATTTATTGAGCATTCTGATAAAAGATAAACCTGCGTTCCTATATCCATTTATACTTGCTTTGTCTAAATATTGTTCCTGATCCTTCAAATGGATATTTACTATTTTGATTTAAACCTTATTTAAGCCTTTTCACGAAAATCTACAATGCATTATTGATTTACATCAAAATTAAGTGAAAAGATGTATAAAGTGTTTTACAATTTGACATGTTTTTGAATTATTGTATATTATATTGTACAAATTGTATATGCTTACTAGACATAAGACTGAGTGTGCCGACAACTACATTTTGTTTCTTCTCGCTGTTCAGAATTGCTAGAGCGGAATTTCTTGCTGAACATGCGCTATCTGCAAGCGTCTTGGTGAGAAGATCAGATTCTGCCCGATAACAAAGTCCTTCATCTCGCTGATGGACAAATCCGTTATAGACATCACATTTAGGATCTGTATAAATACAATTTGCTGAATGAAATATCTTTCACAAACAAACATATTGCTACTGACGATGAAGTGGCGATTAGATAGCAGAGGAAGAAAATTGTTTATTGTTATCTGTTATCTCCATCGTTATCGATTATAAAACAACATCCCCATTCAGTCTCAAAAGCTAAACTAGAATAAAGCATGAAATACTTTAGTACAAATAAAAATGATATATAGAAAAGGATAATGGATTTGTTACAGAAATCGTTCGACTTTTTTAAAGGCGAAAAACAAGATCGCACCAGCTTCAACACCTCATAACATGTCAGCGTTAGAAATTTCATCACGCATAAATATTCCATGTTAATTTGATATTTATGAAGTTATACAGTATATATATTTAGTAATTTCTGTTTCAGATGTCCGTCCTCGCATAATCCACGCTGTTGTGAGGGCATTGAGTCGCGTAACAACGAATTCTATTTCATGTGAAACTTACTGGCAAGATTTGTTTAATAAAAACAAGGTCACGCAGCATCAACCATTTCGGTTTGACACACCAATCAATTCATTCCATCAGTCAGATATAATTTTATCGACATGGTTCTAGTTGCAAGCGTCAAAATTACATTTCGCCTTTATGACCATTCAGGTGTGTAATTGTATTTGCGGAAACATCAAAGGGCGGTTAAACATCAATTTGCACCACTTCCTGTATAGGTACTTCAATTTTTTAAAAACAGAATAAGAACACGTTTATTTTTTTTTATATCAGAACTATCCAATGCTAACGGGAATGATATTCTCAGCAACAAGCCAGCATCATGGATCGGGATATTTAAAGTATAAAGATACATATATATTACATTGTTTTGCTTTTCCACGGAACAAAATTATGGTCCATACAAGCTCACGATTTTCGTTACATATCTTTGCTTTCCATCTAAGTTAGATGATATGAATTTATACACGCTAAGACAATAACAAAGAAAGTTTTATTATATAACGAAATATATATAAAGTCGGTTTCCAATTGATGATCAATGATTTTTCAATGTATCGAAAAAGGTCAAGTGACTTTAAAGATTCTTCCAGCGGAAACGTATATTTAATATTCATCAAACGATAACTTGACACCTAACATATATATACTTAACAAAAAAAGAAAGGTTAACATGTTTCCTTGGCGAATACCTGTACATGAGTGAAAACAAAATGACGTTTGTGCAATATCAGTAAATGGTAATGTTTTACATTACAAAATCCTAGGGGGTTACCAAAATCATTCAAGCGTGAAAGCCTGTATTAGCGAAAGAGCTGCACGAGGTTTTCTGCAAATAACTTGTTTCTTCGCTTGAATTTCATAAACATTCAAACTGACAACTGTTCCTTAGATCCTTAGGATTTAGAAATCACCGAATCTTGCTATCTATCAACTTTATCCGGCCGGGGAGTCTCGCCGTCGAGTTGCACGGCATTTTGGTTGCAGTGTTAAGACAATTTGCCAGTTGGTAAGTCGTTTAAAGCAAACTGGGTCAACATCCGATCGTCCCTAAAGCGGCCGACCCCGTAAAACGACCGCCAGGGATGACCGTCGTATACGATTGATACACTTGCGCAATCGATTCGTTACCGCAGTAGAGACTACAAGGACATTGTTTGGGCGTCGTGTGTCTCCCCAAACAGTCCGCAACAGGTTGAGGGCCTACCAATTGAAAGCGCGGCGTCCCTACACTGGACCCAATTTGTTGCGATGTCACCGTAATAATCGGCGTAACTGGACCCGTGGTCACTGTCGTTGGGCCTTATGACAATGTAACAATAATCTGTTTTCAGATGAGTCCAGGATTTGTCTGCAACAGGGTGACGGAAGGCGCAGAGTGTGGAGGCGACGAGGGGAGCGTTTTGCGAACTGCTGCGTCGCAGAACGGAACCGCTTTGGCGGCGGAAGTGTAATGGTTTGGGGTGGTATTTGTGGGGGGACTCGTACCAGGCTTGTTGTGTTAAATGGCAATTTAACCGGCATTCGATATCGGGACGAAATTTTAAGACCAGTGGTTCTGCCATTCTTAAGACGCCATGGCATTGGTGCCATTTTGTAACAGGATAACGCACCAGCGCACACCAGTCGCGTCAGCAGAACTTTCTTGCAGCAGAATAATGTACAGGTGTTAGATTGGCCATCTAAATCACCTGATTTGTCACCGATTGAGCATGTCTGGGACGTTCTTGGGCGACGCGTGAGAGAACGTCAAAATCAGCCGTCAAACTTGCAGGAGATGGCCCAAGCCTTGATCGCTGAATGGAACAACATCTCTCCTCGAATTATTCGCCGGTTTACCAGTTCCATGCGACGACGCTGCAATACTGTATACTTCGCTAACGGTGGCCATACCCGTTACTAATGGTGTTACCTTTCAAATTGACCCCAACGTCCTTTACAGTCGAATAAAATCAACTGAACGCAAAGTTTTATAATGAACCATGACTGCAGTTTTATCAGAATTGATCAATTACTTTATTCGTACATGATTGGTAAGGATTTATGAAGGGGTTAATTAATTAATCACAGAATAAAGTAGTGTTACCTTTCTTTTTTTGTTTAGTATATTATAGTATACATGTAGATCATTGAAAATTTCTTTTTCAAGTGTAAAAAAACTAGATAGTTCGGGCGTGTTAGCATTATGTGTTATGTCAGTTAACTGAATGTTAAGTTCTCAAACGGAGAACAGTTTCATAACAATGAAACTCCAGATACATCTAGTCACTTACCTCCGACTGCTCTGTAATAGTGCCATCCTGTTTCACTGACGAAGAAATTGGAGTTATAGAACACGTTGCTGTGAAGTCTACAAGCCCTGGTGACTGTGTTATAGAAAACACTCATACAAGCAATGTTCCTGAGACAAATTTCCACACATAACATAAGGAGGCGAATATTATTCCTAGTTTCCATGAAGTTTTGAGTGCTGTATCCGCCAGCTAAATGCCCATCCTCAAACGCAAACATCTGAACAATGGTAGACATCGCCGAAACTTTTCAATCTGAAAAAAAAATTAATAAATAAAAAATGGTAGAATGACGACTACAACACAGCTAGACATCATACGAAAATTATTTCTTTCGTTTCGTTTATCATTTTTACGATTTTCGCGTTTTAAACAATTTCTTGAAAGTTGACCATCGCGAGTTATAAGACGAGAAATAACAATATAAATACCCACTATGTGTTGATTATATATGACAGTGTTTACTTTAATAGCAAACAATCCCGAAGAACTAAAATAAAATAAGATTACTAATAGCAATTACAGTCCGTTTCACAAAAACTTAATCTCTACTATACTGTGATACGAAAAGTTCGAAAGTTAATAGTTCCAAAAGAAAGTTGGGAAATAGTAACCCCGATGCATACATGTATTATTTTGCAGTCGTCAAAGAGAGTTAACTTCATTTTAATACAAAAGAGAAATTACTCTAAAAAAGAAAGTGAATTTTCCAGGTTCGGGGAAGTTTCTAACTATGCTAATGTATCTGTAGGTAGAAAATAAGTCGTTTTATTAACACATTTAGGAAGCAGTCTAAAAAGGCAAATATTGTAAATATCATATAATTTTATAGACTCGTGGTGTTAAACTAGTCAATTGGATTCAAACACAGAAGTAGTTCACATATAAAACTATTCGAATTCTCTGTAATTTCTCTGAAAATTAGCTTTTTGTACGTATATCTTTGAACATGTATATTAAAAGCACGCATAAATAAACTTTGGAAATTTAGCAAAATGTTCTGAACTCAAATTTGCTATATCTATTTCAGAGGCAAGACATATGGCCTTCTTCGCGAGGTCAAACGTGAAGTTCAAATACAAAGAATTGTCAAGTAAGGGATTTTTTTATCAGAAAAGAGAATTCATTGACACTACAGTCTTGCCTGATTACATTTATAGATATTAAAGAAAGGATATCTAAAGGTGGTTTCAATTTATAGATACCAAAGAAATTCTTAAATAAAAAAAATTGTTAATGATTTTTTTCTGTAAAGTAATGTTAACTAAACTTACCTGTCAAAGCTGTTCAAGGTAATTCCGATAGAATAACGTTCCAGAATGACATGGCCGGGTTCCAACAGCGTAAATATACCTATTGTATCAATTCGAAACCTCGACTCTATGGAATTCCGTATACGACAGCGTCCTGCCTAATGCTCATTGCCTGTAGTGCTTGCTGTTCCCTACTAACCGGCTTACTGATACTCGTATATGGAATTCCGTATACGACAGCGTCCTGCCTATTGCTCATTGCCTGTAGTGATTGTTGTTCCCTGCTAACCGGCTTACTGATACTCGTATATGGAACTCCGTATACGACAGCGTCCTGCCTATTGCTCATTGCCTGTAGTGATTGCTGTTCCCTACTAACCGGCTTACTGATACTCGTATATGGAATTCCGTATACGACAGCGTCCTGCCTATTGCTCATTGCCTGTAGTGATTGTTGTTCCCTGCTAACCGGCTTACTGATACTCGTATATGGAATTCCGTATACGACAGCGTCCTGCCTATTGCTCATTGCCTGTAGTGATTGTTGTTCCCTGCTAACCGGCTTACTGATACTCGTATATGGAACTCCGTATACGACAGCGTCCTGCCTATTGCTCATTGCCTGTAGTGATTGCTGTTCCCTACTAACCGGCTTACTGATACTCGTATATGGAATTCCGTATACGACAGCGTCCTGCCTATTGCTCATTGCCTGTAGTGATTGTTGTTCCCTGCTAACCGGCTTACTGATACTCGTATATGGAACTCCGTATACGACAGCGTCCTGCCTATTGCTCATTGCCTGTAGTGATTGTTGTTCCCTGCTAACCGGCTTACTGATACTAGTATATGGAATTCCGTATACGACAGCGTCCTGCCTATTGCTCATTGCCTGTAGTGATTGTTGTTCCCTGCTAACCGGCTTACTGATACTCGTACATGGAACTCCGTATACGACAGCGTCCTGCCTATTGCTCATTGCCTGTAGTGATTGCTGTTCCCTATTAACCGGCTTACTGATACTCGTATATGGAATTCCGTATACGACAGCGTCCTGCCTATTGCTCATTGCCTGTAGTGATTGTTGTTCCCTGCTAACCGGCTTACTGATACTCGTATATGGAACTCCGTATACGACAGCGTCCTGCCTATTGCTCATTGCCTGTAGTGATTGTTGTTCCATGCTAACCGGCTTACTGATACTCGTATATGGAACTCCGTATACGACAGCGTCCTGCCTATTGCTCATTGCCTGTAGTGCTTGCTGTAATTCGTATTTGGAACCCCATACTTTTCCGATCACAAGACTATTGCCTGGGTGGCGAGACATTGTTGAAATTGATAATTAGTAATATCACTTGATATTCGGCAATATGTTGGTAATGCATAATCAGTTAGTTACAAATATAGAAGTGACATAGTCGTTAAAAGATCCAGGTAATTGAAATCTGTAATTTAATTCTAAATGTAACAGTAAATGTCAAGATATTAAGAAAGATGAAGTTATTCAAAGTTATTATAGAATTGATGGACATGCCCTTATGGATTACATATCAAGTTAACCCCGGTAAGAATAATGATTCACTCGATTAGGAAATGGATTTTGTTTTCAACTAAACAGACTGTGTTAATATTGAAAAAAGAAATTAAATTTCATCAAACCTATTCTAAATCCTGAAATAGCGTGGTTTCTGAAAATAATAAGAAAACCATATAACAAAGCTGTAGTCATGATAGTAAGCCATATTTTATTCAAAACGGGTGTGTGACATGATAAATGACAAAACAAATTACCTTTCAGGATAAGTAGATAAACTGGTTTGTTATGTCAAAGTATTCTTACAAAATCATTATATCAATTTGTATAAGATCTCAACTATCTAATCTTTATCGAAATATTTTCAATAGTAAATTGGGATCAAAAGATTTGTCGCATCAGTGCTTATGTTGGACTGGATTGAGATTACGTGACAGTACTGTAATCTGTAACCCAGTCGATAATGAAATTCTAATTCTATTACAGATAAAGTTTTATATCTACACAAGAAGTCCCTCATTCCTTTCTTGTAGAAATATGAATTGTACGATGGATGTGAGTGAGTAGTGTACATCTCATGTTAGTGTGTGTAAATATGTGAATTACAAAGGGGTGTTTTTAAGTGTAAGTACATATACTAAGAAAAGAACCTTATCTCATTGACATTTATCATCTCAAATTATCCAGACATACGTAACATTCAGTTTTATGTCTGGCATGTTTCTTCGTTATATTTATATGTATTTTACCTCTCTGCGCTGAAATCTGTAAGAGTATTTTCATGACTTTTAACTTCGGTTACCTCAAATGTAGCTTAACAATTTCCCTAAATCGATCCCATAATAAACTTATTGAAGATATGTTTTCACGGGATCGTTAGTGTCACATTCTTTTCCAGATTTGACAGTTCTATTCTCGGGTAACTTCATAAAATCTTGCTCTCAAGTTACACTCGCATGAAAACATCATAATATCAAAATAACAAGCACTGTTTGATTACTTGCAGGTAGTGTGTGTTTACTAGCATGCACATCTGCTAGCTCCTCAATAAGCCTAACATGATTTCTACGGCACCATAAAAGTCATGGTGACAAATTGTTGGTGACGACAGATATTGAAGAGTTCTGGTGAATGTATACATGGGGCATGTTCAGTAAGTGAACATGAAGAACATGATCTTTGTGGAATATTCTTTGCTATAAATTCAGCCTCGTTTGAAAACAGAGGGTCAAAGGTTTGCTTGAACAGATAGACGGGCCAGTAATAAAACGCTGTTTATGTGGATTTTAGTGAAGTTTAAGAATCCTATTCAAACCGGGGAGGTCCGTATCATTATCGTTATTAGGCAATATCAATTACTGTATAACTGAAGCATGATCATCCAGTATTTCAGGGAAGATCGCATAATATATAGGTCAATTTCTTTCTGTATGCAGGAAGTATAATGATGTCTGTACAAGTTATTGGACGCCTTATCTGCAGGCACAGTGACCTGCCTGTCATGTAAACCTTGAAATGTGGATTTAACATCAGATCATGGAACACTAACCTGTTTTGTTTTCACTTCAGATTTCATGCCGTTGATTATTTTAAGATGATAGACGGAATGGATTTGACCCACTCAGAGAGTGAATCCAACGTTTCATGTTCTTGTTTCGATCACTCTAGCATAGCTTTCAACGAATCCATAAGTATTTTATAATTCATATTACAATTAACGGACGGAGTTTTCCGATTGGAAAGTTACTGGATAATCGCAACTGAAGAACGGATAGGTTGCATATGTAAGAAAGCCTGAATTCTGCCACATCATCAGTAATTTTATCAAATCTTCATGTTAGTTTTCTTTAAAGGAAGCAGTAAAACGTGGTCCAAACGTGATGGACACCTAATGGTTTCAGTAAAGTATCAATCCGATTTTTAAACATGACAGTATAAGATTTATTGTAATGTGGCGGTCTATGGCTACAATTGTGTCTAACTTGAGGATTGAATAAAGCCATAATGTTAGTGTTACCACATGCAGAACTAGACAGTATAGAATGGTTAGGGAGGTTGAAATGTTGATAAAAAAACACTGACTTTCAGTGGTTTTCGTAGAAAGACTTGGGAATGCTCTTGTGCATAAAAACAACGCCCACTAGGGGCACTAGTGCTCTGGAGTCTTCCATTTAAGTCAAACTATAGGCTTCTACTCTTATAACAAAAGAACAAAGATTCAAATCTTTGGATAGATTTTATTATTTTTACCTTAAAAAATCACAGATGTATGTTCTGATTACTGTGATGAATAAATATAAGTGAAAGTAAATGCAAAATTTCCAATAAACAGTTTTCCAGTTTGTACATTCTAAATCTAAAGTGCCAACGAAAATTGGAAACTGTTAAGGCATAATTTCATGATGACAACAGATTTCTCTTAGTTTATCTATAATTTGAAAAAAAAAAATTAATTTACTCATCTGCCAAACGTGAAAGGTTACTTCCTTGCATACATTTCTGAAATGAAAACAACCTTGTTTAACTTTTTATTCTCTCAATGAACGAAAATCACTTATGGGGAAGGTAAATTTTATTCTCATAGGTGGACAATGACTTTCCAATCTGGTTGTAAATTCTGATACTGCACTGTGTATATAGAGTTATAGAATCTGTTGTCTTTGTGTAATGATAAGGATAACAAAACCGATGGAAAGTTGTTTGAAGCTTAGCATGAGGTTGTGCAAGGTGAAGAACTAAACTCTTGTCTTGAAGTTTGAAATTTCCTTGTATTTACTTCAACAGACACTTTATATACTGATTATTGTCAAAACAATTAACTACGCTGAAAAAGACTACAGAATTGGTAACTTGCTTTCATTCATCAGTTTAGGACTGAAAGCCACTTATTTTAATGAAGAAATCACTTTTATCGCTGATATCTATTCTGCAATATTATTATGTGTGGATATTTTGCTAATATTTTCTTGGGTGGAAATACACTGTTCACATTATAGGTAATAAATATATCAGGAATATGGATGTACCTCTCATGTCAGCTATGCATATTCAGAAAAGTTAAAAACATATTTAAACTTTGGTAGCTATATTTGTAAGGGAGTTAGTCCCTGTATACATAGTTTGAAAAGATAACACAGAGAAATAGATAACAATATCTGCTCAATTAATACATAGACAATCTTAATTATAAATAAGCACATACAAGTAACATCAAAACTGATACATATGGCAGACAAATATAATCAGTAACAATTAAATACATTAAAAATGTGTGCATGTACAAAGAATATAGCAACGCATATTTAAGTAGAGCACTGAAGGCAATCAAAACTCCCATATAGTATTTAGTAAGCCCCCTCCTACAACCCCCCCCCCCCCCCCCCTCCCCTCCCCCCCCCCCCAAAAAAAAAAATGCGTGGAACAGATATTTCGGAACACTTCCACATTTTCTTCACGTTGATAATGTCAATATAATAAATGTACAACCAGTAAAAGAAAATTTGAGTTAGACATTTTGATGACTACACAGTGACTTTTTCCCGACAAACGTCCAGTGTGGAGAGTACTAGTACTGATATAGGTAGTGTACAAGATGGTAGGGATTCTACCAACTGTTTTGGCTGTACTATAACCACTCAAGATGAAAATAGTGGGACAAGATAGTAATCAGATAAAAGACAGAAAAATAAACAAGATGGTGACAATGTATTGAAGTCAATATGGCTAACATTTGGTCATGGAGGTGTAGTACAGATAAGGAAGATGATTTATGTTCTTAAACAGAAGCATTGATTCAACAATTTTATAATACGTCATGGAGGAATTAAATTTAGAAAGATGAGGTGATTACTTAAAGGTGTCATATTCTTAGGTCTTAAGTCTTATTTAATCCTGTTTCTTGTTACTTGTACACAGAAAGGCAGCTTCTGTTTGAGAAAAAAACCTTGCTGAGTTCATATTCCGTAAGAGTTGTTCGAATGGAAAATTTTTGAGGCAAAGTTGCTCTGAATTTCAATACAAAATCAGTGGATGCCAAAAAAAGCCATGAAATGATAATTTGGATGATACCAAAACAAAACAATGCTTTAATATGGAAAGATCTTCACTGAAAACTAGTCCAACAATTAACTGATTATGATATTACAATCAAACTATTTTTGTGGAATTTCTTACATGTATCAGATAATATCACTAGGAACACAGGCATAAGATGTTAACATAAGCACAAAGGGGTGATAATTCAACCATACATACATTTGTGTAGATCGATAAAACTACTATATCATAGTGAATTTGGTAAGAGTTAACTTTTTTTTCACTAGACCAATTAATATGTTTTAATGAATAATTTCAGAAAAAATCAGTAATAATCATTAATTATGTAAAATAGATGATAGATGAAAAATTTGAACATGATTACAACTGGTCTTATATTCACTTCATTGACCAAAACGACACGGAGCCATGTTTGTTATCTTGACATATGAAAAGCACATAATTGAAGATGTTATTCTATGGCAAATTAAAGCACTTAAGTAGCACGTGTTCAAAGAATTTGGAAGAAAAAACTTGTTATTCCCTCTCCTCATTATTCACAACATATACATGTATTGAGCACTTTTTGAAAGGAAACAACTTCATTCTGGTTTAAGGAAAAATATTTCACATGATACAGCTGATCACGTGATACATAACAAGATCACATGACAGTAATATGGTACTTCCTAGAGCCCACTGAATAAATAATCCAATGTTGTAGGAATGTGGTATATATACATAATAGGTCAATATATTTCTACTATTGTTCAGAGCTTATATTTGGTCTACTGAAATAGGAATAATATAAAAACATATTACCAAAAATTATACTAAAAATTTGTCACGGCAGAATGAGAAGAATGAAAAACTCAAAAAATCATAAATGTTTAATTATGCGTACACTTAAAGCTCTCAACAAACTCAAATCCTGAAAATCTGGCCATTTTCATAATATATATCATCATATCATGTAAAAATAATACACATTTGTTCTAACATTACTTGTATATTGTCACATGATTTTGGTGCTTAATAAAGTAAATTAAGAAAATACACTGTATTTCTAAAGATATACTGTAAAATTGTTATTTTTTGTGGGGAATTTGTTTTCTTTGAATTGGTAAGTGCTCTCAATCTACGAATTCATTTGTCAATTAAACAGCAAACTGATAAAAGCTGACATAGATTTTAGTACTAGTGGATTGCGTGTGCCAGAAATTACTTTTTCCACAAAATTAATTGCCAAAGAACTCCTATATTTTTGGAAAACAAAAAACATTTGTGCCTAACTGAAATATCTGGTTTTACAGTGTATTATAGATTTTCCATACAATAGTATTTACATTCACTCTACAGTCTTAAAGCAGCTCATTTCCATACATCTGGTCGTCATCTATACACACTCTCTCTATTCAGGATAATGACCTATTCTAGTGTCAACTTCAAAATAGGTAGTCATGTTAGCTCTATGTAATTCTAGTGTCTTCAGTTCAACCAGTTTGACTTTAAATTCTCATAATGATAACAATAGGTAGAACAAAACTTAAAATGTACAAATGGTCTGTCAAATCTGGCTGTCTTGCTTCCCCTGAAACTGCAGAGCTGGATAGTACCAGGATCAGCGGAAACAAGATAACAAGCATTATCTAGAAATCAATCACTTGGTCTATCCTTAATGCATTATATTTGAAAAATGAACAGTTCTGATCCAACAGGTCAAACTGCCTGCAGTGAAGCGGCTTATTCTTATTAAAGTAATTGAAATCAGTATTACTATGGTTACGTTAGTAACTGGGCAGAGCAAAGAAATGTCATCATTTTCATCTCTGTTGCTGTTTCAGAGATTGACATACATGTAAACATCAGTAATGATAGCCATTTAGGTTTGGAGTAGGTACACTACATAACTAGAGACACTGGCCAGTCTGATATCAGTGCACAACCACAACGCCTGATATTGGTCTTGCTTGACCTTTTCCAACCTTACACAGTGGTCAATATGACGTCATTAACAGCTATAGAATGGATGATGGTCTTTTTCTTCTAGTAATGGGAAGATTTTTCCTTGCATGTTTTAAAATTTTACACAATTTTCCCATCCAATGTTTGTATAGATATGCAAATTTGGAGCAATTAAGATGGGTTTTTCAATTTGGCAAGCTGAACACGGATTAAAAAATTTACAGAGATTTAATGAAAATGACTAGAAAGTGAAATTTTGTGGAGTGACTGTTACAGCATATACTTAAAAGAAAAAAAAAGTTTGAAGCCAAATTTCACAATCTGTGATAAAAAGATTACCAACACCTTGAAATTATGCTAATCATGTATACAGTACTTATCAATACATTTAAAGGCATCAATGATATTGTGGATTTGATAACTTTATAAAACATTTTCTCCTTATTCCACGCACATTTGTTGTATATTTATGCTGAAATATAATTTTCCGTAAATATTTATTCTACATCCTACTGGAATCAATGATGATATGGATTTCACACATCCACTTTTCTCCCAATCCTTCCTTTGCAGAATCTCATACATTTGGGCACTAGGATATACACTGTTAAACATTTTCAGTTTTGACTTAGCAGAAAATTTAAATCTCCAGCTTCTACTGTCACTCCATAAATTAGTCTTGGCTGCAGCTGTTTTTGGTCAGGTAGGTGTTTCCATTATGCTGGAGTGTGTGATCTTGTTTGAAGCCACAAACATGAATTTCCTGTCTTGACTTTTCATCCTTCCATCAATGGTTTTCAGCTCCCCAGAGTCTGCTGTCAAGACATTCATTGGTTTACTTTATATTGATTCATTTTCCACCAATGGTACTGGTAATACGAGTATATTTCACAAACTTCATCACAAGTCCCATGATAAAGAACCACAAGTTCCGCGCAATTTGCGACCGCGCAATTAACACACGCCACAAAGCTACAAGGAGAATGGTGTTGAAAGTGTAGCGAATGTTCCTCAATCTGAAACAGAAATGTTTGTTTTCAAATTATAGAGGTCCCTTAAATATGTACAATATTATGAAATTGAAAATTTAAACAATTTTTATTTAAATTGTAAAACTAAACAAGTATTATGAAGACATTTCAAAACTACATACCACATAAATACATGCATGCTACATACTTTGTCCTCTTACTTTATCAAGATATATCACATACTTATCTATTATCAATTTTTGCTCTTACTATTTCTATACTTTGAGTCTATGAGTGTATTCTTCTTTTTGAACAAACCATTTTAAATGCCATAACCATGAGAGGTAACAAAATATATACTGTAGACAAACTCCTTGGTTGGAAGAGCTGGAATCAAGCTTAAAACTTGGTTTTACATACAGGTTTGTTCGAGTAAGACTTACTTTCTGAGGTGGGCCCTTGCTGCTGGGAGTCCAGACAGGTCTTCATTGAGAAGAAACTTCTTCGTACCCAGACAGTAGTTCTCCAAGTATGTCGGCCAGTGCATCCCTCGAGGGTCAAAGTAGAATCTCTGAAAATGACAAGTAATTTTGCTTGCAGTAAGCCCATGAAAGGGTTTGCTTTTTATCTTTCAAGTGATAGCCAGAAAATCAAGGACTTGTTCCAGGACATTTAAACTATAATTGTGCTAGCTGCAGCTTCTCTATGCCGTATATACAGTAATTCTTGTAGATGGGTGGATTTTTGAAAATACCAATAGTTTGCTAAGATTTGATTGTATCAAATCAAGTACATTAACATTATATGTATAAGACACCAAAGAATGATGTCTGATTAAATACAAACATCCTTATTGTTATAATAAATACTTACTTTTTTGTCTTCTGGCGTCATTTGGCTCTTGAGCATGTCTAGGTTATTGTATGTCCACTCCCACGAATGTGTAGTGAAAAATGTAAGGGAGTTCATGGCTCGGTGAAGCTTGTTGTAGATCTTCACCATCCTGTTGTATAAACAGTGAGTAAATTGGGAATTGGTGAGAAATTAACAAGCCATTAATAAGTAAACAGTCAATGTAGTGTAGTAGGTAGTGTTATGTAATTATAAATGATAAACTGTTCAATCATTAAAAGATATTACTCTCAAACCAATCAATCAAAACATCAATCAATTAATTGATGAAATCAAAGTTATTCAAATTCTTAAATATACAAATTCATATTTTCCCTCACTCCCTCCCCCACACCCCGCCCTATCCCTAATCCTCCCTTCCTACAACTAATGGTTAGGTGTATTATGTTTAGTTCAAGAAAATATCACCTACCTTGGCCTTTTTCCCATGATGCAGTAGCCAAGATCAGCAAAATAAGCGGGTATCATATGGCTAACAAACACCCAGTAGTCATGAATCATACTGAAAATAAAAATAAAAAGATTTTTTAATATTTATCTTTTTTTTTTGACACCAAAGATAGTACAGAGCTCTATTTAATTAAATCTTAGTTGTTTTATTTTTTGTGTTTGGCATGATTTGCTTCGTGTTTTTCATGTATTGATAGAATATTTCAAATACATGTAATTTCATTTTAACAACTTTTTTCTCTGATCCAATGTACATACCTGTTCATGGTCAGGCTAACCTTTGGTCTTCGGAAACAGGAGTCCAGTGGGACTTTTTTCCAGAAATTCATCACAACACCCTCTGAAAATAATCCAAATATTATAAATGAACATATGCAAGTATAAAAACTAGTTAAATACAAGATCCTGTTTGAATATCAATCTTAACTAGGCATACAAATGCCTTAAAAACTTCTTCATACAGTTATTTCAACAAATTCTAGCACTTTTATTTTAGTATGTATATATGTATATTGCCAAAAATTGATATAAAGTGTGTTTCATCAATGGTTACCTCCCTTTGACAAGATGTTTGTACTTAAAGAAGAATATCAATGACCGCTCTATTTCATAAAATCACCAGTTTTCCTTCACATTACATAACAAGATCTTAATTAAGTACATCATACAACAACAAGGTGAAGTCTACACTGTATCCCAGTCTCTCCCATCACTTCATACTATGTCTATCCCCTCTCTACTCATTTTCCCATCTTTTCTCGTCCACTTACAGGCGAAAAGACTGTCACAGTGGAAGTGTTAAGTAAATAGATAATCAAGTCTATTATTAGTAACAACAACCCTTCTCCCCCAGTTGAAGAAGTTGACACAGCTTTTGTCTATTATTAGTAACGACAACCCTCCTCCCCCAGTTGAAGAAGTTGACACAGCTTTTGTCTATTATTAGTAACAACAACCCTTCTCCCCCAGTTGAAGAAGTTGACACAGCTTTTGTCTATTATTAGTAACAACAACCCTTCTCCCCCAGTTGAAGAAGTTGACACAGCTTTTGTCTATTATCAGTAAGACCTACCCATCTCTCCCCAAGTGAAAGGATTAGTACTGCCTGTAGTACAGTGGTAGATGAGTGTAGAGCTTGGCTTAGCAACAGATGTGTACCACGCTACTGCAATCATCATGTTGACTGGCAAGTCTACTGGCACAATGTCTGCCACACAACGGAAATCCCCCTTCACTGACCTGAGAATCCCTTTGCCTGCCTGCAATCATTTAAAATAGACAGAATATATATCTCATATCTTTTATAAAACTATATCAAGGATTTTCTTTAGGTGAAATCTTGACAGGGAACATGTCTTTCCAAGCATTAGGAAAACCTTTCAGGAACATACATAGTATTTCCCATATCAAATGTGTTTAAGTTTTACAGATGAATTGCTGATTGATGCATGTTGAAACCAAACCATTTAAGACTATGGTCTATAGAAATAATGGTGAAAGTGTAATGGTACAGAAAAATATGTGATTAAAATATTGACTCAAAATAAGCCTTGTTTTAACTGATAACTAGATAGGAATTCAAAATAAAGACTAATATATCTATCATGTCCTGCAAAGTAATAGTGTATAACATAAAACGTTAATTTTGTAGTGAAGTTCATCATTTCATGGCTGTAGACAAACCACAAAAATAAAATTTAACAAATAAGATTTCAGATGAAAGGAATGTGTGTTTCTGATTTACATGCAAGTCTTTATTCTCAACAGATGGATTATCAATCAGGCTTAAATCACGAATCAAAAACGTATTGTTATTGAAATTCCTAGATGTAACAGTGTGATGATAAGATCCTGTTCATGCCTTACTTACAGCAATGTACAGGCCACTGGGTCCATTGTAGTTATCTATCCATCCCTGAAATCCGTAGAAAGTCACAACATTACTGTTAGATTGTAACAAGGTAGTGCCAAATAGCAACACTGTATCAAACCATTACATTGTACTTAAGTGTCAAATAGCATCATTGTAGTGCCAAATATCAGCATTGTAGTGTCAAATAACAACATTGTAGTGTCAAATAGCAACATTGTAGTGCCAAATATCAACATTGTAGTGTCAAATAGCAACATTGTAGTGCCAACTAGCAACATTGTAGTGTCAAATAGCAACATTATATTGTTAGCATCAAATACCGTCATGTAGTGTTGTATAGAAATATTGTTTTGACAAATATTAACATAACAGTATGAAATAACATCATTGTTGCATCATAAAGTATCATTGTTGTGTCAAATGGTAACACTGATACTATTTGTGGTGACACAGTAACTATTTGTCAACTTTGAATATTAGAAACATGTACAGTATAACTGAATAGCTTTATAACATAAACAATCTACTTAAAACATCTATAGCTAACTAGCCAATCAACTGTTTGTAAGAATGCAATGAGTGCAAGACTCACATAGATATACTTCTCATCACCTGATGATCAGGAAATAGCATGAAGTATCTTGTACTATATACATGATATATTTGGTTACAAAATGATAACATATAGAGTCTTATCTTTTCTTAGAAGGGTAGTAAAAACAATTGTTTACATTCAAAAGTTATAAAAATTCTTCCTTGTTACTTCAAATCAAGTTTCCTTCCTCTATTGTAACATTCTTTACTAACTCTAGAAAATTACATTGTGTAATACATATATGTATTATTGCTACTAGACTGAAACCTTACCGGGTAGGGCTCCTTCCATGCAGCACCCACTATCGATGGCCGAACAATGGCCAGGGGCAGATCAGATCCCTCCTTCACCAACAGGTGCTCTCCCAACTGTTTTGTGTAGGTGTAAGTGTTTGGTTTGTTACCAATCAATTTGGGTGTGATCTTCTCAATCATATCATCATCCATCCACCTGGAAAAAAATAGAATTTAGTCTTCAAAGCAAGCTTTACACCAAAAACTTTAATACATAATATAATGTGTCTAAATATATAATGTATAAAGAAATTCTTGTATGTAATGTATAGGTACATAATAAATGTTGTATCTAAATACATAATGTATTTTAAAAAATGTGCATACAAAATAGTTGAATCAATCTTCTAAATACCATGGATACTTGTTAATGTTTTAGTTGAACGTGTTGCTCCTAATAAAGGTTTATCAAATCCTTAAAAGCTGTTAATCATATTACAAAATGTACAATTTAACCTTTAAAATTCACTCATTCAACTCACATACAGCTAAGTGAGTCATGAACTATTGTGTCAGGTGACTTATCAGTAACCTTGAATTTTTGACTCTGTGACCTCCAGTAAGGTCAATGATTTCTGATAATGTAAAACATTTTTTCTAGGAGAGATGTCATCCCTACTTAGTGATTTAAGATTAGCTATATTTGTCACTGAATTCCTGATATTTTTAGCATGAGTACTGCCATCCCAAGAGTAAATTATACTGTCCCCTTCCCTCCCAGGAACACAGGCTGAACATCATGTCTCCGATTGCCTAGAGAAGCTATCATTATAGAAGAAACACATTCAGAATTTCTATGAAAAAAAAGAAGAAAATTGAAGTATCTATCTGTAATTACTCCTTGAAAAATTCACAAGTGTATTATCTACAATATAGCATGGGTATATAAACTGTGTTAATGAAATAAAAGTCAGTTCAGGTGTCCATGTGGCATCTTGGACAATTGCTTCCATTTCAAAAATGCTCAAGGTCTGACTTTATGACTCTCTTAGTTTGACCCTAAATAAGGACTAGATGTTTGGAAATTTCTCCTATACCTCAAGGAAATTACCCAATCCACTGGAACATTTCCCTTCGAGCTTGAATATTTCACTTCTTTTTGAAAATTTCCCTTTATTTTCCTTTTTTAATTTTCCACTTGAGCATAAATTGTTCAAGCCAAAGTCATCACCATGCCATCTTTAACTCCAGAACATGGTATTATGATAACATCTAATACTTACTGGAGAGCGTCTATCAATCTCTGAGGATCCACAGGTGGGTTGTAAATCATTTCTTCTATAAAAGGTTTATCACAGTTAGCATAGGCAGTGGACATATGGAGGAAAACCTGTAAAAAAAGTGGACAATTACGTTTTACATGGGTGTCATACGAATGGATGTAACAAGACTCATCTTAAGAGTTAATTCATGGATTAAAATTCTGGTTTATTTAAACTTTATTCATAACTACACTCACCATTTAAAAGAAATTAAAGATAAAAAAGATTTTAGGGCACTTATATATATTCCAAAATATTATTGCTTATGTTTGAAAAGAGTGAATATTTTACTTCCTTATACAAGTTTCCATGCTATATATTCCACTTGTGTTAAGGACAACATGACTAATTTGGGTGACTTTAGGAATCATTATATAGCATGTAAAAAGCTATAATTCAATCAAGATGGAGAAGTCTACTTATCCTTTATATATCTGGCAACATAATGCCACACACACACACATATATATATATCACAGATGACTTCTATTATTATTGTTATTACAGAAACAAAAAAAAACAAACCTCCAGATGCTTAAATTTTCGACAGAATTTCACCATTCGTCGAATACCAAGGAGATTCATCTCAACTGCAACACGCAGGGGTTCATCAAACCTCACTGTGGCTGCCCCGTGGAATACTACATTAACCTTTTCCTGGAGAAGTACTGCATCCTCTTCTGAAACTCCCAAACCATCAAGGGATATGTCTCCGCTGATGGGTTGGACTTTTTTGTGGAAATCTGGCTGTTCATTTCTTAACTTTTCAAATGCCTAGAAAAAAGAGAAAAAATATCTTTATTATCATTAATGTGTATTGTAACCATGGTGTGTTTGTGTGTGTGATGGTGTGTTAGTGTGTGTGATGGTGTGTTTATGTGTGTGATGGTGTGTTTATATGTGTGTGATGGTGTGTTTGTGTGTGTATGTGTGTGTGTTGGGTTTGAAGGGAAAAACATGATACAGGTCAAAGTTATAAACTGTTTCCAATGCTTTATACTGAACTGCATTTGCTATGAGTGGGCTCACTTATTACCAGGCATGGATTTATTCACTGAATAATACAGAGTATTATATTTACCAAGTCCAGACACAGGCTGTACTTAGCTAATAGGTCAACATAATCACCCATTAGATGCTCTGGCTTTGAACTTAAGCTGCTTATATCACAATGTCTGTAGAATTACAACAGTCACACATATGTTATAACTAAATATGTACTTTCACATCCATATTGTTGCATATTTTTCTGCAATATTCTGACTTAAAACAGCTATGTTATTCTATCATAAAAGCCATGGACAGTCATCAGTTTTACAAAATGTCCAAAATTTCTACTTTTTACTTGCAGCATAGATTACCATTATGTAAAGAAGATATGGTGAGGTTTATTCCAACTACGGGTGAGAAAAAGGTTCATTAACAAGATTTAACCTGAAGAAACCATCACACAGGTCACAGGGAGAGAATCGTGTATGTCTCCACACCCTGATGTGGTGTGTCATTACAACTGATGAATAAGTAACATAGATTAGCCAATAAGTTGATTGATGTCAATGTCTGAGTGGGAAATGATTGAACTTATCATTAAAATTCCTGAATGTTGATTCATTACCCAGCGATACTGTGCATATGACAGAGATCAATCTGACACAGGTCAATCTAGCTCAGTGTCTCGGGACTAATGCAAATGTTATGTATTGTACATGCAATTAAACCTGTTTTTAAGGTCACCTTTATACATAGGCCACTTTTTTCTTTCCTATATAATGCAATCTATAGTAATTGAACCTCTGTATGAAGGTCATTTTTACTGCTCCCTAGAGTGGCCTCTACAGACAGGTGTGACTGTTTACTAAAACCAATTTCAATTTAAAAAAGTATTGATAAACTAGTGATCTAAGACACTTGCTGATATACGTATATATCCATTTATATCTAATAAAAAACTCAATGATACAAGTATTATCTAAAAGCAAGGTTTTAATCTGTATTTTTACTTATATAAAAACAAAACACTTCTTGTCGAGAAAGTCATTTTGGTAGTTCAAGTTCAACATCAAGTTTCATTCAAAGTATCAGGATTTGTTATCACTGTGACCCATTTTGGTACATGTGAGTAACATATATCAGGTGGTAATATCCTCATTGTGATCATTGTATTACAAATCATAAAATGCTCTGAAAACACACACATGTATTATGAATATAACATTATACCTTTGTTGACTGGGTTTGAGGTCAACATGTGTTAGGTTGAACCAAAGGACTAAACATCAAGATGTTGACCGGTAACAATTGCTCTTGGGCAAACATCTTGGATTTTAGAGTTTAGTCACAACAGAAAATATAGAGAATAAATAGTAAAGGTATAACAATATACTTTGTGTATAAGGGTGTGATGAATGATGAGCTGTGTTGAGTTTATGTAAGCAAAATGGACATTAGACATACTGTATAGTTGGTAATATTTGTGGGAGATTTAATTTCATGACATTCAAGGTCATTTAAGATATCATGAATGTAAATACAATGTATCCACCAACGGTTTAACAAAGTCTAAGGAAATATATGTTATAGGTCTAAAGGATACCAATATATATATGAACTATCCTAAAACAACAGGGCATCTGTGCAATAATCTAACTCTGTGAACTAAAAACAACTTTACAGTATCTGCCCATTAAAATGCCTGGTGAAGAAGGAAATTAAACTCAGAATATGATGTGAGATTCATACCGAAAAAGTGTGCAGAATAAAAAAAGAAAATTGATTAGACAGAGTAAAGTAGGATTTATGTATTACAAAAAACCTCATATTGAAACACATAAACACCTGCTATCATTCCTGAGCATATAAATAGAAATAAGGACATATATATATATCATAAAAGCAATCTCCTACCATCTGTTTCTACATTTAATATATTAACCAATGCATGCTTATACAGCAGCGCAACAGGTAAAGTCTAAGGTATTGTAATTAAGGTAAATTAAATGATTCATAAAAAAAAACATGTGATGGACCTCTCCTCCAATAAGTTATGTGAGGAAGATGTACAGAAATAGGTCTTAGAAATTCAGAATTTAAAGTCATGGAAATATCTATTGTTATTACAGGTATAATTTATATTACTGCCAGATCGTAATATCTATTGTTATTACAGGTATAATTTATATTACTGCCAGATCGTAATATCTATTGTTATTACAGGTATAATTTATATTACTGCCAGATCGTAATATCTATTGTTATTACAGGTATAATTTATATTACCGCCAGATCGTAATAAAGCCAGGGCAGAAATTAATATTTTTCTGAGATCAAAAGGGAGATTAGTGATTTTTTTCATTCCTTATTAATTCTGGGAAACAGAACTCCACTGGGAGTCAACAAATTTCCACCCAAAGGCTGGAGCAATGTTTTCATACATCCCAAGAACAGAATTTATCACAAGATATCAACCTGATTACAATGGCATTTAGACACAATACCTACATTTGTAAATTTTATCTTTTAAATTACGTCAACCAGTCAGGCATACAACATGAATGCCCCCACTCTAAAGCAGATAAATGCTTCATATCATCGTTCAATTATTTCTAAATCAAACCTAATTGTGACCTCAACTTCAAGTGGAACTCCGAAACCTGAACTTATTCTAGGTTCACTAGAATATATAGGTTGGACAAAATAAAATAAGAAAATAAGAGCTCATCATAACAGGACCCCATATATAAGTCCCCATCTACCCTTTTAGTAGTAAATGATGATTGTTAAAGTACTTAAACACAGGGATGGAAAGTTTGGGACAGGCTGTTACACACCCTGTAGTTGGCCATTTGATCCAATCAGTAAATGGATGCCATCATCATGTTCCAGATGTCATACTTCACTTACATAGCAAATTTCATTAAAATCAGACAATATCTCAATTTTGACCAATCATTAAAAAATTTCATAATTAACGGTAAAACAGCACTGCAAATAAAATCATTAGCTTTTTTATGCAAATATATACATTTTGTATAAAGAATCTAACATACCATGTTCTTTGTTATATATCGTTAGTGCTATAATTCATTGTTATTTGTATAATAACAAACATTACATAAAATTATGTCAATTGCACAAGTTATAAAACCCAGTGGAGCTCTGATTGGCTAAAAGTTTCCATTGTGATATCTTAACTTTATGATATCATACGCACAGCAATATCCCGGAGGAGTTTCCATTTCATATGAGAAATATGTCATGAATTTGCTGTTTTATAGCAAAAACTGCACAGAAGATTCACTAGGGAGTACAATTCTCCCTCTTTTTAGTGAGAAAATTTCCCTTATTCTCCCTCTTTTTAGTGAGGAAATTTCCCTTATTCTCCCTCTTTTTAGTAAGGAAATTTCCCTTATTCTCCCTCTTTTTAGTGAGGAAATTTCCCTTACACTTGAAAATCTCTCTTGTCACCAGAAAATTTCCTTTGCATTTGAAAATTTTGCCTTTTCTGCTTAAACCCATGCTTATATAGATTCAATACTGGCCTATGACCTTGCCAGCAATATCTATATGCTCCCAATAAACTACCTGGTGAACGGCCTGACCTAGTATCAGAGCAATATCACACTTGATCAAAAAGCTTGTCTTTACTATCCAACGATTCAGTAATAATCAATCTTAGGAAACTTGTGAACACATTATTATATGGTTACATGATAGTACATGTCTGATATTTAGTTAATGTACCACATGTATATTGTACAGCCATATCATGCTTTGTGCACTGTAGCATGATATTGCAAAAACAGAAAAATAAGATATATTTTGAAAATTTTGTGATACAAATATAGTTTTTTTAAAAAATATAAATGAAACCCAAAATTACTACTGATTAAAAAGAGGTCATATAAAATCATCAACACAAAACTAAGATTTAATAGATGAACTCAAAGGAAATTGATCATATATGTGAGTACTTGTTAAATATGAATAAATGAGCATTTACATTGCCTTTATTGGATGTGAAACAAGGCCACCATTTGATAATGTGATCACTTGGATAATTTGTAAATAGTCATTAAAGCATGCAGAAACACAAAACATTATTTTCATACAATACCAATTTACTGCAGAATTAACATAGAAAAACAGATTGTGAATTGACAATAGTATCAATAAGAATACTGAAATCTACAGTCTCTCCAGAATATATTATCAGCTACAGGCGAAAAATCTTACCGGTATCTGCAACCAATCACTCTGTCCAATTTGAAAGATGGAAGAAAAAATATATACGCATGTACTCGTAGAATTTAAGGATGGTATGTGAAATATATCGGTGTATTTATTCTGGAATAAGCCCATGTAGTCAACATATTTCTTATTACAGAACAATGAAATATAGCTAGCTTTGGTTAAAAGTTTTCCTGAACTGCAGATAGCATATATATATATATAGACATGGATGTATACCCGGGTATATAATGCATGTGAGAGCTTATTACCCCGGGTATATAATGCATGTGAGAGCTTATTACCCCGGGTATATAATGCATGTGAGAGCTTATTACCCCGGGTATATAATGCATGTGAGAGCTTATTACCATATGTGGTTTTCTGGTGGATTATTGATGTCAAAACAGTACATAATATTACACATACCAGCTGAAACACAGTACCTATTCTAATATCTGTACAAGGGGTACAGGGTGGGGGGGATGTAATTCTTCAAAGAGAGGGGACTTTGCCTGACAATATTGTGTACTCGAGATCTGACTTTTTAACTCATATTAAACATTTTAGGACAATAGAAATCGTATTCATTTGTGATTGCCTTGAGGATTTTTGCAGTGTTGGAATCACAAGTTTGCAGATATTCTATAATTCAACTGTACATGTGTAGTGATTTATTTTGTCACATAGGGGGCATTTATTAGGAAGGAGGTGTTAATTAGAATAAAGTGAGTAAAATAAAAATCATCTGAAACTGAGAGAAAGATGAGTTATGATAATCATACAGAATGGAGTTAAAGATCCTTTAAACTTTTAATGTATATGATGGACTTAAATTGTCCACATTTATTTCATTTTACAATATGTTTAAATTATCTGATGTTGCTATGAAATTGTAATTACCTATATGATGCAAAAGATGCAGAGGGCAAAATAAAGAAAATGTATCTAAAAATCTATAAATTGTAGATATGGCTTAAGGTCATTATTTCTAATGACTCTGTAAGGGTTCAAATATATGATCTTTATTCATCTTATTACCCACTACAATTTCCACAGCAAAGTAAGTAGCATTAGGCTAAAGTTACATAATTCCCCCTTCAGGAAAAGAGGTCCTTTTCTGGAGTTTTCCAGGAAAGATAGCTATGCTTATATATTGATTGTCTGGAAACACTGACTGTTATCAGGAAATTATTCATTTTTGGGAAATATTGGATTTGAAAGTATGGGAATATTGTATTTAATGTATTAATAGTCTTTTGTACTATATTTTGGTAACAGAGTTTACAGGCTAGAGTCTTTTGTACTATATTTTGGTAACAGAGTTTACAGGCCAGAGACTTTTGTACCATATTTTGGTAACAGAGTTTACAGTCTAGAGACTTTTGCACTTTATTCTGGTAACAGAGTTTACAGGCCAGAGACTTTTGTACCATATTTTGGTAACAGAGTTTACAGGCTAGAGACTTTTGCACTTTATTTTGGTAACAGAGTTTACAGGCTAGAGTCTTTTGTACTATATTTTGGTAACAGAGTTTACAGGCCAGAGACTTTTGCACTTTATTTTGGTAACAGAGTTTACAGGCCAGAGTCTTTTGTACCATATTTTGGTAACAGAGTTTACAGGCTAGAGACTTTTGTACTATATTTTGGTAACAGAGTTTACAGGCTAGAGACTTTTGTACTATATTTTGGTAACAGAGTTTACAGGCCAGAGACTTTTGCACTTTATTTTGGTAACAGAGTTTACAGGCTAGAGTCTTTTGTACTATATTTTGGTAACAGAGTTTACAGGCTAGAGTCTTTTGTACTATATTTTGGTAACAGAGTTTACAGGCTAGAGTCTTTTGTACTATATTTTGGTAACAGAGTTTACAGGCCAGAGACTTTTGTACTATATTTTGGTAACAGAGTTTACAGGCTAGAGTCTTTTGTACCATATTTTGGTAACAGAGTTTACAGGCTAGAGACTTTTGTAACATATTTTGGTAACAGAGTTTACAGGCTAGAGTCTTTTGCACTTTATTTTGGTAACAGAGTTTACAGGCTAGAGACTTTTGCACTAGTTTGGCAATGAAGAATACAACATAAGTGGTATGTATAGTACCTTTTATAACTTTACTACAGCTAGAGAATTGTTAAATTGAAAAAGGGCTGTCAAGTGTGGAAATTGATAAACTGCTCATAAAACAATTATTGGCTTGTAAATTTTTCAAATAATTTACATGTAAATCTTTCCATTAATACATAGGAAAAACACTGTCATGTATTATACACTGTACAAGCAGTGATGATGTATATCAGTACATGCTGTATATCAGTACCTGGTATGAAATTCAAACATGACACAGTTGTTCACATTGACCTTTTATTTAAGAGGGTATCATGATGAGGTTTATCTTAACCGGAGATATTTACATAAACTATAGGAAAGTAGTAACTTTGATCCATGATCAAGGACTGCATATATCATCATGTACCAAATATCAATAACACATGACATACATTTTCAGAACTGAGATCCAACATTGACTTAAAACTTCTGTCAATGCAATAACTGTGTACAAATCTTTTGAAACTGTTTTCATCCTGAAACTTTGAAACTACACTTTTGGTATTTGTATAACGATGATTCAAATTCAAGGACAGAAAGTTTTCAGCCAAATATCATTTAATTTGAATGGACTAATTTTTTTTTTCTGTGCCAAAGTAAAAAAAATCTTCTACATTGCTTGATCTCTACAAATACATAAATACATGCATTATATATGAATGGGGGAACTCTGGTTTTCATCAGTATGAGTTATAAAATATTTAATAAGAATACAGTTTGGTAAGTTGACTGGTTTGAGTGTGTGTAACAAGCTAACATAAATATCAGATAGGTAATGCCTTTTTTAAGATATATACATGTAGTTTGAAATAACTTCAGAAAAACATTTTTTCATTTAAATAAATTGCTTAAATAAATGATCAATTACTACAGATACCCTATGATTTACTTACAGATTTTTCCATAAGTTCCTGACTTCTTTGGGTGATATCCTGAGAATTTTTTGGACGCATCAATAAGTAAAGAGTTCCAATTTCTGGACAACTCCGTAAAAGTTTCTCCACAAGCACTTTTCCCAGGAACCCTGTGCCTCCTGTGATAAAAATGTTTTTCCCAGCAAAGTAAGTTGCAATGGCAGAAGCTGTTTCCCCTTCCTCCATGATGCTGTTGAATTTATTGATGTGAATAAATGTCAGTCAAGATTTCTTAAAATAAAATATGAGGTCAGATGTGTAAGAAATCCCAGAACAAGTTGTGAAGGCAGTGATATAGCCTGTACCGTCACACTGAAACAGACCTGGAACAGATGAGAATCACAAAATGTTAAATTAGATCACAATAAATGTAAATAGTTACTAAGATACACAGGACCTGACTACAAAGATGTCACTGTAAATACATATGTATTAACTGTAGACCATGTGGGTAGGACGTAACAATTGTACCTGTAGTATATATTGCATGATTGTAAGACACCTCTAATTAAACTTGAGTCTTTATAGTTTCTCATTACCTTTTTCATTCAATGTCTCTCTTGACATTTATCACTGGTTGTCAAGACTGGGTAGGGTGTCATAATACCACAAGAATCAGGATATACATTTCAGCATGATTACACTACAAAAGTATTGGTCTGTGACCTCATCATCTGTTTTCATGTATTTGGACAACATCTTCATATCTTATAGAATAGAAGATCTTATAACACAACCAGTAGAAGATTTTCAGTGCCTGTTTGGAACTGAACTCATCCGGTCTGTGACCACAGATTACCAGCCAAACCCTGCACTATTACTGAGCAGAAGAAGGTGATGAAAACCTGTTATTTTATCTCTAGCTTTAGGGTCCTGATGAAGCCCACACAGTTTGGGCAAAATCGGTTGACAAGTTTAGTAAACCTACTACCAACTTATCCTGAGTTTGTTGCGGTTGATACTTGCGTTGTTCATCTTTAGCTGTTACAGTTGTAACCAACTGTGCTGACTAAGGATACAATGTGACATACACATGCCTACAGATCCTCAGCAGCTGTGATCAGTACACAAATTTGAAGAACTTGATTTACTACAGTTAGCCTTCAATAGTCAACAATAAATACAGGTATACATAGCCAGTCAATACTGAATTTACATCATCAGCTCTCACAATCTGTTGGATCTATATAATCATTTATTACAACAAGGCTAAGCCTAAATGTTGGTGTTCAGAATATACATATGTACAAGTACTTCACCTTATTTTGAAATCATCGAATTGTCCAACATTGAATATTTTGAAATCTATTGAATTATTGGGATAGTGCATTCATAACTCACAATCTATATTTTTACATTTAATGAATTATGGGGTAAGTATGTATGTCCATACCTCCCCATCTATATTTTGACATTTATTTCAGACAAAGATTGCCAATCATGTGCAAGATTAAATCACTGATAACTTTTAAAACTTTTAAAAAGTTATTTCTACATCATATATGTATGTGGAACAAACATGGTTTTCAGTTTGGACCTTATATGTACATATATATAGATTCCTTTTATTTCAGTTTAACTAATTTCACACAAGTTTAATTGTATCCTAAGTTACACTCCTCTGGATCAAGAGCTACCACGGAAACATGACATTGCTGTGTACTTGAGATTCAGCACTGATATTGTAAGTATGTATAAATTCAGTAGGTGCTTGTAGCATATCAACAATCTTAAATGTCAGCACTGACAAGTATTATTTTATGTAATCCTATTGACTTTCCATTGTTCTGTCTAGACATATATTATATATAAATAACAATATTACAGAATTCTGTTCCTTAATGTTTCCATCTGTTATGCGAGTTTTCCAGATTATTGTGTCCAAATAATCGCACATCCACTGAAGTAACAGTATCAAAATTTGTAGAGTGAAACAATTACACCACTTTAAGTTTCCAACAGTTCAAATTCAAGCTTGGCTTTATAAAGAGAACAAACATTTGATGTTAGTATATACATGCATATGAACATTACATATACACCGTGACATACATTATGTACTACCAAGGCCTTGGTACCAAGTAGAGTACAAACTTAGTCTGTAGTGTTCAGGTACAAAAATTACGTCAATTGCTGATAAAAGTAATCTGTATATTATCTAGCTTCAGTTTACCGATCAAAGTTTAAATGCCAAATAGTTTATCTACCAGTCAACACATCATCAAGTTGACAGCATAAAGATTCAATTATATTTTCATCCCACTGATAAATTCAAATATATAATTGAATTAGATATTATCCAAGAACCTATATATCTATTATTGATAGTAATTCAAATCACTTTCTATTGTGTGTTAGCATTTCCTATATATTTTGTCTGTATTTCCATACTGAGGTTAAAAAACATCATATATTCATGTTAACAACATTTTCATATAATAATAAAATCAAAGAGAAAACACAAAACAAATGGAGTATACACTTAAGTATTTCACTATGGCTAAATATCCAGCACACACTTATATAATTGCTGAAATCAAATCCTGATAGTTTAAGGTATATGTGTTCCAATATCAGATTAATATGGGGTATATATAGAGGTGGCCAACACTACATACATAATGCAAATATTTAAATTGTACTGATAAGAATAGAGTTATATATAGGTCATAGGTTCCGTGGTACACTATTAAAAACACATTGTCTGTAACCACTGTTCCAAATGATACCATTTGATTAAAGGGAGTCCAACAATTTATACTACATCATGACATTATTGTATTATCACATTGTCATAGTCATTAGTTGGTGTTGATCTTGATCACCAGAGGTGAGTTCATCAAAATAATATCAGTTAGGGGTTAGTACAGGATATTTTGAGATAAGCAGTGTGCAGTTGGATCTAGTCTCTGACATGGATACTTCCCAGTGTAAGAATTACTTCCTTTTAGGAGTCTCAGGATTCTTTTGGGTTTTACAAATTCCTTCCCTCTCTGACAATACTTATCCACTAAATACTAGTTTGAATCAAGTTTTTGGTTTAAATCTGTTCTATAAATTTACAGCATGTACATTTTTATGGTTTTATGTTTTTTTCAAAAGAAAACAAATTATTTAGAAGATTCGCAACAATATCAAAATATTGTTTTCCTTTGTGGGGCTAGCTAGTGACATATAATTCTATCAAAAGAAATTTGAACTGGATTTGTTAGTTGAATTTGACAAAGAAAAATCTGACTGTTCTTCATCAATCCTTTCCTGTATTTTTTTTTTTTTAGTTTTCAGTAGAAAACTACTTACACCTTAAAAGTTTGGAACCTCCAAATGAGTACTCAGAGTGACTAAATGAAAGATTTTAAGAAAATGTTTTGGAAGTTCTTTAATTTCCTGGAACTTAAGACAACCACACCAATTTGTTTTACATAAATTTGTATTAATAATAGTGGGTGTCAAATTTAAAACAAGTTGGGGCAGTAATGTACTCTTGACATGAAAATTTATAAGCCATCTGCAGTCTAACTGTATTACATATCAAGTTAAAGACGGGAAGTCAATACACTTATTTATTAACAAGACAGGCCTTTACATTCATGGTATGATCAATATATTGATATTCAGATAAAAGCTGAATATTGATGATTTTCATGAAGGTATATTGTATTTATACAGGCTTCAGGCTAATTAAATGAAAGATTAAGTATTTCAAAAACATAGAAAATCATATTTGGTCCACATCTAGTAGCATTATGCAGCAGTTTAAATTTCATAGCCATAAAAAACATAATGTTTGGTTAATACACTTATGGCTTACATGCATGTGAAGTGATTTTAAATCTACACACAAATCCTGATTAAGTCCTACATACATAGATTTTTATTGGACTTTAAGAATTTTGAAAATACTTAAATTTTACATTGAGGGACATTTTGTTTTAAGCAATAAAGATGAAAATGATCAATGGAATTCAATTGTACATTGGTGACTGCATGTGTAGGCCTATGTGTACATAACGTATACATTGCTAGCTTTACTGTCCAATCATATAGTTCGTGTATATTCTCAAATACAGATCGACGGGCAATGCCATTAGGGATAACTGTTATCAGTGGTAGTCACTGTTATGGATCTACATCAACTGTAATATATAAATCTGTTGTGTATTTAGGTCCTACCACATCGAGAACCCATTGGCAACAAAACAAACATTTGCATTAGGGGAGATAACTCGTATATTAAAACAAGTCAACCGGTGCACCACTGCTGCGAACGATTATGAAAAGTTACTAGTATAACATCAAATACATTTCAATTTGTAGTTCTATTTGAATGCCTGTGTGCACGAAAAGAACAAAATGATTCTACTTTTCGTCCAGAAATCGAAAACATGAAGCAGGAAATAAAAAGAAATCAATAACTGGTTTATCGCCAATATAACTAGGTAATGCCGGCAAAGACGACCCAACCCACTTCGAAAATCGTGACAGAATGATTATATCACAAAACTATGTATGAATAATGATCGATGGCATACAATATTAATCAAGACAAAATACTCACTTTTTGTATACAGACCTTAATATTTGTTTAAACACCCATTCATTTCTTACGAAGTGGAGACATTTTCCATCACATCAAACCGTGGTCAAGGCCAAAGGTAAATTCTGGGTCACAGTTCAAAGGATGAGATGACGCACAGAATCTTTTCTCGGAAATTGATTGGATACTACAAAGTCGTTCCACATAATTTATCTACAAGCAAGAAAAAAATTCAGTTGTCAAAAGAGTTAAACTTTCTTTATTCAAACACACAATTCCTAATAATGTGTGTTTGACAAATAGCAATAATTAAAAATAAAACAAGCAAGCACCTATGGCTTTCCCATGAGTCTAAGTAAAAATGTCAGCTTCCATACTTTGAGTCGTGTCAAAATTTCGAAGTTCCATATCGTTTGAGAAACATTGAGGTAAATCTTGTTATTTTTGTGAATTGTCCACCGAATGTAGATTGATATGTGGTACATCAAGCTATGTCAAGCATATAGACTCCTCACCAGAATAATTAGTATTGACTGAGTTGAAGAAAAAGAAGAAAATGACTGGAAACCTGTTTGTTTACTAGTAGTTGTTTGGGTATCGTCGGTGCGATTGACTGGACCCCCACGTTTATTTCATGTTCCCATTTCCATGCGTTTAAGCATAACCACAGACTGCAGTTTGTTGATGTTATCATGTTAATTCCTGACTCTCTGCATATATGACAAAAGATATTCAATTTATTTAGCATACAGAAATACTTGTCTGACAATGGTATCGAATGGAATACATCACAGTTTAATGGAACCCATATATTAGCCTAGCTTCCTTAATAATAAAACCTGTCTGAAGTCGCTAGTTGTCAAAGGTTCATGCAGCGTAATTCATCGTATGTGACAAAGTCCATAATTTTATTATTGATACGCCGTTAAACAAATGGTATACATAACTAAAATTTTGCTCTTGGATACAATTGAAATCGTGAAATGGTTTTGGCTACATTTTTTTTTCGTGTTCTGTTACATATAGCACAACCAGTCACACGATACATTTGACACTAAAGTGTTACTTTAACAAACAATGTCTAATAAGTAAACATTGTTGTACAATGCAGACACATCTCATATGATCTATTTTTTTTGAGATACCATTGAATTGCTTTGACATTGTTTTGAAGCAGAGATATTTCCACATGATGACATTTGTGCTTGGTTACATTTATACATGTACTTGTGTCAACACCGTATCATGCAGATATCCTGGACAAATAGATAAAAAGATATGTATCCCTGTAACGTTTCAGCAACTGGTAAATTTAAGCTTATTGAATTGAAGGATTTTGATAGTTGAATTCCTGTACTTTTTGATAAGAATGCCTATCATATCTGCTTTGATTGGTGATATGAAAGTGTTACGATAGTATTAGCATACACAGATTCGGATTTTGATATTTATGTTTACATAAACATTACCATATACACATGTAATGTGTATGTGTGTGCACTAATCGTGCAATAAGAAGCTTTACAGAGGATCAAGAACATCCATGTTGTTTATTTGTGACTATAATAGGTCACACCATGGATACAGTCGTACTTGAGGATGCTCCGTAGCCAATGTATGTATACGTCCCATTTATAAAGTATAGTATTAACTTAGAATGTGAGTTGACTTACCGTAATCTGTGTTTCACGCTCTGAAAACGGAATGAATACGGCCAACTGTCACATCTGTCAAACCACCCTATATTCTCTGGGTCGTGCATGTGTAACTTACCAGAACAGTGACTTAATAAAATTATGGCGCGATATTCAAAACTTAACATTAAACATTCCGGTTTAACGGCATGTGACATACATAATACAGGCATATTATAACTATCATGGCAAATCACTTTGAAATATGAGCAGCAAATGAAAAAAACTTTAACTCTTGAAAATAGGGCTCCGTACCGGTACTCAATGTGTATCGAAAACCAGTATTTTAAGTTCGATAGATATATCGGATCAAATGTTTCTGTATCAAACAAAATATTGATCATTAAGAGAAATAAATACACTGTGGAAAAATACCACATTTAGTTGTTTTTTGTCGATCAAATTTCATTGTGAGTGTTTTCGCATTGTAAAATCAACATTTTGCTAGAATAGAGAGGGGCTATCTGTGACCTGAGGTTATGAATATTAATGAGGAGTAGAGTAACACACAGAAACATTCCCGACAACAGGTAGCTAGGATGAGAAATTTTATAAATAAATATTTTAATGGATAGAAAGCAAAAACAACGCAGTGGTTCCCTTTCGAAGGTTGTAAGAACAACAAATACAATACTGGAGCACTTTCGCTCCACAGTCATTTTTCGTTCGATGTCATTATAAAGTTCCCGCCCACTCTAGATACTAGTCTTTACTGGATGTCATTTAGCCATGGCATCGAGTGTTTGATTGAAAACGCAGGCAGATTAAGAATGAATAATTTATGTTTATGTTTTCTTGGTCGTAAATGTAATATATTCAAACAAATATTAATTATTGGGAATGATTTTGCATTAACAAACCAAACCATGAAGAAAATGTTTTGACTTGAATCACATGCGAAATTACAAGAGGAACATTACGGCTGTTCGATTCAGAATTTTTCAATAGCTTCATTAAGACTTGTACATGCCTTCCTTTCAACTTTGTTCTTTTGTATTTATAGTTGTGTCATAAATAAAGATTGGCTTGTCTTCAAATTACTTGCTTACAAGATGATAAATAATAACAGATGATATTTTATATCATATTATTAAACTGTATTCAAATGTCATTGTGCAAATTGCTGCAACTTGGGTTCGAAAATAAGGAACCTCAATTAAGAGGCCACCTCTCTATAAAGGCCACTTTCATAATTTCCCAACAGTGGCCGTTTAATACAGGTTAGACTGTATATAGTATGGAAGTGATCAGGAGACCATCCTAAATTTAGTGTGAATTTGTGGATACAAAAATATACGCCAAATAACATACAATGATTAAAGGCAAAACCGGAAGTGCAAGAAGTAGCAAGAAATCGGCTTCTAAACTGGGATTCAACTCGAAAGAGTCCTTCAACGATGCATTGATGGTGGAACAGTATGCTGGAAGGAAGCAAAGAAGTACATGAATTGTGATTGTTGCCAGGACCTATTCTGCATCAGATGTATGGATTTTGATTCAAAGAAATAGGACATCTTATCAAAATCAGATACAATATGGTTTTGTCCACCATGCAGAATGACAGTCGAAAAGAATATTCTCACGGACAGAAAAATAGAAGAGAGGTGTAGGTAAATCAGGCAAGAATTTGAAGACAGAATTGAAGAACTTAAAAGAGAGGTAAAAGGGTTAATTGCTAAATTGGAAATGAACTTGAAATCTGACAAATCTGCACCAAACAAATACAAAATTGTTGCTGAAATTATGTAGCGAGCAGAGAGGGAAAACAACATAGTCTATTTGGAGTTCCAGAACAGTCCCATCATGACGGAAAGAAACATATGGAAGAAAATGCTAAAGTTGTAGGAAATTTATTAGAAGTCTGTGGAGTGTCAAACAAAGATAGGCCTAGAAAAATTATATGATTGGGAAAGAGACCAGAGTCTAGTGACATAACCAATAACAGCCAGCCTATTCTAGTTTGTTTTGAGTCGCAACAACCAAAGAAAGGTATCATTAAAGGAAGCAAAGCAGAAAGAAAACAATGAAACGGAGGATTATGTATACTGTGTCCGTGGACCGCCTTGGAGTAGAAAAATTGTGCGCCTGCCCGGAAACAATATATAAAGAGGAAACTTTTAATGCCATTTCAACTTGAAAATTGTGAATTGTTTATGCTTTTTAGCTTTTAATTGGCTATATATATGTAATAACTGAAAATCTTAAAATTTTTATAGGAAACATCTGATCATCATATAACTTTAGATTTTTATAGGAAACATCTCCTGATCATCATATAACTTTAGATTTTTATAGGAAACATCTCCTGATCATCATGTAACTTTAGATCTGGATATAGAGGCATTAGTTTTGTCTGCGTCCATTACTTACTTATTACTTATGAAAGATACAAATAGCCCTTGAACATCTATAATTAATAACACACATGAAGGCTAAATATTACTGCAAGCTATAAACTTAATTCAGTTTTGCTGTTGTCTGTCTGGACGGGTTGATTTGATCAAAACCGGTTACGTAAATATCATCCCCTTTTCTACCACTTCAATGATTATGAAAAAAATGAAGTTTAATCTGGCTTTATTTCTTTAATCATTACTGAAATCTAATATGGAAAGTTAAATATTTTCCTGAAGATTTTATATATTGGTCATCAGTTTGATTCTGAGTGTTTTTAATAAATGTATGTCTGTATGCAGAATGGTGCAACACAATAATATACATTTACAAATAATGCATTTTATGATAAAATTAATCATGGCATTTTATGACATTTGCTATCACCAAATTGAACACAATGAAAAAATCTAGTTTAAAGACATGAACAATTAACTGTAGTGTTTGTGCTATAAATCATCTCAAACCAATATATATGCATCACATATAGGTAGACTTATACAAAACACTAAAATAACACTAACCAGAAAGGTCATGTAATCAGAAGAGTTCTAATTAATCTGTGGTTTAAATGTTGGAACCCTTCAGAGGAAATTTCACACAGCATTATAAAGAGAATGAAAGAAAATATTGGAAATAGGTTCATGAAAATTCATAATCATATCACATTTGTTATGAATAAAAAATGTGTTTTAACGGTTGATGTATTTGACGAATTTAGTTACTTTGAGTGTATCTGAAATCTCAGTGTTTAAGAGAAGATGCATGCAATGTACTTTATTAAAATGAAAAATTATTATTCAGATATAATTCTCAAGCAGAAAATCAAATGAACCATCTTTGTGTAACAGAGGTCATTATTCATTTCAACGCCTCCGCCAGGAATCGAACCCGGGACATCTGGCGTACTAGTCTGAGGCTCAACCAATCAAGCTAAAGAGATGTTCTCTCTAGCCAGGGTTACATTTGTAAAAACAAAACAATTTAATGTTTATGTAACTGTTTCAGATCTGCCCAAATGGATGATGATGATTTTGATGACTTCGGTGGATTTGAGGTAATTTTGCTGTATTACAAAATGCTAGATTTAAGGTAATTTTCTGTATTGCAAAAGTAAGTTATACAGACCAATTCAACTAATTAATACAGTTGTTCAAGAAGATCTTGGTACATCTGTAAATAGATACTAAAGCTTTTTTTGATTTGCAACAAAGCTAGAAAATGGTTCAAACCTGTGACCTCTGACTTACAGAATACAATGTACTTCCACTGCATGTACACTCCTTAATTCTACTGT
This sequence comes from Ylistrum balloti, assembly GCF_031769215.1. NCBI lineage: Eukaryota > Metazoa > Mollusca > Bivalvia > Pectinida > Pectinidae > Ylistrum > Ylistrum balloti. Next base: position 123,266 of record NW_026781865.1, on the reverse strand, counting down.
CTTCATCTCCGGTTTTTGTAACCCAAGTCAAGTACACACAATGATATATAATTGAAATACAACAACATTGTCAGAGTGAGATTTGAACCAAGGACCTCAGTGCTCTGAGCTCCATAACAAGATGGACAGATCTTATTCTGCTACCTGACTAATGTGTGTCACTCTATCAATGTATTAATTTCAAAGCTTTAACCAATATTGCTGTGTCATGAAAATTACATGTGAAGTTTACTGCTTTATCTAGGCAGCTGAACCTGTTCCACATGCACCAGTTCCCACTGCCGGACAGGGACAGCTAGCAACCCCGTCCCCCTGGGGACTAATCACAACAGGTCAGTACTTCACCTGGGTAAATTACCTCCCTTTTAGATGTTCTTAGTCCTGCACATTTAAAATGTTGGAATTTTTAAGGGAAGAACTGGATCCATATATCAAAACCATTTTGGTCAATATATAATTTGACACGGAAAGAAGTAGTCATATGGAATAGAACTGTTTTAATCACACACACAGCTATTGATTTTTATATTTAGAGTTAATACAGCAAAAGATATTTTAAGCTTCTAGTAATCTATGCTGTCCCAAATGTATATTTCTGGGTGAAAGAAATGACAATCATGCAGGTTCTTTCCACTCATTTGGGAATGAGCCTTTTGGTTCCGTTTGGAAAGAAAATTGTTCAGTTATGAAGGAAATGTTAAGGAGTAAATGGTAAATTTGGGGAATTTAGCCATATTATGAAATAAGTCCAATTGGCAATGGGGCCCATATTCAGCTCCACAGGGCCCTCAGAAAAAGCCTTGCAATGTCTTTAGTAAACAAAACATACTGCATATACATACCAGGGCTGATCCTGGAGGGGGGCCAAATGGCCCTGGACATTTCAATATTGAAATTGTTCCATTTTTCTCTTTTGAATTTTACATAGAATGCCCCATCTTGTTTTTGATATTGACTAAAAATTTCTGAAATTGGCCTATTGCTCTCAGCTGCCAGGATTTTCATTTAGATACCTGTTACATTATACATTTTCCTCCTCAGTGTAAGCTATGATTTATATACCATTACTTCCTATTGCATTCCAATGGCAGAATATACTGGGTCCAGTACCTGTGATACGAGCTGTATATAGGGTTTTTCATTTGTTTATAGGGCTATAATGATACATGTTATCACTGATACAATGCATTTCATGATACACACCCTGATTTTATGATTTTTGTATACAGTGCATTTGCTGTGAGTAATACTTGTTGCTGATTTTAAAACTCAACTGCAACACATTAACATATCAGAACAAAATGAAAATGTGTATTGTATTCAAAGTATTTACTAACTTATAGGTAACACTTTTAAAAACATAAAATAAGCCTTTTTTTTGCTCTAGAGTAAAGAAATCTTTAAAAATCATTCACAACATGACATTGAGGACACAATATGTTTATCACCTATTTTAAATGATTACTAAATGATATATATTGAAAAAGCAAAACGATATCAAAATTTGAATCAGAGCATGAATATTGTCATACACATTGAATTGCGATGAATCTTTTCACCCTTATTTGTTTCCCCTGCTTTTCCTTTAACTAGCTTATAGTAATGTTGGAGCTAAGCCAGATTTGCTATGTAGAGAAAACAAATTCCCAGAAGTACTTGACCCAACGGTGACAAGTGGTCCAGGAGTGTCCAACCAGGATCAAAATGGGGCCACAGGCCAACATGTGGAGGAAGCCAGTGGAAGCTCTGCATCATCCCAGGCTTTTGAAGTACAGTTTCCAACTGGTGCAAGCGATTCTGTGGTAAGTGTAATGTGATTGTAAATGTACTACAGAATTATCAGTAACTGTCCACCTCTGTACCTGACTCATTTCAAACAAACTTAGTGACTGTGTCACACAACACAAATTGGGTGACCATGTCTCACAACACAACTGAGTGACTGTCTCAGAACACAAACTGAGTGACTGTCTCAGAACACAAACAGGGTGACTGTGTCTCAGAACACAAACTGAGTGACTATGTCTCAGAACACAAACTGAGTGACCGTGTCTCAGAACACAAACTGAGTGACCATGTCTCACAACACAAACTGGGTGACTGTCTTACAACACAAAGTGGGTGACTGTGTCTCACAACACAAACTGAGTGACTGTGTCTCACAACACAAACTGAGTGACTATGTCTCATAACACAAACTGAGTGACCATGTCTCATAACACAAATTGAGTGACTGTCTCAGAACACAAACTGAGTGACCGAGTCTCAGAACACAAACTGAGTGACTATGTCTCAGAACACAAACTGAGTGACTGTGTCTCATAACACAAATTGATTGACTATGTCTCAGAACACAAACTGAGTGACCGTGTCTCAGAACACAAACTGAGTGACCATGTCTCATAACACAAACTTGGTGACTGTGTCTTACAACACAGTGGGTGACTGTGTCTCACAACACAAACTGAGTGACTGTGTCTCGAAACAGAAACTGAGTGACTATGTCTCATAACACAAACTGAGTGACCGTGTCTCATAACACAAATTGAGTGACTGTCTCAGAACACAAACTGAGTGACCGAGTCTCAGAACACAAACTGAGCGACTATGTCTCAGAACACAAACTGAGTGACTGTGTCTAATAACACATACTGAGTGACCGTGTGACACAACACAAACTGAGTAACTATGTCTCAAAACACAAACTGAGTGACTGTGTCTCAGAACACAAACTGAATGACTGTGTCTCATAACACAGACTGAGTGACTGTGTCTCACAACACAAACTAAGTGACTGTCTCTCAGAACACAAACTGAGTGACCGTGTCTCAGAACACAAACTGAGTTACTGTGTCTCGTAACACAAACTGAGTGACCATGTCTCACAACACAAACTGGGTGACTGTGTCTTACAACACAGTGGGTGACTGTGTCTCACAACACAAACTGAGTGACTGTCTCGAAACAGAAACTGAGTGACTATGTCTCATAACACAAACTGAGTGACCGTGTCTCAGAACACAAACTGAGTGACCATGTCTCATAACACAAACTTGGTGACTGTGTCTTACAACACAGTGGGTGACTGTGTCTTACAACACAGTGGGTGACTGTGTCTCACAACACAAACTGAGTGACTGTCTCATAACAGAAACTGAGTGACTATGTCTCATAACACAAACTGAGTGACCGTGTCTCATAACACAAACTGAGTGACTGTCTCAGAACACAAACTGAGTGACCGAGTCTCAGAACACAAACTGAGTGACCATGTCTCATAAAACAGACTGAGTGACTGTGTCTAATAACACAATCTGAGTGACCGTGTGACACAACACAAACTGAGTGACTGTGTCTCAAAACACAAACTGAGTGACTGTGTTTCATAACACAAACTGAATGACTATGTCTCACAACAAAAACTGAGTGACTGTGTCTCAGGACACAAACTGAGTGACTGTGTGACACAACACAAACTGGGTGACTGTCTCACAACACAAACTAGGTGAGTGTGTCTCATAACACAAACTGGGTGACTGTGTCTTACAACACAGTGGGTGACTGTGTCTCACAACACAAACTGAGTGACTGTCTCGAAAAAGTAACTGAGTGACTATGTCTCATAACACAAACTGAGTGACCGTGTCTCATAACACAAATTGAGTGACTGTCTCAGAACACAAACTGAGTGACCGAGTCTCAGAACACAAATTGAGTGACCATGTCTCATAAAACACTGAGTGACTGTGTCTAATAACACAATCTGAGTGACCGTGTGACACAACACAAACTGAGTGACTGTGTCTCAAAACACAAACTGAGTGACTGTGTCTCAGAACACAAACTGAGTTACTGTGTCTCAGAACACAAACTGAGTGACCATGTCTCACAACACAAACTGGGTGACTGTCTCGAAACAGAAACTGAGTGACTATGTCTCATAACACAAACTGAGTGACCGTGTCTCATAACACAAACTGAGTGACCATGTCTCACAACACAAACTGGGTGACTGTCTCGAAACAGAAACTGAGTGACTATGTCTCATAACACAAACTGAGTTACTGTGTCTCAGAACACAAACTGAGTGACCATGTCTCACAACACAAACTGGGTGACTGTCTCGAAACAGAAACTGAGTGACTATGTCTCATAACACAAACTGAGTGACCGTGTCTCATAACACAAACTGAGTGACTGTGTCTCATAACACAAACTGAGTGACTGTGTCTCAGAACACAAACATGAGTGACTGTGTCTCATAACACAAACTGAGTGACTGTGTCTCACAACACAAACTGAGTGACTGTGTCTCAGAACACAAACTGAATGACTGTGTCACACAACACAAACTGAGTGACCGTATCTCATAACACAAACTGAGTGACTGTGTTTCATAACACAAACTGAGTGACTATGTCTCACAACAAAAACTGAGTGACTGTCTCAGGACATAAACTGAGTGACTGTGTGACACAACACAAACTGGGTGACTGTCTCACAACACAAACTAGGTCAGTGTGTCTCATAACACAGACTGAGTGACTGTGTCTCAACACAAACTAAGTGACTGTCTCTCAGAACACAAACTGAGTGACTGTGTCTCATTACACAAACTGAGTGACTGTGTCTCAAAACACAAACTGAGTGACTGTGTCTCAGAACACAAACTGAGTGACCGTGTCTCATAACAACACAAACTGAGTTACTGTGTCTCATAACACAAACGAAGTGACTGTCTCACAACACAAACTGAGTGACTGTGTCTCAGAACACAAACATGAGTGACTGTGTCTCATAACACAAACTGAGTGACTGTGTCTCACAACACAAACTGAGTGACTGTCTCCAAACACAAACTGGGTGACTGTGTCTCAAAACACAAACTGGGTGACTGTGTCTCATACAACAAACTGAGTGACCATGTCTCAGAACAGACTGAGTGACTGTGTCTCATAACCAAACTGAGTGACCGTGTCTCACAACACAAACTGAGTGACTGTGTCTCATAACACAAACTGAGTGACCATGTGACACAACACAAACTGGGTGACTGTGTCTCACAACACAAACTGAGTGACCATGTCTCAGAACAGACTGAGTGACTGTGTCTCATAACCAAACTGAGTGACCGTGTCTCACAACACAAACTGTGTGACTGTGTCTCATAACACAAACTGAGTGACCATGTGACACAACACAAACTGGGTGACTGTGTCTCACAACACAAACTGGGTAACTGTGTCTCATAACACAAACTGAGTGACTGTCTCACAACACAAAATTTTTCAAAATTATATTAAATTTTTTATACCCTGCCATTTTATGGTTGGAGGCATGATGTCAAACTGAACAGTGACTCCAGTGAGAATTTTAAAACAATTATATATTGAAGGAAATAAATTCAAAACCAATAAAAAGCTCCAACTTTTCATTGGGTGCAGGCCAGTTCATTCATGTCACTCTAAACCATACTTCTATTTTTGTTTGCTTTTTTGGTCACCTGAGCCGAAGATTGATTTGTCTGTCGTCGTGCGTCGTGCGTCATTAACTTTTCACATATTCAACTTCTTCTCAAGAACCACTGAATGGATTTTGACTAAACTTGGCACAAAGCATCCCCATGGGAAGCCGCTTCAAGTTTGTGAAGAAAAAGGGTGTGGCCCTAATAGGGGCCCCAGGAGGGGGAAAAAGGGGGTAAAATTAGGTAAATCTTTAAAAATCTTCTTCTCATGAACCAACCGTCAGATTAAGTTCATATTTGATATTTAGGGTCCTTATGGCAAGGTTTACAAAGTTTGCGAATGAAAAAAAAATCTGGTCAAAAACAGCCCCACTAGGGGGCGCTCAAAAGGGTCAAAAATTGAACTTTGACAGATTTCAACCAAATTTGCTAGAAAGCATCCCTTAGTCAAGAACATATGAAATTATGTTGAAAAAAGTGATTATGTCCCCTTTGGGGCCCATAGGGGGTGTAAAAGGGGCCATATCTAAAAACCTTATTTAAATGACTTCTTCTCAAGAACCAGTGGATGGATTTTGACCAAACTTGGCACAAAGCATTCCCATGGGAAGCCGCTTCAGTACCAAGCTCTGGCTTAGTAGTATTATATTTTTTGGGTCAATTAAACATCCATGATGGCCGCCATGGCCCCAGATTGGCTGATACATTTTGAACTTCTTCTCAAGAACCACTGAGTTGATCATGTCCAAACTTGATACAGATGTTCAGCACAATGTCCTGCATAAGTGTTGTTACTTTTTGGTTTGATTCAAAATCCAAGATGGCTGCCATGGCCTCTGATTTGCTGAGACATTTTCAACTTCTTGTCAAGACTCAAGAACTACTGGTTTGATCATGTCTAAACTTGATACAAATGTTCTACAGAAGGTCCTGGCAAGTGTTTTAACTTTTTGGGGCGATTCAAAATCCAAGTTGGTACAGATGTTTTACACACGGTCCTGCACAAGTGTTGTTACATTTTTGCAGCATTTTAAAATCCCCAGATTATTGACATATATTCTTCAGGTGACCGTTAAGGCCTCTTGGGCCTCTTGTATATTAATGTTGTCAATTTCATGGCTTTTATTTTCCAGGACATCAACCTTGATGAGGTGACATTGGCAAACAACATCTTAGATGGTCAGTTCCTGTCATCTTTGCCTGTGTCCAGTAGTCAAAGCAGTCATCCATCTTTGGCATCTGCTGTTGGCAAACAAAGCTCAATAGATAGTCAGAAAGGGTCAAATCTTGACTCTGTACTAGGAGAGAGTTTGCACCAAAGTTCTGTTCATGGCCAAAATCAAACAAACACTGCCGGAATTGAAAGGCAAGGTATGACACAAAATTTATCACAAACCAATCAGTCTAACAGTGGTAGATCAAGAGCATCCAATTCTTTTTCTTCCGACCGAAGATTATCGTCTGGGACTGAATCAGATAGGAAAGCGTCCTTGTCCAGTGACCATTCCTTTACACTAGGTACATGGGAATCAGACGTGTTCAATTCAGTGCAAACAAGTGTTACAAAGACAACAGTACCAAAACCATCGTCTGGTATGACTCCAGCGTCCCTATCTTCAAGTCTTCTGCCTGGTGTGGCACTGCCAAAATCAAATAGACAGGTAATGGTATTCAATACTTACATTTAGTCTAGTGTGGCACTGCCAAAATCAAATAGACAGGTAATGATATTCAATACTTACATTTAGTCTGGTGTGGCACTGCCAAAATCAAATAGACAGGTAATGGTATTCAATACCTACATTTAGTCTGGTGTGGCACTGCCAAAATCAAATAGACAGGTAATGGTATTCCATACTTACATTTAGTCTGGTGTGGCACTGCCAAAATCAAATAGACAGGTAATGGTATTCGATACCTACATTTAGTCTGGTGTGGCACTGTCAAAATCAAATAGACAGGTAATGGTATTCAATACTTACATTTAGTCTAGTGTGGCACTGCCAAAATCAAATAGACAGGTAATGATATTCAATACTTACATTTAGTCTGGTGTGGCACTGCCAAAATCAAATAGACAGGTAATGGTATTCAATACCTACATTTAGTCTGGTGTGGCACTGCCAAAATCAAATAGACAGGTAATGGTATTCAATACCTACATTTAGTCTGGTGTGGCACTGCCAAAATCAAATAGACAGGTAATGGTATTCGATACCTACATTTAGTCTGGTGTGGCACTGTCAAAATCAAATAGACAGGTAATGGTATTCAATACCTACATTTAGTCTGGTGTGGCACTGCCAAAATCAAATAGACAGGTAATGGTATTCAATACCTACATTTAGTTTGGTCAAGCATTTTCAACAAGGATAAGTTGATTTTGATTTTCTGTGATAAACTTTGGTTTGTTATGAAAGGAAATCTTGTAAAATTGAAGTTGATTTAAAAAGATTTTACCATACAGACTTCGTTGAAATAATGAAGAATACAATTTACAAGAAAATGTCATTTGATTCTTTTGTATCCTTGCAATATGTCCTCTTTTTAAGTTCAAGATAAAGATGAAAGACCATGAAGTTTAATTTTGTAGCAGTTCTCCATGCCAACTGATACTTAATGCTCCTTTACTATCAAACTTGTAAATGATAGCATGTATATGCAATCTTTGTATGATTACTGTTATCAACTGTTTATTCTTTTGCTTACGTTACTTCATGGACTGTGAAGTGGTTTAGTAATGTTTAGAATTCTGTGAATGGAAGTGAAGTAATCACTCATACCTAAAAATTGTATGGCACAGATGAAGTGATGATATTTTTATTCATTTGTGATACTTTTGAATGCATATTAATTTGACAAATTAGAGGTAAAAAGTAACATACATCACAGTTAAATTTTGCAATTTTGGTAGTATATACCCTTAACACAAACAGCTACAGTGTGTATTAGATCATATACCCCAAAATCTCAAGTGCATCACAAGTGTAATGTGTAAATTGACATGTGCATCATAGGTATACTGATTTTAGTGGCATATACCCTTAAAAAAGCAATATATCTCTAATTATAATTGCCACCTAACTGACTGTTAATTTATAAACTGTGGTATTTTTCGGTAAAAATTTCAAAAATGTCTGGTTACAACTTTATATTTTTGTTAATGACAGGAAGAGATATCATTACCTAACCAAGCTGTAATTAAGGAGATGACACAGATCCGGTCAGAAAGTCAGGCTGCGGTCAAGACGGTTGTACAGGAATATAAGGTATATTATTCTACTCCTGTACCACTATTGTATCTACATAGATGCCAACGTATAAAAAGGACCTTTTTTATTAAGGAAGTGAAGAGGATAGTGTCAATGATGACCATTTCATAAAAAACAAAAGTTATAATTTTTGATATTATATGGTCATCTATTTGTCGACGATACAATGAAAAACTTTGGGATACAAGCAGAATGTCTATGCAAAGTTGTTATTTTTACAAGATTTCATGATTATGAGGCATTAAAACTTGAATGAATCAAGTATGAAAAACAATTATGATGGTATTACAATACTTTAATTTTAAAGCAACATCACTAATGTAAACATGGCCAATTAAAATGGGTTGAAATCTGTATGGAAATATTTCCATCAAAATTCTACTAAAACCTTGTACATGCATGTAGCTCATATGGTTCATTCCAATATATATTTACAGCCAGTATATCTTGGCTCTCTTTAAACTTCTGTGTTCGTATATCTGTCTAATTCTTTCATAATATTCACAGTTTTGAATATGTTATTTGTGTAGAGATCAAACCTCTGTGTTTTTATCACAGGATCTGATGCAGACAACCCTGCGAAGCGAGCGAGAAATAATTGAAGGACAAGTACGTGTGTTGATACAGGAACAGGAAGACAAGTTTAAGAGCATGCTCAGTGAGCAGGTAAGGGTTCTGAAAACATGTACCTCAGGGAATAGATTGGCGGAAGGTTTGTGAATTATCTGAAATCTGGCCTACTATTTATGGAAACACTTTCATGCGCAAATATACCTTTTGTTCTCAGGAACAGACTCAAATTCTTTAGGTAATAAATCAGATTAATCTGAATACATATTTAATGAATTCAAGATTCAGTGAATTGAAGGAATTTCAAAAAGACTCTGATGTTATTGTCAGTGTTTAGGGTTTCCCATTTTTACTGCTATTTCATGATTTATGGGAGTTTGAAAAAAAGATGGATTGAGGCTCGAGCACAGATTTCGTGCTTGAGCATGAAAAGGATTTCATTAACACAGGTTGGGTGTTTTATTTTGATTTGTACAGAGTTCTGGCCCTTTATTCACAAACAGGTAAAAGGCAATAGAATCCTTATCATTATAAAATGCTTTTGAAAAGAAATAAAACATTATAAAGTTATTACAATTTACAGAAGCCATCTTCTGTTATCAGTTCATGTACAATGATTTCTACATTCAGCAGTATAATGTTTTTGTTCACTACAACCCTGTATTGAAAAATACTTGGCTTTTTCTTGAAGATTTTGTGATCCAAGAGATACAAAAGGAACAGCACTGAAGTATGGAGTCATATAAAAGTGTTTTCTAAAAGTAGTACTCTTAATATATATAGTAATATATAGTATATATATAATATATAGTAGGTCTCTTAATATGCATTTGGTGTTAATGGAACGGAACTACAATGGGGAGTTTTTAAAAGTTTAAAAGTGCCTCAATAAAATCAGCCTCTCTAGTATGTTTGATTGTCGTTGGCAACAGATGATATATCATTGCTGTTTTTTTCTGCTTAAACAGCGATCTCATTTTGAAGAGAAATTGGCAGAGGAACGAATTAAAATGGCAGAATCAAAGATGACTGCTCTGAAAGAAAAGGCTGAAGAGATACAGGTATAAAAATGTTCCAGATTTTGATCTTGATTAAATCATAATGCAGTGTATGAAACAGAAAATGGGAAAATGGATAACCTCCACCTTCACATTTTAAAATGCTCTTATATTGTATTGTGTATGTTTGTTTGGTTTATGGCCCTGTGAAAAGCCAGGCCCATTTGAAGGTAGTGTGTCCTTGAAGTGACTGCTGCATATGATCTGCCATTACATCTAGCTAAATTACCTTGTAAATATCACAGTTTAATATTTCATTAAATTGTCCCGTTGAAATTTTATGTTTCCTACTTTACAGAAAGAGTTTGAGGATTTTCTGAAAATGGAACGAGAGAAAAATCAAAATAATCTACAAAGTGCTTTAGAGGTGTGTATGCCTACAGATGGTTTCTACTATAAACTTGTAGCAGGGCAAACTATTAGAGTGTACCTAGACCATGTTTCCATTTAACAGATAAATTATCCTGTTCTGTATTATGAAAATATTTTTAAATGATCACATTTTGTTCAAGTTTTCTTTTAGAATTTTTTTTATCATAAGAGAGTCTCTTTAATATATTTGGATTTTTAATACTGTTATAGTCTATAACATGAAATTATGTTTTCTGGAAATTAACAAGTGTTTATAAACAGAAAAAAACACCAAAAAACACCAAGAAAGTGTTTAATGACTGATGTTCCTCTTGACATGCATGACATAGGCAACTTAAGTGCATTACTAATGAAACATTTTTTACATAGATAAAAATTGTCTTGAAATATTTGCCAATTATTTTGAGGGAAGTGAGATATATTTAAATAAATAAGATCCATTTTGAAAATGCCAATCTGATATTTTTTTGGAAGTAGTTAGATTTAGGATACAAAGCAGAAGCTGTGAAATACAGTAATAAATCAGACCTCAGTAATAAGTCAGACCTCAGTAATTAATCAGACCTAAGTAATAAATCGGACCTCTGTTATAAGTCAGACCTCAGTAATTAATCAGACCCTTAGTAATTAATCAGAACTCAGTAATAAGTCAGAGCTCAGTAATAAATCAGACCTCAATAATAAGTCAGACCTCAGTAATAAATCAAACCTCAGTGATAAGTCAGACCTCAGTAATCAATCAGACCTCAGTAATTAGACAGACCTCAGTAATAAGTCAGACCTCAGTAATTAATCAGACCTCAGTAAGTAATCAGACCTCAGTAATAAGTCAGACCTTTGTTATAAGACAGACCTCTGTTATAAGTCAGACCTCAGTAATAATTCAGACCTCAGTAATAAATCAGACCTCAGTAATAAATCAGACCTCAGAAATGAGTCAGACCTATATAATAAGTCAGACCTCAGTAATTAATCAGACCTCAGTAATAAATCAGACCGCAGTAATTAATCAGACCCCAGTAATAAATCAGACCTCAGTAATAAGTCAGACCACAGTAATAAATCAAACCTCAGTAATAAATCAGATCTCAGAAATGAGTCAGACCTTTGTTATAAGTCCGACCTCAATAATAAATCAGACCTCAGTAATAAGCCAGACCTCAGTAATGAATCAGACCTCAGTAATAAGTCAGACCCCAGTAATCAATCAAACCTCAGTAATAAATCAGACCTCAGTAATAAGTCAGACCTCAGTAATAATTTAGACCTTAGTAATAAATCAGACCTCAGTAATAAGTCAGACCTCAGTAATAATTCAGACCTCAGTAATAATTCAGACCTCACTTATAATTCAGACCGCAGTAATAAATCAAACCTCAGTAATAATTCAGACCTCAGTAATCAATCAGACCTCAGTAATAAGCCAGACCTCAGTAATGAATCAGACCTCAGTAATAAGTCAGACCCCAGTAATCAATCAAACCTCAGTAATAAATCAGACCTCAGTAAGTAATCAGACCTCAGTAATAAGTCAGACCTCAGTAATAAATCAGACCTCAGTAATAAGTCAGACCTCAGTAATAATTCAGACCTCAGTAATAAATCAGACCTCAGTAATAAGTCAGACCTCAGTAATAAGTCAGACCGCAGTAATAAATCAAACCTCAGTAATAATTCAGACCTCAGTAATCAATCAAACCTCAGTAATAAGTCAGACCTTTGTTATAAGTCAGACCTCAGTAATAAGTCAGACCTCAGTAATAATTCAGACCTCAGTAATAATTCAGACCTCAGTAATAATTCAGACCTCAGTAATAAATCAGACCTCAGTAATAATTCAGACCTCAGTAATAAATCAGACCTCAGTAATAAGTCAGACCACAGTAATAAATCAAACCTCAGTAATAATTCAGACCTCAGTAATAATTCAGACCTCAGTAATAATTCAGACCTCAGTAATAAGTCAGACCTCAGTAATAAGTCAGACCACAGTAATAAATCAAACCTCAGTAATAATTCAGACCTCAGTAATCAATCAGACCTCAGTAATAAGTCAGACCTCAGTAATAAATCAGACCTCACTAATAAGTCAGACCTCACTAATAAGTCAGACCTCAGTAATAAATCAGACCTCAGTAATAAGCCAGACCTTAGAAATAAATCAGACCTCAGTAATGAATCCGACCAAAGTAATAGATCTCACCTCAGTAATAAGTCAGACCTCAGTAATTAATCAGACCTCAGTAATAAATCAGACCTCAGTAAGTAATCAGACCTCAGTAATAAGTCAGACCTTTCTTATCAGTCAGACCTCTGTTATAAGTCAGACCTCAGTAATAATTCAGACCGCAGTAATAAATCAAACCTCAGTAATAATTCAGACCTCAGTAATAAATCAAACCTCAGTAATAATTCAGACCTCAGTAATAATTCAGACCTCAGTAATAAGTCAGACCTTAGAAATAAATCAGACCTCAGTAATAAGTCAGACCCCAGTAATCAATCAAACCTCAGTAATAAATCAGACCTCAGTAAGTAATCAGACCTCAGTAATAAGTCAGACCTTTGTTATAAGTCAGACCTCAGTAATAAGGCAGACCTCAGACCTCAGTAATCAATCAGACCTCAGTAATAAGTCAGACCTCAAGTCAGACCTCAGTAATAAATCAAACCTTTGTTATAAAATCAAACCTCAGTGATAAGTCAGACCTCAGTAATAAATCAGACCTCTGTTATAAGTCAGACCTCAGTAATAAATCAGACCTCAGTAATAAGTCAGACCTCAGTAATAAATCAGACATCAGTAATAAGTCAGACCTCAGTAATAAATCAGACCTCAGTAATAAGTCAGACCTCAGTAATAAATCAGACCTCAGTAATAAGACCTCAGACCTCAGTAATAATCAGACCTCAGTAATAAATCAGACCTCAGTAATAAATCAGACCTCAGTAATAATAGACCTCAGTAATAAGCCAGACCTTAGTAATAAATCAGACCTCACTAATAAGTCAGACCTCAGTAATAATTCAGACCTCACTAATAAGTCAGACCACAGTAATAAATCAGACCTCACTAATAAGTCAGACCTCACTAATAAGTCAGACCTCAGACCTCAGTAATAATCAGACCTCAGTAATAAACCTCAGACAGACCTCTGTTATAAGTCAGACCTCAGTAATAATTTAGACCTTAGTAATAAATCAGACCTCAGTAATCAGTCAGACCTCAATAATAATTCAGACCTCAGTAATAAATCAGACCTCAGTAATAAGTCAGACCTCAGTAATAAATCAGACCTCAGTAATAAGTCAGACCTCAGACCCTCAGTAATAAGTCAGACCTTTGTTATAAGACAGACCTTTGTTATAAGTCCGACCTCAATAATAAATCAGACCTCAGTAATAAGCCAGACCTTAGAAATAAATCAGACCTCAGTAATGAATCCGACCAAAGTAATAGATCTCACCTCAGTAATAAGTCAGACCTCAGTAATAAATCAGACCTCAGTAATAAATCAGACCTCAGTAATAAGTCAGACCTCAGTAATAAGTCAGACCTCAGTAATAAGTCAGACCTCAGTAAAAATTCAGAAGGCAGTAATAAGTCAGACCTCAGTAATAAGTAAGACCTCAGTAATAAGTCAGACCTCAGTAATAATCAGACCTCCGTAATAAGTCAGACCTCAGTAGTAAATCAGACCTCAGTAATAAATCAGACCTCAGTAATTAATCAGACCTCAGTAATTAATCAAACCTTAGACCACAGTAATAAATCAGACCTCAGTAATAAATCAGACCTCAGTAAGTAATCAGACCTCAGTAATTCCGACCAAAGTAATAGATCTCTCAGTAATAAGTCAGACCTCAGTAATTAATCAGACAGTACAGACTCAGTAATAATTCAGACCTCAGTAATCAATCAAACCTCAGTAATAAGTCAGACCTCAGTAATAAGTCAGACCTCAGTAATAAGTCAGACCTCAGTAATAAGTCAGACCACAGTAATAAAATCAAACCTCGGTAATAATTCAGACCTCAGTAATAATTCAGACCTCAGTATTTAATCAGACCTCAGTAATAAGTCAGACCTCAGTAATAAGTCAGACCTCAGTAATAAATCAGACCTTTGTTATAAGACAGACCTCTGTTGTTATCAGTCCGACCTCAATAATAAATCAGACCTCAGTAATAAGCCAGACCTTAGAAATAAATCAGACCTCAGTAATAATCAGACCTCAGTAATTAATCAGACCTCAGTAATAAGTCAGACCTCAGTAATAAGTCAACTCGGTAATAAGTCAGACCTCAGTAATAATTCAGACCTCAGTATTAAATCAGACCTCAGTAATAAGTCAGACCTCAGTAATAAAATAAATCAGACCTCAGTGATAAATCAAACCTCAGACCTCAGTAATAAATCAGACCTCAGTAATAATCAGACCTCAGTAATAAGTCAGACCTCAGTAATAATCAGACCTCAGTAATAATCAGACCTCAGTAATAAGTCAGACCTCAGTAATAATTCAGACCTCAGTAATAATTCAGACCTCAGTATTTAATCAGACCTCAGTAATAAGTCAGACCTCAGTAATAAGTCAGACCTCAGTAATAAGTCAGACCTCAGTAATTCAGTAATAAATCAAACCTCAGTAATAATTCAGACCTCAGTAATCAATCAGACCTCAGTAATAAGTCAGACCTTTGTTATAAGTCAGACCTCAGTAATAATAATCAGACCTCAGTAATCAGACCCCAGTAATAAGTCAGACCTCAGTAATAAGTCAACTCGGTAATAAATCAGACCTCAGTAATGAATCAGTAATAATTCAGACCTCAGTAATAAGTCAGACCCCAGTAATCAATCAAACCTCAGTAATAAATCAGACCTCAGTAAGTAATCAGACCTCAGTAATAAGTCAGACCTTTGTTATAAGACAGACCTCAGTAATAATTTAGACCTCAGTAATAAATCAGACCTCAGTAATAATTCAGACCTCAGTAATAAATCAGACCTCAGTAAGTAATCAGACCTCAGTAATAAGTCAGACCTTTGTTATAAGACAGACCTCTGTTATAAGTCCGACCTCAATAATAAATCAGACCTCAGTAATAAGTCAGACCTCAGTAATAAATCAAACCTCACTAACAATTCAGACCTCAGACCTCAGTAATTAATCAGACCTCAGAAATAAGTCAACTCGGTAACAAATCAGACCACATTAATAAATCAGACCTCAGTAATAAGTCAGACCTCAGTAATAAGTCAGACCTCAGTAATAAATCAGACCACAGTAATAAATCAAACCTCAGTAATAATTCAGACCTCAATAATAGATCAGACCTCAGTAATTAATCAGACCTCAGTAATAAGTTAGACCACAGTAATATATCAGACCTCATAAGTCAGACCTCTGTTATAAGTCAGACCTCATTGATAATTCAGACCGCAGTAATAAATCAAACCTCAGTAATAATTCAGACCTCAGTAATAAGTCAGACCCCAGTAATAAGTCAGACCACAGTAATAAATCAGACCTCAGTAATAATTCAGACCTCAGTAATAAGTCAGACCTCAGTAATAAATCAGACCTTAGTAATAAGTCAGACCTCAGTAATTCAGTAATAAATCAAACCTCAGTAATAATTCAGACCTCAGTAATAAGTCAGACCTCAGTAATAAATCAGACCTCAGTAATAAGTCAGACCTCAGTAATTAATCAGACCTCAGTAATAAATCAAACCTCAGTAATAAGTCAGACCTCAGTAATAATTCAGACCTCAGTATTAAATCAGACCTCAGTAATTAATCAGACCTCAGTAATAAATCAGACCTCAGTAATTAATCAGACCCCAGTAATAAATCAGACCTCACTAATGATTCAGACCTCAGACCTCAGTAATTAATCAGACCTCAGTAATAAGTCAGACCTCAGTAATAATTCAGACCTCAGTATTAAATCAGACCTCAGTAATTAGTCAGACCTCAGTAATAAGTCAGACCTCACTATTAAGTCAGACCTCAATAATAAATCAGACCTCAGTAATAAGCCAGACCTCAGTAATAAATCAGACCTCAGTAATAAGTCAGACCTCAGTAATAAATCAGACCTCAGTAATCAATCAGACCTCAGTAATAAGTCAGACCTCAGTAATAAATCAGACCTCAGTAATAAGTCAGACCTCAGTAATAAGTCAGACCTCAGTAATAAATCAGACCTCAGTAATAAGTCAGACCTCAGTAATTCAGTAATAAATCAAACCTCAGTAATAATTCAGACCTCAGTAATCAATCAGACCTCAGTAATAAGTCAGACCTCAAGTCAGACCTCAGTAATAAATCAGACCTCAGTAATAAATCAGACCTCAGTAATTAATCAGACCTCAGTAATAAGTCAGACCTCAGTAATAAGTCAACTCGGTAATAAGTCAGACCTCAGTAATAATTTAGACCTTAGTAATAAATCAGACCTCAGTAATAAGTCAGACCTCAGTAATAATTCAGACCTCAGTAATAAATCAGACCTCAGTAATAAGTCAGACCTCAGTAATAAGTCAGACCACAGTAATAAATCAAACCTCAGTAATAATTAAGACCTCAGTAATAATCAGACCTCAGTAATAAGTCAGACCTCAGTAATAAGTCAGACCTCAGTAATAAGTCAGACCTCAGTAATAATCAGACCTCAGTAATAAATCAGACCTCAGACCTAAGTAATAATCAGACCTCACTAATAAATCAGACCTCAGTAATAAGTCAGACCTCAGTAATAAATCAGACCTCAGTAATAAGTCAGACCTCAGTAATAAGTCAGACCTCAGTAATAAGTCAGACCACAGTAATAAAATCAAACCTCGGTAATAATTCAGACCTCAGTAATAATTCAGACCTCAGTATTTAATCAGACCTCAGTAATAAGTCAGACCTCAGTAATAAGTCAGACCTCAGTAATAAGTCATACTCCAGTAATAAATCAGACCTCAGACCCCAGTAATAAGTCAGACCTCAATAATAAGTCAGACCTCAGTAATTAATCAGACCTCAGTAATAAGTCAGACCTCAGTAATAAGTAATTAATCAGACCTCAGTAAGTAATCAGACCTCAGTAATAAGTCAGACCTTTGTTATAAGACAGACCTCTGTTATAAGTCAGACCTCAGTAATAATTTAGACCTTAGTAATAAATCAGACCTCAGTAATAAGTCAGACCTCAGTAATAATTCAGACCTCAGTAATAAATCAGACCTCAGTAATAAGTCAGACCTCAGTAATAAATCAAACCTCAGACCCTCAGTAATAAATCAGACCTCAGTAATAAGTCAGACCTCAGTAATAAGTCAGACCTCAGTAATAAGTCAGACCTCAGTAATAATTCAGACCTCAGTAATAAATCAGACCTCAGTAATAAGTCAGACCTCAGTAATAAGTCAGACCTCAGTAATAAATCAGACCTCAGTAATAAGTCAGACCTCAGTAATAAGTCAGACCTTTGTTATAAGACAGACCTCTGTTATAAGTCAGACCTCAGTAATAATTCAGACCTCAGTAATCAATCAGACCTCAGTAATAAGTCAGACCTCAGTAATAAATCAGACCTCACTAATAATTCAGACCTCACTAATAAGTCAGACCTCACTAATAAGTCAGACCACAGTAATAAATCAGATCTCAGTAATAACCTCAGTAATAAATCAGACCACAGTAATTAATCAGACCACAGTAATAAATCAAACCTCAGTAATAAGTCAGACCACAGTAATAAATCAGATCTCAGAAATGAGTCAGACCTCAGTAATAAATCAGACCTCAGTAATTAATCAGACCTCAGTAATAAGTCAGACCTCAGTAATAAGTCAGACCACAGTAATAAATCAAACCTCAGTAATAATTAAGACCTCAGTAATAATTCAGACCTCACTAATAATTCAGACCACAGTAATAAATCAAACCTCAGTAATAATTCAGACCTCAGTAATCAATCAGACCTCAGTTATAAGTCAGACCTCAGTAATAAGGCAGACCTCCGTAATAAGTCAGACCTCAGTAATAAGTCAGACCTCAGTAATAAATCAGACCTCAGTAATAAGTCAGACCTCAGTAATTAATCAGACCTCAGTAATAAATCAGACCTCAGTAAGTAATCAGACCTCAGTAATAAGTCAGACCTTTGTTATAAGTCAGACCTCTGTTATAAGTCAGACCTCAGTAATAATTCAGACCTCAGTAATCAATCAAACCTCAGACCTCAATAATAGACCTAAATAAATCAGACCTCAGTAATAATCAGACCTCAGTAATAAGTCAGACCTCAGTAATAAGTCAGACCTTAAGTCAGACCTCAGTAATTAATCAGACCTCAGTAATAAATCAGACCTCAGTAAGTAATCAGACCTCAGTAATAAGTCAGACCTTTGTTATCAGTCAGACCTCTGTTATAAGTCAGACCTCAGTAATAAATCAGACCTCAGTAATGAATTCGACCAAAGTAATCAATCTCACCTCAGTAATAAGTCAGACCTCAGTAATTAATCAGACCTCAGTAATAAATCAGACCTCAGTAAGTAATCAGACCTCAGTAATAATTCAGACCTCACTAATAATTCAGACCACAGTAATAAATCAAACCTCAGTAATAATTCAGACCTCAGTAATCAATCAGACCTCAGTAATAATTCAGACCTCAGTAATAAGTTAGACCACAGTAATAAAATCAAACCTCGGTAATAATTCAGACCTCAGTAATAATTCAGACCTCAGTATTTAATCAGACCTCAGTAATAATTCAGACCTCAGTAATAAATCAGACCTCAGTAATTAATCAGAATTCAGTAATAAGTTAGACCACAGTAATATATCAGACCTCAGTAATAAGTCAGACCTTTGTTATAAGTCAGACCTCGGTAATAATTCAGACCTCAGTAATAATTCAGACCTCAGTATTTAATCAGACCTCCGTAATAAGTCAGACCTCAGTAATAAGTCAGACCTCAGTAATAAATCAGACCTCAGTAATAAGTCAGACCTCAGTAATTCAGTAATAAATCAAACCTCAGTAATAATTCAGACCTCAGTAATAATCAGACCTCAGTAATAAATCAGACCCCAGTTATAAGTCAGACCTCAGTAATAATCAGACCTCAGTAATAAGTCAGACCTCAGTAATAAGTCAGACCTCAGTAATAATCAGACAGACCTCAGTAATAAATCAGACCTCAGTAATAAGTCAGACCTCAGTAATAAGTCAGACCTCAGTAATAATCAGACCTCAGTAATAAATCAGACCTCAGTAATAAATCAGACCTCAGTAATAAGTCAGACCTCAGTAATAATCAGACCTCAGTAATAATCAGTAATAAGTCAGACCTCAGTAATAATCAGACCTCAGTAATAAATCAGACCTCAGTAATAAATCAGACCTCAGTAATAATTCAGACCTCAGTACCTCAGACCTCAGTAATAATTCAGACCTCAGTAATAAGTTAGACCACAGTAATAAAATCAAACCTCGGTAATAATTCAGACCTCAGTAATAAATCAGACCTCAGTAATCAGTCAGACCTCAATAATAATTCAGAACTCAGTAATAAATCAGACCTCAGTAATAAGTCAGACCTCAGTAATAATTCAGACCTCAGTAATAATTCAGACCTCAGTAATGAATCCGACCAAAGTAATAGATCTCACCTCTGTTATAAGTCAGACCTCAGTAATAATTTAGACCTTAGTAATAAATCAAACCTCAGTAATAATTCAGACCTCAGTAATTAATCAGACCTCAGTAATAAGTCAGACCCCAGTAATAAGTCAGACCTCAGTAATAAGTCAACTCGGTAATAAATCAGACCTCAGTAATAAATCAGACCTCAGTAATAAGTCAGACCCCAGTAATCAATCAAACCTCAGTAATAAGTCAGATCTAGTAATAAGACCTCAGTAAGTAATCAGACCTCAGTAATAAGTCAGACCTCAGTAATCAATCAGACCTCAGTAATAAGTCAGACCTCAAGTCAGACCTCAGTAATAAATCAGACCTCAGTAATAAATCAGACCTCAGTAATTAATCAGACCTCTGTAATAAGTCAGACCCCAGTAATAAATCAAACCTCACTAACAATTCAGACCTCAGACCTCAGTAAGTAATCAGACCTCAGTAATAAGTCAGACCTTTGTTATAAGTCAGACCTCTGTTATAAGTCAGACCTCATTGATAATTCAGACCGCAGTAATAAATCAAACCTCAGTAATAATTCAGACCTCAGTAATAAGTCAGACCCCAGTAATCAATCAAACCTCAGTAATAAATCAGACCTCAGTAATAATTCAGACCTCAGTAATCAATCAAACCTCAGTAATAAGTCAGACCTTTGTTATAAGTCAGACCTCAGTAATAAGTCAGACCTCAGTAATAAGTCAGACCTCAGTAATAATTCAGACCTCAGTAATAAATCAGACCTCAGTAATAAGTCAGACCACAGTAATAAATCAGACCTCAGTAATAAATCAAACCTCAGTAATAAGTCAGACCTCAGTAATTAAGCAGACCTCAGTAATAAATCAGACCCCAGTTATAAGTCAGACCTCAGTAATAAGGCAGACCTCAGTAATAATTCAGACCTCAGTAATAAATCAGACCTCAGTAATAATTCAGACCTCAGTAATCAATCAGACCTCAGAAATAAGTCAACTCGGTAATAAATCAAACCTCAGTAATAAATCAGACCTCAGTAAGTAATCAGACCTCAGTAATAAGTCAGACCTTTGTTATAAGACAGACCTCTGTTATAAGTCAGACCTCAGTAATAAGTCAGACCTCAGTAATAAATCAGACCTCAGTAATAAGTCAGACCTCAGTAATGAATCCGACCAAAGTAATAGATCTCACCTCAGTAATAAGTCAGACCTCAGTAATTAATCAGACCTCAGTAAGTAATCAGACCTCAGTAATAAGTCAGACCTTTGTTATAAGACAGACCTCAGTAATAAGTCAGACCTCAGTAATAAGTCAACTCGGTAATAAATCAGACCTCACTAATAAGTCAGACCTCACTAATAATTCAGACCTCACTAATAAGTCAGACCACAGTAATAAATCAGACCTCAGTAATGAATCCGACCAAAGTAATAAATCTCACCTCAGTAATAAGTCAGACCCCAGTAATCAATCAAACCTCAGTAATAAGTCAGAACCCAGTAATAAGTCAGACCTCAGTAATAAATCAGACCTCAGTAATTAATCAGACCTCAGTAATAAGTCAGACCCCAGTAATAAATCAGACCTCACTAATGATTCAGACCTCAGACCTCAGTAATTAATCAGACCTCAGTAATAAGTCAGACCTCAGTAATAAGTCAGACCCCAGTAATAAATCAGACCTCAGTAATAAGTCAGACCCCAGTAATAAATCAGACCTCAGTAATAAGTCAGGACACAGTAATAAATGAGACAGCAGGGGTTGATTACTTAATAATTACATGGTACCAGTCTAAAACCTCAAATTTCCTGATTTCGTTGATGTGTCTGATATTTGAGTACCAATATTAATTAATTATCATAAGATTTCAAATTCACTTTCAAACTCTTTCTTTATGAAATTTGCATTATATGATAATAAAACTTGCTAAGTTAAACACAAAATATTGTACATTTTCACTGGAAGAAGAAAGACCTTCTTTTGATATAATTGTTTTATTTAAATTCCTTCCTTAAGAATTACATCCAGCATTGTCGTGTTTTACATTGATACAGCTATACCTGTCTATAACGGCAACAAGATAGAGCATAGGAAATTGGCCTTTATAGGCAGGTGATTTTTATATAGAGGTTCTACTGTTTGTGTTTTATTTGAACTTTAAACGAGTGACCTTTTAATGAAGGTTATTTCTTTCATAGAGCCAACCTTTAAGGCAGGTTTGACTGTGATATTAAATGTTTCCTTTTCATTCTAAATTCAGTATAATAATAAACAAGTTGATGTTGCAGGAAGAAAGAAGAGAAAACAGTAAAAAAGTAATGGAAGCCTTGGATCAGGAACGAGAGAAAAACAGAGAGCAACATTTAGAACAGAAGGTAGAAAATGAATTATCTAAAGCATGTTTAAACAATATTCACATTTGCAATACTACTTTGTAAGCCTACAACTGTAAAGATTGGTAACTAACACCAAACTTTACTCTCATCTCTCTATAGTAGTCTTCTATGAGCTTTTCTTTAACAAGGGAAATGAACTTCTGGGGAGATAAATTTCCAAATTGTCGTACTTCAAAAGTGTTCCATGTAAATTCTCAGATAATATTACGATATATAAAGAATAGTTCACATCACATCTTACTGGTAATTTCATCATAACATGATTCTTTGAAGACATGAATAATAGAATCTTTAACAGGAGCCTGTTTCATAGACAGGGATATCACAGACCAAGTATAAGAGTTTTGCTGGTCAGCACAAGGCTGGCCAATTGCTGACCATTCTGACACAAGGATGGAAATATTTCTGTTCAAGGAACAAACATAAATTTTATTTTTTTCTCACATACTTTAAAAAATCAGCAACAAATGGTAAGTTCTTGTGAAACCCAGGGCTCGCGCTGGCGATCGCCAATGGCGCCATTGGCGAAAGTGAAATGAGATTGGCGATTTCAAATTTCTATTGGCGAAAATGCCGATTACAGACATTTCCAGTCACCGATGACTGTACAGAGCAAAATCACTGGCATTTAACTTATTTGTAACGAGTGACACAGGTAAAACCTCTTCCATCTCTAACAACCACAGGATCACCTTGTGAAGTATGTGAGATAGAGTTATACCATCCCTAACAACCACAGGATCATCTTCTGAAATATACTCAACAAAAAAAGAAAGGCTAACATGTTTCCTTGGCGAATACCTGTAAATGAGTGAAAACAAAATGACGTTTGTGCAATAGAGACTACAAGGACATTGTTTGGGCGTCGTGTGTCTCCCCAAACAGTCTGCAACAGGTTGAGGGCCTACCAATTGAAAGCGCGGCGTCCCTACACTGGACCCAATTTGTTGCGATGTCACCGTAACAATCGGCGTAACTGGACCCGTGGTCACTGTCGTTGGGCCTTATGACAATGGAACAATAATCTGTTTTCAGATGAGTCCAGGTTTTGTCTGTAACACAGTGACGGAAGGCGCAGAGTGTGGAGGCGACGAGGGGAGCGTTTTGCGAACTGCTGCGTCGCAGATCGGGACCGCTTTGGCGGCAGAAGTGAAATGGTTTGGGGTGGTATTTGTGGGGGGACTCGTACCAGGCTTGTTGTGTTAAATGGCAATTTAACTGGCATACGATATCGGGACGAAATTTTAAGACCAGTGGTTCTGCCATTCTTAAGACGCCATTTTTTAATAGGATAACGCACCAGCGCACACCAGTCGCGTCAGCAGAACTTTCTTGCAGCAGAATAATGTACAGGTGTTAGATTGGCCATCTAAATCACCTGATTTGTCACCGATTGAGTATGTCTGGGACGTTCTTGGGCGATGCGTGAGAGAACGTCAAAATCAACCGTCAAACTTGCAGGAGCTGGCCCAAGCCTTGATCGCTGAATGGAACAACATCTCTCCTCGAATTATCCGCCGGTTTACGAGTTCCATGTGACGACGCTGCAATACTGTTTACTTAGCAAACGGTGGCCATACCTGTTACTAATGGTGTTACCTTTGGAATTGACCCAAACATCCTTTATAGTCGAATAAAATCAACTGAACGCAAAGTTTTATAATGAACCATGACTGCAGTTTTATCAGAATTGATCAATTACTTTATTCGTACATAATTGGTAAGGATTTATGAAGGGGTTAATTAATTAATCTTTTTTTGTTTAGTATATGTGAGAAAATGTTGTCTCTCTCAGGATTTATTGTATTATGTGTATATAATTATTAACAGCTTTTTTTCTTTCATTTTAGGAATTATTTAGGAAAGAATTGCAGGCGGAGCAGCAGAAACATCAAGAAATTATACAGAAGTCCCTGGCAGAACAGAGAGAAAAATTTCAAGTATTTAATTCATTCCTCATACTACCTTCTTAAATAAATTAGAGCTTAGAAATTATTTCAAAGTAAAGAAAAGATTAAGTTTACAATGAGTGAATATATTTTAGGCGTTTTCTTATTTCTTAGGAAATCTTCTTTCTTCAGGACTAAAGTTTTTTTTTAGGATTTCCATGTTTTTCAGTGAATTATTCTCTTATTTTATGCTTAATGTTTGGTGGCAGAATTCGGTTTTATGTAGTTGTATCGTATTCTAGATACTTAAATATACTTGTTTTACTACAATATGCATTGATTCTGACATGTTTAGTTGTGTGACTACAATATACAGTGATTCTGACATGTTCAGTTGTGTGACTACAATATGTAGTGATTCTGACATGTTTAGTTGTGTGACTACAATATGTAGTGATTCTGGTATGTTCAGTTGTGTGACTACAATATACAGTGATTCTGACATGTTTAGTTGTGTGACTACAATATGTAGTGATTCTGGTATGTTTAGTTGTGTGACTACAATATACAGTGATTCTGACATGTTCAGTTGTGTGACTACAATATACAGTGATTCTGACATGATTAGTTGTGTGACTACAATATGTAGTGATTCTGACATGTTTAGTTGTGTGACTACAATATACAGTGATTCTGACATGTTCAGTTGTGTGACTACAATATGTAGTGATTCTGACATGTTTAGTTGTGTGACTACAATATACAGTGATTCTGACATGATTAGTTGTGTGACTACAATATGTAGTGATTCTGACATGTTTAGTTGTGTGACTACAATATACAGTGATTCTGACATGTTCAGTTGTGTGACTACAATATACAGTGATTCTGACATGTTTAGTTGTGTGACTACAATATGTAGTGATTCTGACATGTTCAGTTGTGTGACTACAATATACAGTGATTCTGACATGTTCAGTTGTGTGACTACAATATACAGTAATTCTGACATGTTTAGTTGTGTGACTACAATATACAGTGATTCTGACATGTTCAGTTGTGTGACTACAATATACAGTGATTCTGACATGTTTAGTTGTGTGACTACAATATACAGTGCTTCTGACATGTTCAGTTGTGTGACTACAATATGTAGTGATTCTGACATGTTTAGTTGTGTGACTACAATATACAGTGATTCTGACATGTTCAGTTGTGTGACTACAATATACAGTGATTCTGACATGTTTAGTTGTGTGACTACAATATGTAGTGATTCTGACATGTTTAGTTGTGTGACTACAATATACAGTGATTCTGACATGTTCAGTTGTGTGACTACAATATACAGTGATTCTGACATGTTTAGTTGTGTGACTACAATATGTAGTGATTCTGACATGTTCAGTTGTGTGACTACAATATAGAGTGATTCTGACATGTTCAGTTGTGTGACTACAATATACAGTGATTCTGACATGATTAGTTGTGTGACTACAATATACAGTGATTCTGACATGTTTAGTTGTGTGACTACAATATGTAGTGATTCTGACATGTTTAGTTGTGTGACTACAATATACAGTGATTCTGACATGTTCAGTTGTGTGACTACAATATACAGTGATTCTGACATGATTAGTTGTGTGACTACAATATACAGTGATTCTGACATGTTCAGTTGTGTGACTACAATATACAGTGATTCTGACATGTTTAGTTGTGTGACTACAATATACAGTGATTCTGACATGTTCAGTTGTGTGACTACAATATACAGTGATTCTGACATGTTTAGTTGTGTGACTACAATATACAGTGATTCTGACATGTTTAGTTGTGTGACTACAATATACAGTGATTCTGACATGTTTAGTGTATAATTACAGGTAATGCTCAAGGAGAGTTTGGAAGAAGAAAGAAAGAAAGGAGAAGAGGCTTTACGTATCAAGGTTGCACAAATAGAATCAAAGAAAATGGTAAATTTAGAACACAGTCTTGATTGTTACATTCATCTGATTATGACAATCTATTATATATCCCCTCCATTTGTAATTGCTTTCCTCCATCACTTTATAATCGTTATCAGTATTTGTTTTATATAGTGAGGGGCTGCACGTTGGCCTAATGCTACTTCAGGTGAAGATAAATCTGAGGTGTTTAGTTCAGTGCTCCCTCTCTCCATGGCAACTTGAGTTTGTCAGGAAGCTGAGAAATGGACCAATCTGTGTTGTTGTTGTGGTGTCTTTGGACAAGACACTTAATACCAATTGCCAAGGAAGTCATGCAATGGACCTGTCATATGTTGCCCATTGAGAATGACATTAGCTACTACAGGAAATCTCAAAATAAACCCAACAAACAAACAATTCATATATGGACACATTAGTTGGTGTTTTGGTACATAATTAGCTATTAGGAGTATTAGTAGTAGTGTGTACTTACTAATGATATAACTAGAAATATTCTGCAGAGTGGATGTTGCGAGTGTCAAATTAGACATTTTTTGTTGAAGCATCCAATTTTAGTTAAATTTCATAGCTTTCAGTTCTATATGATATATATCATTTGCATGAATGATGTAACTAAGGTGATTCTACACAATGCTAAATATGATATACATTTCATGCATCAGTGACTTAGCTCAAAGTCTGTTAAAAAAGAATCGCACATTCAGTGTTTATCTGGAACATTGTTCAGTGTTACAGATGAGTGTGACCGTATAGCACAGTAGCATGATTGATCCACAGATTATTGGGCCAATGCTCAGTGTATTTGTAAATTATCAAGGTATGCTACATTGTGATGTTTAGTTTATGAAAACTAATTTCCTGAACAGGGGATGTATATGATGGTGTCCCCTGAATTCTGTTTTATGATGGGTTATCATGATATTGTACCAGAAAACTAGCATTTATCCCATTTGTAATACCAGACTATTCTATTGGATTCTATTGGAGAGCATATAGTGTTACACTTATCCATTCTTATGGCATCGCATCCTGTTTAGTTTTAAAAATCTAGTTCTAGTTTAAAATACAGTTTTCATGAACATAAAATGTAAATATGATTGAAGGAGCTATAGGTTTGAACAGTGTAATGATCAGCAAACTTTCTCATTTACAGCAGGATGAAACAATATACAAGATACAAATGGGGCTATACAGTTGTAACGCACCACACACCACACTGTAACAGTTAAGTCTCTGTACCACTGGCAACACTGCTGCTTACAGCTTTTTATAATAACTTTATTGAGAAACACCCAGAACAGCTCATATAGTAGCCTGTTGGTCTGTGCAATCACTGATGAAGATACAAGGTGTTTGCTTGGAAGCTCCCTACACATATTCATTTGTGTTTGTCAGGAAACTGAGAAACATGCTTGTCTGTGTTGTTGTAGTTGTGACCTATTATAAAACTCTTAACTCTAATAGCTCTGGAAAGTATGTGATGGGCCTCCAGTATGTTGTTCAATGTGATAACCATCAGTGAGTCTACTATAATGAGATCCTCTACTCCCTCTAAATAATCCTGTATGTTGTTCAATGTGATAACCATCAGTGAGTCGACCATCAGGAGATCCTCTCCTCCCTCTAAATAATCCTGTATGTTGTTCAGTGTGATAACCATCAGTGAGTCTACTGTAACGAGATCCTCTCCTCCCTCTAAATAATCCTATATGTTGTTCAGTGTGTGAACCATCAGCGAGTCTACTATAACAAGATCCTCTCCTCCCTCTAAATAATCCTGTATGTTGTTCAATGTGATAACCATCAGCGAGTCTACTATAACAAGATCCTCTCCTCCCTCTAAATAATCCTGTATGTTGTTCAGTGTGATAACCATCAGTGAGTCTACTATAACAAGATCCTCTCCTCCCTCTAAATAATCCTGTATGTTGTTCAGTGTGATAACCATCAGTGAGTCTACTATAACAAGATCCTCTCCTCCCTCTAAATAATCCTGTATGTTGTTCAGTGTGATAACCATCAGTGAGTCTACTATAACAAGATCCTCTCCTCCCTCTAAATAATCCTGTATGTTGTTCAATGTGATAACCATCAGCGAGTCTACTATAACAAGATCCTCTCCTCCCTCTACATAATCCTGTATGTTGTTCAGTGTGATAACCATCAGCGAGTCTACTGTAACGAGATCCTCTCCTCCCTCTAAATAATCCTGTATGTTGTTCAATGTGATGACCATCAGTGAGTCTACTATAACAAGATCCTCTCCTCCCTCTAAATAATCCTGTATGTTGTTCAGTGTGATAACCATCAGCGAGTCTACTGTAACGAGATCCTCTCCTCCCTCTAAATAATCCTGTATGTTGTTCAATGTGATAACCATCAGTGAGTCTACTATAACAAGATCCTCTCCTCCCTCTAAATAATCCTGTATGTTGTTCAATGTGATAACCATCAGCGAGTCTACTATAACAAGATCCTCTCCTCCCTCTAAATAATCCTGTATGTTGTTCAGTGTGATAACCATCAGCGAGTCTACTATAACAAGATCCTCTCCTCCCTCTACATAATCCTGTATGTTGTTCAGTGTGATAACCATCAGTGAGTCTACTATAACAAGATCCTCTCCTCCCTCTAAATAATCCTGTATGTTGTTCAATGTGATAACCATCAGCGAGTCTACTATAACAAGATCCTCTCCTCCCTCTAAATAATCCTGTATGTTGTTCAGTGTGATAACCATCAGCGAGTCTACTATAACAAGATCCTCTCCTCCCTCTAAATAATCCTGTATGTTGTTCAGTGTGATAACCATCAGTGAGTCTACTATAACAAGATCCTCTCCTCCCTCTACATAATCCTGTATGTTGTTCAGTGTGATAACCATCAGCGAGTCTACTATAACAAGATCCTCTCCTCCCTCTAAATAATCCTGTATGTTGTTCAGTGTGATAACCATCAGTGAGTCTACTATAACAAGATCCTCTCCTCCCTCTAAATAATCCTGTATGTTGTTCAGTGTGATAACCATCAGCGAGTCTACTATAACAAGATCCTCTCCTCCCTCTAAATAATCCTATATGTTGTTCAATGTGATAACCATCAGCGAGTCTACTATAACAAGATCCTCTCCTCCCTCTACATAATCCTGTATGTTGTTCAGTGTGATAACCATCAGTGAGTCTACTATAACAAGATCCTCTCCTCCCTCTACATAATCCTGTATGTTGTTCAGTGTGATAACCATCAGCGAGTCTACTATAACAAGATCCTCTCCTCCCTCTACATAATCCTGTATGTTGTTCAGTGTGATAACCATCAGCGAGTCTACTATAAAAAGATCCTCTCCTCCCTCTACATAATCCTGTATGTTGTTCAGTGTGATAACCATCAGCGAGTCTACTATAAAAAGATCCTCTCCTCCCTCTACATAATCCTGTATATTCATGGAGTAATAAATCCAGCAAACAAATGTTAGCATTACTTTTGACTTGTTTTAAGATGTTACACAAAAATTGTTTTCCTCTTTTTATTCTGGTTTTTTGCTGCATCGCAGAATGCATTGACATACAGTAAACTAGAATCTGATGTAGAAATTTAGAAATATTTGTAGGTTCCACGAACTTAGCACTATATAGTGTTGATGTAGTTGAGTACAGTGAATCTGTGTTGTACGATAATCCTGCATGTTGACTCATTTTCAATAATATTTAAAATCACTGCATTCATGTCAGGAATATTATTGTGGTTCTGTTTGTAACAAATGGTGTGTTGTGAAAAATATCTGATAAACAGATACGTTCAGGAGTTTAGGTGGGCAGAGTTGCTGGATAACAGGTTTTTTGGACACACAGATTCACTATCAATACTGCTCAACAGCAGTGCTTCACATGAGATACTAAAAATTTTGCCTGCTGGCATTAGTTGAAGAAATATCACATTAAACTGGAAAGTGAAACACAAACACCAGTTAAAGTAAGATTATTTCTGAATTACAGCTGGACAGCAAGGTTCACAAGAGACACATGGCTAGTCTAGATGTTTTCCTGGAAGGAGCCCGCCAGCAACTCTCACTCTTGATGGACAAGTCTGATTCAACAGATGTTGAGATGTTGCCACTGAATAGCTGATGTCACTGGAGACTGAACCCCTGAATCATTCCAATGTGTGCTTGAGCACTTCAGTAAACATTTTCACCTCCTGAATTAGTGTTGAAATACACAAATGGCTCAAATGTAATATACTTGTGTTAGAGTCAGGCAGGCACAAACAAATACTTCCCTATACTAGGTAGTGAATTACGTTCAGCAAATCAGACAATTTTGCTCTGGATCCTAGTCAACAGAAGCATTACTGTTTCTATGGCAGTTTTCTCAGGCCTGGTACGAGGGTTTTAGGAGGAATGTGAACATACCTGTGATAAGATAAAAGTCATTTGTTGATATATTTCATGGAAGTGTTTTAAAAAAAAATCTACATTTGGTTAAGTTTAGTTATCATTGATATAAATGAATCACATTTGTCAAAATATCCTTTCCCATGTAAAAACAGTTTTTCATAATGACTGTCTAATTCCTTTCATGTGTGGAAATCTGAAGGTCCTATATTTACATTTCATGTTACAACCTCCGATTGTCTCTGTTCATCTTGACTTTAGGAGTGCAGATACATTCTAGGTCATATGCACTAATATGATGTCATTTTGATCTATGTTACATCAATGCTTTGTTTGTTATTAACACACATCATAGCTTTATTTCAATCATTTAGATGATTATGATTTTCTGGAGGCTCTTCCAGTAAATAAGCACACAAGGTGAAAATGTTAAATTCTTGATAAAATAGACACAGTGATATTTCAAAATGATATCTGAACCATATATATATATATTGTGTTTAAACAGTTGTCAGATTATATTAATTGTCAATATATATGTAATCTGTGACAGGTAGATGATCATGGCATCTAAATCAAACTGCAATCATAATGACAGTCCAAAGACCATCCAATGGTTAAGTGAACAATTGTAGCATATGAACATGTATTGCCCTAATAAATATTGAGCAGGATAAGGAAAGTTCCTTCAGCTATTGATTGTTAGGACATGTAAAAAACAGTTAATTGTGGTACACACTACAATTAAATCAGATAATGTGGTCTTGTTGTTTCACTCTATAAAATCTAATGTTTACTAATATCCACTAAGCAGTGCTTATTTTATAGTTCTGCAAATGCCACATTTTGAATGGATAATCATAATAAAGGACATATTGCTGCTAAGAACCTTTCATACATGTACGTGTACCAGCTCAGAGACAACAATGGTTTGTAATAGTATGAGTGATACTGCGCTGGACATGGCAGCCAGAGATCATTATAGGTTTTTTCTTTACTGAAATTGAAATTTTCCATATTGTAGGGAAATTTTATTGTGAAAATATGTATGTTTCCAATGAAAAGATTTGTTTGTATAACCTAGACCTAAATTTATCGCTGATGGCAGTTGTATGATACAGTCCTTTGCTTGTATAGATCTGCAGTTTTTGTAATAGTAAGAACAGGTATGCTAGATGGCTTTAGTGAAATTCAGCCTCAGTGATTTGGCTGGTAGCACAATTTGTAACTCTTTCCAGATACAATTTGCTCTAAACCTCTTGATAAATGTTAATATCAATAGGGATAACCAACCCCCCCAACATCTCCTCACTACCACCACCACCACCAAACTTATAATTGATCCCTCAATATTTCCATTTTATTTCAGTTTCAACATAGAATGAGCCCCCTAAATTCCTATACTGATCTGTTTATGTCTTTGATCCCAGGATTTTTTTCTGTATCATTTTGATATTGAGTAATACTCCTTAACATTGAGATTATCCTGTGTGTACATTTTCTTTCACATCTATACAATATATTATTTATTTAGATATATCATTACATACAGATTTACTGATATGTACTCATTTTAAATTGCCAAACTTATATACAAGTACAAAAAACTTACATGTTATTTAAGAATCTTTGTCATATCCATTCAGAAAACTCAAAACATTTATTTTGATTTAAACAATTAATATCTGGTTGAAGGGTCATTATTATGTCTATCTAATATAGCAATGCTCCATGTGTTATGTAGAAAGGATGGGAAAAGGTTGTCTGTCCATTCAAATTTACATTTGTCTGTCTGCCTGTAGATTGAAGCGGTTTGTCTTTACCATTTCTAATATCACATAGATTTAATGCCTGTACAGCTATATTATAAGCTTACCCAGCAATAAGTCCAAGTCTGGAAATAAGCCCATTTGTTCAGCAGATTTATCAGCCAATGATATTGTCCTATAATAATCCTGTAATTTGTAGGTATCTTTAGATTACTTCAAGAACACACGACATGGAAGACTTTTATTTTCCCTTTCATTTCGTACGCCCTTTTTTTTAAAAAAAAAAAAATTTTTCTAAACATGCTAAAGTCTTCTAATTATATTTATTAGTCAGTGTTTTCTAAACATTGTAAACAGTAGAGGTGTTGTCTCTGTTTTTTTTTTTGGTTTTTGTTTTTTTTGTTTTTGTTTTTATAGCAGGGGAGGAGTGTCAGTTGGCTGACATTAATCTTCTTTTATTCATATATACACTATGTATACCTACAATCACTGCCATATATCATGGTTTATTCACTATATCTTTGAAATTGTTAAAAGAATAGTTGAGTTTGATTAAGTAGTAAGATATTTTTAATTGATATAGCCATATATAGAACTGTTATCTAAATGATACACACCAAACAAGCATTGATTTGAAGGGATCAAATTATGTATTATTGGCATTACTTTCCTCCTTATTTGATAGACCCTATATATAATATTATATTCCTATATGATATATATCATTATGTATGTATGAAAAAAATTCCTGTTGTCTGGTTGAAAAGGTGTCTTTATTTAAATTCATTTCCGAGCCATATTTATTCGATTTGAGCAGCTATGTGTCACAGCTTTAAACTATATTTGATAGAATTTTTAGTGAACAATGTAGTAATGATTTAATACACAAACTATTTGTTGTATTACTGTCAGCTTAAAGGTAAAGGATAGAAATGGCCAAAGTTGTTGAGATATAAATGACTAGTATTGTATTCTACAGGTAAATCAACAGTATTTTACTGGTGAATAAACTGTATTTTACAGGTAAATCAACTGTATTTTACTGGTGAATCAACTGTATTTTACAGATAAATCGGCTGTATTTTACAGGTAAGTCAACTGTATTTTACTGGTGAATCAACTGTATTTTACAGGTAAATCAAATGTATTTTACAGGTGAATCAACTGTATTCTACAGGTAAGTCAACAGTATTTTACTGGTGAATCAACTGTATTTTACTGGTGAATCAACTGTATTTTACAGGTAAATCAAATGTATTTTACAAGTAAATCAGCTGTATTTTACTGGTGAATCAACTGCATTTTACAGGTAAATCAACTGTATTTTACAGGTAAGTCAACTGTATTTTACTGGTGAATCAACTGCATTTTACAGGTAAATCAACTGTATTTTACAGGTAAGTCAACTGTATTTTACTGGCGAATCAACTGTATTTTACAGGTAGATCAACTGTGTTTCACTGGTAAATCAAATGTATTTCATTGGTGAATCAACTATATTTTACAGGTAGATATACTGGTTAATCACTGGAAGTTTATAGGTAATTAAATCACTAGTTTTTTTAGAGGTTAAATACTAAAATTTTATAAATAAATTGATGTATTGGGGAAAAAATCTGAGTTCATTTAAAAACATTTTTTGGGGACGGGGAGGGCACAACTTTGTGTTAAAGAAACATGCAAACTCTGAGATAAATCATAAAACATTACACCACAAGTGATATGTAATTATATAAACTGGGTTATTAATGGTATTTTATATATAAATTTGTGGGTATAAAGTTTGACAAGGTGATTTTATGTTTGAATAAAAAATAAGAAATAGAATTTCTATGACCAACCTTTATTTTTATCTCATTTTTTTAAAGTACAGGTAGTACATTGTACAATACATATGCTGAAGTTAAAATTCACGTCAGACAGAAGACTGATTAATTACGAACAATTCAATTGATTGTACGAAATCATATGTACTCTTACATGAGTTCATACAGAAGCAATGCCAAAGTATGGAAGAAGCCAAAATACAATACAATATTTATTCATTTGCTGAATATTTTCTTTGTGTACCAGACAGAAGTGCAAGTTTTAAGACAGACATATAATGTATAGAGGATTATACAAGTTTTCATTCATGTGTGACATATGAAAACAAGTCTTGGATTTTTTCAATTGATGGTACCTTTAGCAAGGTAAAATGAAAAAATTTGTGATGAGTTTTGTAAATCTCATATGAAATGGAAACAAATATGAGGTTCTGTTTATCACATGACGTAGACGCTTTTGCAAAGTATTCATGAAAGCAACAAAATTCAAAATTTGAAATTGTCAATATTCTCCCAATATACCTTTCCTTTGTGATGTCATAATACATATGACACCATGAAGTTTGGTCACAACAGGAACCTTCACCCAATCACAGCACCATTAGGTCAAAAAGATGTTATAACACAGATAGAAGGTAGGTATGTGATAAATATTGATATGCACTGGGGGTATATTTTAATGTCATAATGATAAACATGGCTATGATATTGTATACAAGTTAAAATGGTGGCTCAGTTATCTTGGCTCTACTTTTGTTAACAAATTGTACATTTTTAATGAAGTCTAGTAAGAAAGTGTAGGAAATCTTGATTGTTTTTATATCAAATTTATGGCCATTATGAATGACATAGTTTGATGGGCATATATATTGTGTGCTGTATTTGCATGCAGAGCTGTCTTTCAAACATTAGTTTCATACCTGCGCAGCTTAATGTAAGTAACTTTGTGTGAGAGTTCACAAGGTGAAATGTTCATACTATTTTGTACATATGATGTTGATTACATACATACTTGTACTAATGCTGCCCTAGACTTGGAGTATAAAATTTTGATAAATACAATCCTTTCTTACATAGGAGATAAAGCAGGAAAGAAATCTCATTACATAGGATTATTCTTTATCTAAACCAAGGTTTTACTGATAAAAATCTCAACACAACGGAGGAGATCCTTAGATATATGCTCTGATGTTCTTCATATTTATGAATTTTCATCTGAACACAGTTTTTTACTGGTTTATCACATATTCAGAGGTAACATTTTTTCCTACCTCTATATTGAAAATGTGTCTTGGCTCATGAGTAATGTTATCACTGTTCAACAAATAGTGTGCTAATGCTCCAAGTAGAAATATTGTTCTATACATGAAGCATTTCCTGTAAGACTATTAAAAAGGAGTTTACAATGTATTTGTTGACATTTGTCTGTGGCATGTAGCAATAATTGTATAGATGGCAATACTTTTATTGAAATTATATTATTCATTAATTTAAAACTTTGTTTTGTTGTCATGTTTTAATCATTGGAGGCATGAATTACCAGTAGTATTCACCATTTGTTATCACCAGGTTGTGACATGAAATCGCGCCTTGTGAACACATTTGCTTATATATGTAAACTTCCACTTGGTTTCGACTAGAAGTTTATACCAAAGACCCACAAGTTGATAGCACCCTTTAATGCAAATTTAGAGTTAGATATGGTGGAACCAAACAATGAATTGAATTGCATCCAATGGCTATTTCCTCGTTTGAGAACTCGTCAGTGATACTAAGGACTGAAGTTTTGAAGCCTATGAGGTGACTGAGGAAAATTCAAAGTGATTGAAAGTCAAAATGAGGAGGTGCAGTAGCTCCATTATTCAAGAAATTTCTTAATTTTCATATATAAGACCATTTTTTCAAGTATATGTGTATATGTAGGAGCTAGACTTACGTAATTTTAACAAGATTGTTCACATCTATATTTTTTATATCTGTTGGAGATAGTTTATCTTCAAGATTCATATCATACAATTTTTTTCTTTTCTCATTGTTATGATTTTTAAATAGAAATGGAATCAAAGGTTTCAACCATTTTGCATACACAATCAGGTATATTATTATTTCATATTGGAAGAATAAGTCATATCAGCAAATACCCTTCCTTGTATATATTTTCGAAATGTTAACATAGCCAATAATGGACACTATCACTACAGATTAAGCATAGTGAATTCCGCAATCGGGGAAATATCAATTCTGGAACAAACTACAGAATGAACTCTGGAGATGATTTGATACATACTACAGAATGAACTTTGGAGATGATTTGATACATACTACAGAATGAACTTTGGAGATGATTTGATACATACTACAGGATGAACTATGGAGATGATTTGATACATACTACATGATGAACTTTGGAGATGATTTGGATACATACTACATGATGAACTATGGAGATGATTTGATACATACTACAGAATGAACTTTGGAGATGATTTGTTACATAGTACAGAATGAACATTGGAGATGAGTTGATACATACTACAGAATAAACTTTGGAGATGATTTGATACATACTACAGAATGAACTATGGAGATGATTTGATAAATACTACAGGATGAACTATGGAG
Organism: Ylistrum balloti; assembly: GCF_031769215.1. Taxonomy (NCBI): domain Eukaryota; kingdom Metazoa; phylum Mollusca; class Bivalvia; order Pectinida; family Pectinidae; genus Ylistrum; species Ylistrum balloti. The sequence continues at coordinate 85,972 of NW_026781865.1, read as the reverse complement.
ATGATTTGATACATACTACATGATGAACTTTGGAGATGATTTGATACATACTACATGATGAACTTTGGAGATGATTTGATACATACTACAGGATGAACTTTGGAGATGATTTGATATATACTACAGAATGAACTATGGAGATGATTTGATAAATACTACAGGATGAACTATGGAGATGATTTGATACATACTACATGATGAACTTTGGAGATGATTTGATACATACTACAGAATGAACTTTGGAGATGATTTGATACATACTACAGGATGAACTATGGAGATGATTTGATACATACTACAGAATGAACTTTGGAGATGATTTGTTACATAGTACAGAATGAACGTTGGAGATGATTTGATACATACTACAGGATGAACTTTGGAGATGATTTGATACATACTACAGGATGAACTATGGAGATGATTTGATACATACTACAGAATGAACTTTGGAGATGATTTGTTACATAGTACAGAATGAACGTTGGAGATGATTTGATACATACTACAGAATGAACTATGGAGATGATTTGATACATACTACAGGATGAACTATGGAGATGATTTGATACATACTACATGATGAACTTTGGAGATGATTTGATACATACTACAGAATGAACTTTGGAGATGATTTGACACATACTACAGGATGAACTATGGAGATGATTTGCTATATACTACAGGATGAACTATGGAGATGATTTGTTACATAGTACAGAATGAACGTTGGAGATGATTTGATACATACTACAGAATAAACTCTGGAGATGATTTGATACATACTACAGAATGAACTATGGAGATGATTTGATAAATACTACAGGATGAACTATGGAGATGATTTGATACATACTACATGATGAACTTTGGAGATGATTTGATACATACTACATGATGAACTTTGGAGATGATTTGATACATACTACATGATGAACTTTGGAGATGATTTGATACATACTACAGGATGAACTTTGGAGATGATTTGATATATACTACAGAATGAACTATGGAGATGATTTGATACATACTACAGGATGAACTATGGAGATGATTTGATACATACTACAGGATGAACTTTGGAGATGATTTGATACATACTACAGAATGAACTTTGGAGATGATTTGATACATACTACAGGATGAACTATGGAGATGATTTGATACATACTACAGAATGAACTTTGGAGATGATTTGTTACATAGTACAGAATGAACGTTGGAGATGATTTGATACATACTACAGGATGAACTATGGAGATGATTTGATATATACTACAGAATGAACGTTGGAGATGATTTGATAAATACTACAGGATGAACTATGGAGATGATTTGATACATACTACATGATGAACTTTGGAGATGATTTGTTACATACTACAGAATGAACTTTGGAGATGATTTGTTACATAGTACAGAATGAACGTTGGAGATGATTTGATAAATACTACAGGATGAACTATGGAGATGATTTGATACATACTACATGATGAACTTTGGAGATGATTTGATACATACTACAGGATGAACTATGGAGATGATTTGATATATACTACAGAATGAACTATGGAGATGATTTGATAAATACTACAGGATGAACTATGGAGATGATTTGATACATACTACAGGATGAACTTTGGAGATGATTTGATACATACTACAGGATGAACTATGGAGATGATTTGATACATACTACATGATGAACTTTGGAGATGATTTGATACATACTACAGGATGAACTATGGAGATGATTTGATACATACTACAGGATGAACTATGGAGATGATTTGATACATACTACAGGATGAACTATGGAGATGATTTGATATATACTACAGGATGAACTTTGGAGATGATTTGATACATACTACAGGATGAACTTTGGAGATGATTTGATACATACTACAGAATGAACTTTGGAGATGATTTGATACATACTACAGGATGAACTATGGAGATGATTTGATACATACTACAGAATGAACTTTGGAGATGATTTGTTACATAGTACAGAATGAACGTTGGAGATGATTTGATACATACTACAGAATGAACTTTGGAGATGATTTGATACATACTACAGGATGAACTATGGAGATGATTTGATACATACTACAGAATGAACTTTGGAGATGATTTGTTACATAGTACAGAATGAACGTTGGAGATGATTTGATACATACTACAGGATGAACTATGGAGATGATTTGATACATACTACATGATGAACTTTGGAGATGATTTGATACATACTACAGAATGAACTTTGGAGATGATTTGACACATACTACAGGATGAACTATGGAGATGATTTGCTATATACTACAGGATGAACTATGGAGATGATTTGTTACATAGTACAGAATGAACGTTGGAGATGATTTGATACATACTACAGAATGAACTTTGGAGATGATTTGATACATACTATTGAATAACAGGTTCTGTATGGATATTAATTTGTCAGTTTGCCGGAGTTAGAATTTAGTTTCAGATGCTACACCAGCTGTTCTTTGCTCATTCTTTGCTGAACAATACATGTTGCTTGATAAGCAGGTATATTGTAACTATTCGGACACGTAACAGAAGAAATATGAAAGAAATATTCCATACAATAGATATAATTAATGATTTGGGCTCAACAATAAAATTGTGAATGTGGTAAAAACGTAATGAAAACAGCTGGTAGGGCATTCAGATTTTTACCACAGCACAAATCAGTGACAAAACAAATTGCTCTTCATAGCACAAAGCAGTAAAAATACAAATTGTTATTTATAGCACAAAGCAGTGAAAATCTAAAATGGTTCTTTATAGCACAAAGCAGTGAAAATCTAAAATTGTTCTTTATAGCACAAAGCAGTGAAAATCTAATATGGTTCTTTATAGCACAAAACAGTGACAAACAAAAAATGTTTTTTATAGCACAAAGCAGTGACAAACAAAAAATGTTTTTTATAGCACAAAGCAGTCAAAATCAAATTATTCAAGGTTCATTTGAACACGGTATCGGACCTGACCTGGAAAATTCTGCATACGTTCATGTGTGGTCTCCAATCAGTAGAAGAGAGCTCGAACCGGAGCTCATAGTCAATTAATACTCGTTGGAGTATGATAGGTTCATAAAGTTCAAACTTGTAAAGAACTAAATCCTTTTCTCATTAATCATGTGTGAATTTGTCTAAAACTATACCGACATGTGTAGTAGTAGTAGTAGTACATAAAGGCTACAGGTTAAGTGACGCCTGATTCGAATCTCGATTCACAAATTTCCTAATCAAAGGGGATCAGAGATTTTGTTGGTGAATATGGACTCACTCTGGTCTGATAGGTTTGTAGAGGTTGGTGAAAAAGTTTAACGGTCGTTATAGTGACCTCGCTGAGAAATATTCTATTTCTTTATGCGATTTGAAACTGGACGTGTTTGATGAGCGTTAGTTTGCCTGTTGGTTCCGTTGTTTACCTTGTTCTCATTTGAGAACGTGACCTTACTAACTTCGATTTACCAAGGTGTCGTCAATGAAGCATCAGACACGTACTCTTCCGGAACACATTCTCTCGGTATTTTTCATGCGTCTTCATGTTAATCTCTCTTTTGTTCCTATTTTGACCCAGTTTTATTGAATTTGATGCTAACGCTCATTTCTTTCTGGATTCTGAGATCTCTTATGGTCGATTCTAATTTTCCTTATTCAATGTCTAGGTTTCAAAACTAAGGTCTTTTACATCACTGACGAGTTACAGAAGGAAGAAAATGATACCGTTTAATTAATCATTTGTTCCTACTTATCCAATTCTAACTTGTAAGTGTCCTTGAATTCTACGACCTTGGCTGCTTACAGAATGATAAACTCCAATTAGATATAGAAATAAACAGTCAGCTAGTGTAAATAACTGTACAATCAAATTTTATTTTCTTTTTAATCAATTATGATACAAAATTGCCTTATAGCGTACAAGAAGCGAGAAGGACATCAGTGTCACTTGGTGCTCTAAAATCAACATTCTTCACCCACATCATTCTGGAATGAATATTTTCAACATAAATGTACGCACCTTTAGGGTCGATAGATTATATAAGTGTTTTCTTAATTTCTTTAAAATTCGTAAATCAATCGTTTTTCTTCTACTTCTTAAAATGTCTAGTCTGTTATATTACAGAATTGTGTTTTCGTTGTACTTGCCCTATGCCTTAATGTAGGAGAAAACCATTAAACGATGTTTTCAACCCCCATAGTCCTGGAGACGCAGCATGAGAGGTCACCTTGATATTGATGACGTCTCCTTCATTCAGCACCAGTATTACAGATTGGGACGAAATGGATTTGTGAGCGTCTTCTGCCGTGTACGAATACGCCATTGGGCTACCATTTTTCTCGAGAATTGTGAAGACGACACCGGTATCGAACAACCCTGTACACCAGGTGAAGAAATAGGCACCAGCCTTGGGGCTTAAGAATGTACCCACAGAAGGATCATATCCGTGTCCGATATTGGTGATTACGTGGTCGTATACGATTACATAGCCGTTATTCGGTCCATTCAGTGTACTCGAGACATATGCAGAGAATGCAACAACGTCTGTTGATGCTAGCAGAAAAATATAATCAGAAATTTAAAAAAGAAAATGAATTGACATTGATTTAAACAGGATGAAATGAAATATTTGATTAATTTTCAAGAACTGACACATACGAAATTACAGGAATACATCTTAAAGATTCGACAAGTTTTAAAAATAAAATGCCAATTTTTCATATATATATACTAACGGAAAAAAGAAACTGTGCATCACTAAAATTTAATTATCTCGGAAACTAACGAACGTTTCTCAATAAAATTTCATGGGCATATTTATCGTGTCATACCACACGCTATCACGTGATTAGGTCACCTACCGCATGTGCATTTTGCGACCTACCCGGGCAATATGATCAACACCTAATTGGAAGGCAGTACACGTGTCAGTGAATACCTATCGTTATTTTTGTGTCAATATCCCTCTGTGGGTACCATATGAACCAAAAACCATCCTAGTGTCAAGAAAAAGCGATTTCTGATAATGCCACGGTTGACGGAAAATGAGCGTTTGCGGATAATCGGCATGCTTGAGGCAGGAATGACCCAAAATGACATCGCACAGCGTTTCAATGTCCATAGGAATACCATACAGTCTTTAGCAAGACGTTATCGGCAATATGGAATCACTCGGGATAGACCGCGTTCAGGACGTCCGCGTGTGACGTCACATCAACAGGACAATTACATACGGTTAACGCATCTAAGGAATCGTTTCAAAACGGCCAGTTTAACGTCTAGAAACATTCCTGGACTAAGAAATATCCACCCAAGAACCGTCCGTAACCGATTGAGAGAACACGGAATCCGGCCGCGACGCCCCGCCATACGTCCTGTATTGCAGCAACGTCATCGCCAAGCAAGATTAGCGTGGTGCCGTAGGCATATCCGATACACCCAACGTGAATGGACGGGTATTTTATTCACGGACGAGTCGAGATTTCACTTAGACAGCAGTGACGGCCGTAACAGAGTGTATTGGCGTGTTGGAGAACGATTCCAAGATGCCTGTGTCGTAGAACGACGTTCTATTGGTGGTGACAGTGTTATGGTCTGGGGAGGGATCACTACCCATCACAGAACTCCTCTTGTGTTAGTCCAAGGTAATTTGACCGGGATTCAATACAGAGATGCTATCATTCGACAACATGTTGTGCCCTTCATACGTGCCCAACAACGTCAAGTGACGTTACAGCAAGACAATGCCCGTCCGCATGTTGCTCGTGTTGTTACCGACTACTTAAACCGACAGAACATAAATGTTCTTCCATGGCCAGCCGTCTCGCCAGATTTTGCACCAATCGAGCATGTGTAGGACGAGATGGAACGTCGTCTACGTCAGCTGCCTAATCAGCCAATGACGTTAAATCAACTCGGCCAAGACTTGATCAGAGTGTGGAACAATATTCCCCAGCACTTCTTCGGCACATTAGTTCGCTCCATGAGACGTCGTTGCCAAACTTGCATTGACGCAAACGGTGGACACACTCGATATTGACATTGAGAACTCGGTTTTGACCCCATAAGGATTTGAACCCCTTTGAAATGAATTGTTACTCAAATCAATTTGAAAATCCATATTGATTTTGTTGTAATGAAATCAATAAAGCAACATGCAAACTTTTAACGTAATATTATAAGAATTATAGATTTTGTAAACGTTTCTCCGGTGCACAGTTTCTTTTTTCCGTTAGTATGTATTAAAAAAATGCCATTTTTTTTCATATGTATCAATAGGTATACCTGCTTGACGCTGGGAGACGCTTCTCTTTAGGTGTCCAGACTCCCTGCTCTTTTCTGTGGCCTTGTAAGTATGGACAGTTGCTCCCCTTGTAACTGGTGTTGTATTGTCTTTTGTAGTAGATTCGACAACATGTTCTTCCTGATCCGGGCTCGTTTCTGCTATGGTGTAATTAAGGTTGGGATTTTTTGTCCTGTTGTTGCTAGTATGAACCCTATTAATGAAGAAATTTCTAAGGTCACCTGTTCCTGAGCGGATCTGCTCAGGCCCGGTAGATGAATGATGTCCGTCAAGATTCTGCATGTTTCCGATTCTCGACCTAAATACTTCGTTCTCTTCAGAGAGTTTTTTATATTTCTGCTCTAGTGCCGTAATCGTGTTAAGGTCTTTCCCCCGATATTGTTTTAAATCCTCAATCTGCTGTGTTAGGTCAGAAACAAGTAGCATAACCTTAGTAATGTCTGGAGTATCTTGATCTGTGTTTCCAGCCGACTGCCCACGTACAGTGAAGACGCAGACTGCCAGGAATACAAATTTGAACAGTCGCATATTTGTCTGTGAACGATGGAAACAAAATGTTGAAAAAATACAATTAGTTAATTTGATATTGTAATTAACAATATGAAAGGCCATCGGAAAAAATGACGTCCACTGCTCTGCATGCACCAAGTATTTTAACAGTGTGAGACAGAACAAGAACCTAACTTTGATTTACATGAATTAAATCATACGTGTAACCTGATAATGAATATAATTTTATTTCCACCCATTTATACTGAAACCGACACTGAAAATAAGTGAAGATACTATTAATTTTCGTGTAAAGTGATAGATCTTTCTCTGAGCTAACAACACCAAATATCAGGACTATCGACCAAGGTGTGGTTAGTGGTAGTTACATAAAACACACGAAAGTGAGGAATACCATGGTGCTATTCTTTTTTGTATCTTTTGTATGTTTTCAATACAAGTATTTGCCCTCAGTCATCAAGTCCAAAAATATAAACTGAATAATCAACTGTGCCCGTCATAAGATCCTACACGCCGCAATGTTGACACAAAATATCCCAAAGAATCAGTATACACTTGGCATTGTGGCAAGCAAATGATGAATCTGAAAAATAATAGTCGGGAGGCAAAATGCGGTCGTAAACTACACTGTACACTTAATTCTATAGGGAATAATAGGGATTTAATTACAGCACGTTATGATCTTATACAGTTTGAGCATTTTTTCAAGAAATATGTTTGATGTATTTACCTTATTTTGGTTCAGTTTTACGGTCAGTGTCAGAAATGCTCCTATTTCGTAGGTCGCATAAAATGTTCCACCCCTCTGGTCTGAAATCTGAGTTATCTTGGCGACAAAGCTCAAAGTGTGAACGATTCAATTGGTCTTGTTATTACGTAATATGGTACATCTCACAACAAAACATTTTATCTAAATCCCGATAACATATCAGTCAGATAACTTGGATGACACTAAAAATATGTACTATCACATGGACGTGTTCCCGACTGGGCTTTTAGACTTTTTGAAAAAGACGTCATTTCAGAGGAAAATGAAACCGAAACACCACACGTAAAACAAAACTTGTGGAGAATTTAAATCGTGTGTCACTTTTGTTTGCTCTTGGCCGACATGGTTTAATATAAGGCTAAGTCAAGGATGCTAATGATCGTTTTTGTAGTATTTTATAGCAATGATGCAAGGAGCCTAAATGTTGGTAGACTGAGCAAAACCACAATTTACCGTAAACATGGTCAAAGTATAAAAGGTGCATTTATCTGTTCTTTATGTTATCTGTAACTGTTCTATATGTTACTTGTAACTGTCCTATATGTCACCTGTGGCTGTTTTATATGTAACCTGTAACTATTCTATAGGTTATCTGTAAGTGTTCTTTATGATACCTGTAACTATTAAATATACTACCTGTAACTTCCCTGTATGTTACTTGTAAGTGTTCTATATGTTACCTGTATCTGTTTTATATGTTATCTGTAAATGTCCTATGTTACCTGTAACTATTCTATGTTACCTGTAAGTGTTCTTTATGTTACCTATAACTGTTCTATATGTTACATGTAACTGGTCTATATGTTACCTGTAACTGTCCTGTATGTTACCTGTAACTATTCAATGTTACCTGTAGGTGTTCTGTATGTTACCTGTAACTGTTCTATATGTTACCTGTACTTGTTCTATATGTCGCCTGTAACTGTTTTATATGTTATCTTTAACTTTACTGTATGTTACCTGTAACTGTTCTATATATTTACTGTAACGTTTCTATATGTTACCTGTAAGTGATCTTTTTTTAATTGCATTTTTTGTTGAAAATAACTATCCTATATGTTTACTGTAAGTGATCTATATGTTACCTGTTACTGTCCTGTATGTTACCTGTAACAGTACTATATGTTACCTGTAAATGTTCGTTATGTTACCTGTAACCTCTCGATATGTTATCTCTGACTGTTACTTATTTTACATGTAACTGTTACATATGTTATCTCTGACTGTTATTTATTTTACATGTAACTGTTACATATGTTACATGTTATTGTTCGTTATGTTACCTGTAACTGTTAGTTATGTTACCTGTAACTGTTTGTTTTGTTATCTGTAACTTCTCGATATGCTATCTGTGACTGTTCTATATTTTACCTGTAACCGTTCTATATGCTACCTGTAATTGTCTTGTATGTTACCTGTAACCGTCTTTATGATAACTGTAACTGTTCTTTATGTTAAAAATAATTATCCGGTATTTTACATGTAACTTTTCTATATGTTACCTGTAACTGTTCTATATGTTACCTGTAACTATTCTAAATGTTACCTGTAATTGTTTAATATGTTACCTGTAACTGTTCTATATGTTACTTGTAAGTGTTCTTTATGTTACCTGTAACTGTTCTTTATGTTACGTGTAACTGTTCTATGTGTTACCTGTAACTATTTTATGCTAACCTGTAACTGTTCGTTATGTTACCTGATACTGTTCGTTATATTACCTGTAACCTCTCGATATGTTATATGTGACTGTTCTTTATTTTACCTGTAATTGTTACATATGTTACCTGTAATTGTTCTATATGTTACCTGTAACTGTTCTATATTTTACATGTAACTGTTTTGTATGTTACCTGTAACTATTCAATGTTACCTGTAGGTGTTCTGTATGTTACCTGTAACTATTCTATATGTTGCCTGTAATTGTTTAATATGTTACCTGTAACTGTTCTATATGTTACTTGTAAGTTACCTGATACTGTTCGTTATATTACCTGTAACCTCTCGATATGTTACCTGATACTGTTCGTTATATTACCTGTAACCTCTCGATATGTTATCTGTGACTGTTCTTTATTTTACTTGTAATTGTTCTATATGTTACCTGTAAATGTTCATTATGTTACCTGTAGGTGTTCTATGTTACCTGTAACCTCTCGATATGTTACCTCTGACTGTTATTTATCTTACATGTAACTGTTACATATGTTATCTGTAATTGTCCTGTATGTTACCTGTAACTGTTCTTTATTTTACCTGTAAATATTCTATATGTTACCTGTAGGTGTTCTGTATGTTACCTGTAACTGTTCTTTATGTTACGTGTAACGGTTCTATGTGTTACCTGTAACTATTTTATGCTAACCTGTAACTGTTCCTTATGTTACCTGATACTGTTCGTTATATTACCTGTAACCTCTCGATATGTTACCTGATACTGTTCGTTATATTACCTGTAACCTCTCGATATGTTATCTGTGACTGTTCTTTATTTTACCTGTAATTGTTCTATGTGTTACCTGTAACTGTTTGTTTTGTTATCTGTAACCTCTCGATATGTTATCTGTGACAGTTCTATATTTTACCTGTAACAGTACTATATGTTACCTGTAAATGTTCGTTATGTTACCTGTAACTGTTTGTTTTGTTATCTGTAACTTCTCGATATGTTATCTGTGACAGTTCTATATTTTACCTGTAACTGTTCTATATGCTACCTGTAATTGTCCTGTATGTAACCTGTAACTGTTCTTTATTTTACCTGTAATTGTTCTATATGTTATCTGTAACTGTTTGTTTTGTTATCTGTAACTTCTCGATATGTTATCTGTGACTGTTTTATATTTTACCTGTAACTGTTCTATATGCTACCTGTAATTGTCCTGAATGTTACCTGTAGGTGTTCTATATGCTACCTGTAAGTGTTTATTTTGTTACCTGTAGGTGTTCTATATGTTATCTGTAAGTGTTCTTTATGTTACCTGTAGGTGTTCTATATGTTACCTGTAATTGGTCTATATGTTACATGTAACTGTTTTACATGGTACCTGTAATTATTCTTTATGTTAACTGTAACTATTCTATGTTTCCTGCAACTGTTCTATATGTTACCTCTAACTATTCTTTGTTACCTCTAAGTGTTCGATATCTTACCTGTAACTGTTCTATATGTTACCTGTAAATATTCTATATGTTACCTGTAGGTGTTCTGTATGTTACCTGTAACTGTTCTTTATGTTACCTGATACTGTTCGTTATATTACCTGTAACCTCTCGATATGTTACCTGATACTGTTCGTTATATTACCTGTAACCTCTCGATATGTTATCTGTGACTGTTCTTTATTTTACCTGTAATTGTTCTATGTGTTACCTGTAACTGTTTGTTTTGTTATCTGTAACCTCTCGATATGTTATCTGTGACAGTTCTATATTTTACCTGTAACAGTACTATATGTTACCTGTAAATGTTCGTTATGTTACCTGTAACTGTTTGTTTTGTTATCTGTAACTTCTCGATATGTTATCTGTGACAATTCTATATTTTACCTGTAACTGTTCTATATGCTACCTGTAATTGTCCTGTATGTAACCTGTAACTGTTCTTTATTTTACCTGTAATTGTTCTATATGTTATCTGTAACTGTTTGTTTTGTTATCTGTAACTTCTCGATATGTTATCTGTGACTGTTTTATATTTTACCTGTAACTGTTCTATATGCTACCTGTAATTGTCCTGAATGTTACCTGTAGGTGTTCTATATGCTACATGTAAGTGTTTATTTTGTTACCTGTAGGTGTTCTATATGTTATCTGTAAGTGTTCTTTATGTTACCTGTAGGTGTTCTATATGTTACCTGTAATTGGTCTATATGTTACATGTAACTGTTTTACATGGTACCTGTAATTATTCTTTATGTTAACTGTAACTATTCTATGTTTCCTGCAACTGTTCTATATGTTACCTCTAACTATTCTTTGTTACCTCTAAGTGTTCGATATCTTACCTGTAACTGTTCTATATGCTACCTGTAATTTTCCTGTATGTTACCTGTAGGTGTTCTATATGTTACCTGTAAGTGTTCTTTATGTTACCTGTAGGTGTTCTACATGTTACCTGTAATTGGTCTATATGTTACATGTAACTGTTTTACATGGTACCTGTAATTATTCTTTATGTTACCTGTAACTATTCTATATCTTACTTGTAAATGTTCTATATGTTACCAGTAAATATTCTATATGTTACCTGTAGGTGTTCTGTATGTTACCTGTAACTGTTCCTTATGTTACGTGTAACGGTTCTATGTGTTACCTGTAACTATTTTATGCTAACCTGTAACTGTTCCTTATGTTACCTGATACTGTTCGTTATATTACCTGTAACCTCTCGATATGTTACCTGATACTGTTCGTTATATTACCTGTAACCTCTCGATATGTTATCTGTGACTGTTCTTTATTTTACCTGTAATTGTTCTATATGTTACCTGTAACTGTTTGTTTTGTTATCTATAACTTCTCGATATGTTATCTGTGACAGTTCTATATTTTACCTGTAACAGTACTATATGTTACCTGTAAATGTTCGTTATGTTACCTGTAGGTGTTCTATGTTACCTGTAACCTCTCGATATGTTACCTCTGACTGTTATTTATCTTACATGTAACTGTTACATATGTTATCTGTAATTGTCCTGTATGTTACCTGTAACTGTTCTTTATTTTACCTGTAAATATTCTATATGTTACCTGTAGGTGTTCTGTATGTTACCTGTAACTGTTCTTTATGTTACGTGTAACGGTTCTATGTGTTACCTGTAACTATTTTATGCTAACCTGTAACTGTTCCTTATGTTACCTGATACTGTTCGTTATATTACCTGTAACCTCTCGATATGTTACCTGATACTGTTCGTTATATTACCTGTAACCTCTCGATATGTTATCTGTGACTGTTCTTTATTTTACCTGTAATTGTTCTATGTGTTACCTGTAACTGTTTGTTTTGTTATCTGTAACCTCTCGATATGTTATCTGTGACAGTTCTATATTTTACCTGTAACAGTACTATATGTTACCTGTAAATGTTCGTTATGTTACCTGTAACTGTTTGTTTTGTTATCTGTAACTTCTCGATATGTTATCTGTGACAGTTCTATATTTTACCTGTAACTGTTCTATATGCTACCTGTAATTGTCCTGTATGTAACCTGTAACTGTTCTTTATTTTACCTGTAATTGTTCTATATGTTATCTGTAACTGTTTGTTTTGTTATCTGTAACTTCTCGATATGTTATCTGTGACTGTTTTATATTTTACCTGTAACTGTTCTATATGCTACCTGTAATTGTCCTGAATGTTACCTGTAGGTGTTCTATATGCTACCTGTAAGTGTTTATTATGTTACCTGTAGGTGTTCTATATGTTATCTGTAAGTGTTCTTTATGTTACCTGTAGGTGTTCTATATGTTACCTGTAATTGGTCTATATGTTACATGTAACTGTTTTACATGGTACCTGTAATTATTCTTTATGTTAACTGTAACTATTCTGTTTCCTGCAACTGTTCTATATGTTACCTCTAACTATTCTTTGTTACCTCTAAGTGTTTGATATCTTACCTGTAACTGTTCTATATGTTACCTGTAAATATTCTATATGTTACCTGTAGGTGTTCTGTATGTTACCTGTAACTGTTCTTTATGTTACCTGATACTGTTCGTTATATTACCTGTAACCTCTCGATATGTTACCTGATACTGTTCGTTATATTACCTGTAACCTCTCGATATGTTATCTGTGACTGTTCTTTATTTTACCTGTAATTGTTCTATATGTTACCTGTAACTGTTTGTTTTGTTATCTATAACTTCTCGATATGTTATCTGTGACAGTTCTATATTTTACCTGTAACAGTACTATATGTTACCTGTAAATGTTCGTTATGTTACCTGTAGGTGTTCTGTATGTTACCTGTAACCTCTCGATATGTTATCTCTGACTGTTATTTATCTTACATGTAACTGTTACATATGTTATCTGTAATTGTCCTGTATGTTACCTGTAACTGTTCTTTATTTTACCTGTAAATATTCTATATGTTACCTGTAGGTGTTCTGTATGTTACCTGTAACTGTTCTTTATGTTACGTGTAACGGTTCTATGTGTTACCTGTAACTATTTTATGCTAACCTGTAACTGTTCCTTATGTTACCTGATACTGTTCGTTATATTACCTGTAACCTCTCGATATGTTACCTGATACTGTTCGTTATATTACCTGTAACCTCTCGATATGTTATCTGTGACTGTTCTTTATTTTACCTGTAATTGTTCTATGTGTTACCTGTAACTGTTTGTTTTGTTATCTGTAACCTCTCGATATGTTATCTGTGACAGTTCTATATTTTACCTGTAACTGTTCTATATGCTACCTGTAATTGTCCTGTATGAAACCTGTAACTGTTCATTATTTTACCTGTAATTGTTCTATATGTTACCTGTAACTGTTTGTTTTGTTATCTGTAACTTCTCGATATGTTATCTGTGACTGTTTTATATTTTACCTGTAACTGTTCTATATGCTACCTGTAATTTTCCTGTATGTTACCTGTAGGTGTTCTATATGTTACCTGTAAGTGTTCTTTATGTTACCTGTAGGTGTTCTACATGTTACCTGTAATTGGTCTATATGTTACATGTAACTGTTTTACATGGTACCTGTAATTATTCTTTATGTTACCTGTAACTATTCTATATCTTACTTGTAAATGTTCTATATGTTACCAGTAAATATTCTATATGTTACCTGTAGGTGTTCTGTATGTTACCTGTAACTGTTCCTTATGTTACGTGTAACGGTTCTATGTGTTACCTGTAACTATTTTATGCTAACCTGTAACTGTTCCTTATGTTACCTGATACTGTTCGTTATATTACCTGTAACCTCTCGATATGTTACCTGATACTGTTCGTTATATTACCTGTAACCTCTCGATATGTTATCTGTGACTGTTCTTTATTTTACCTGTAATTGTTCTATATGTTACCTGTAACTGTTTGTTTTGTTATCTATAACTTCTCGATATGTTATCTGTGACAGTTCTATATTTTACCTGTAACAGTACTATATGTTACCTGTAAATGTTCGTTATGGTACCTCTAACTGTTTGTTTTGTTATCTGTAACTTCTCGATATGTTATCTGTGACAGTTCTATATTTTACCTGTAACTGTTCTATATGCTACCTGTAATTGTCCTGTATGTAACCTGTAACTGTTCTTTATTTAACCTGTAATTGTTCTATATGTTACCTGTAACTGTTCTATATGTTACCTTTAACTGTTCTTTATGTTACCTGTAACTATTCTATATGTTACCTGTAGGTGTTCGTTATGTTACCTGTAACTGTTCGTTATGTTACCTGTAAGTATTCTTTGTTACCTGTAAGTGTTCGATATCTTACCTGTAACTGTTCTATGTGTTACCTGTAACTATTTGATGCTAAATTGTAACTGTTCGTTATGTTACATGTAACCTCTCGATATGTTACCTGATACTGTTCGTTATATTACCTGTAACCTCTCGATATGTTATATGTGACTGTTCTTTATTTTACCTGTAATTGTTACATATGTTACCTGTAATTGTTCTATATGTTACCTGTACCTGTTCTATATTTTACATGTAACTGTTTTGTATGTTACCTGTAACTATTCAATGTTACCTGTAGGTGTTCGTTATGTTACCTGATACTGTTCGTTATATTACCTGTAACCTCTCGATATGTTACCTGATACTGTTCGTTATATTACCTGTAACCTCTCGATATGTTACCTGATACTGTTCGTTATATTACCTGTAACCTCTCGATATGTTACCTGATACTGTTCGTTATATTACCTGTAACCTCTCGATATGTTATCTGTGACTGTTCTTTATTTTACCTGTAATTGTTACATATGTTACCTGTAATTGTTCTATATGTTACACGTAATTGTTCTATATGTTACCTGTAACTGTTCTTTATTTTACCCGTAAGTGTTCTATATGTTACCTGTAACTGTTCGTTATGTTACATGTAACTGTTTGTTATGTTATCTGTAACTTCTCGATATGCTATCTGTGACTATTCTATATTTTACCTGTAACTGTTCTATATTTTACCTGTAACTGTTCTATATGCTACCTGTAATTGTCCTGTATGTTACCTGTAACTGTTCTTTATGATAACTGTAACTGTTCTTTATCATAAAAGTAAATATCCGGTATCTTACATGTAACTGTTCTATATGTTACATGTAACTGTTCTATATGTTACCTGTAACTGTTCTATATGCTACCTGTAATTGTCTTGTATGTTACCTGTAACTGTTCTTTATGATAACTGTTCTTTACGATAAAAGTAATTATCCGGTATCTTACATGTAACTGTTCTATATGTTACATGTAACTGTTCTATATGTTACCTGTAACTGTTCTGCATGTTACATGTAACTCTTCTATATGTCACCTGTAACTCTTCTATATGTTACCTTTAACTGTTCTATATGTTACCTGTAACTATTCTACGTTATCTATGACTGTTCTAGATATTACCTGTAACTGTTCTATATGTTACCTGTAACTGTTCTATATGTTACCTGTAAGTGTTCTTTAAGTTACCTGTAACTATTCTATATGCTACCTGTAACTGTTCTATATGTTACCTGTAACTGTTCTGTTTGTTACCTGTAACTATTCTATGTTATCTATAACTGTTCTAGATATTACCTGTAACTGTTCTGATATGTTACCTGTAAGTGTTCTTTATGTTACCTGTAGGTGTTCTATATGTTACCTGTAGTTGGTCTATATGTTACATGTAACTGTTTTACATGGTACCTGTAATTATTCTTTATGTTACCTGTAACTATTCTATATGTTTCCTGCAACTGTTCTATATGTTACCTCTAACTATTCTTTGTTACCTCTAAATGTTCGATATCTTACCTGTAACTGTTCTATATGTTACCTGTAAATATTCTATATGTTACCTGTAGGTGTTCTGTATGTTACCTGTAACTGTTCTTTATGTTACGTGTAACGGTTCTATGTGTTACCTGTAACTATTTTATGCTAACCTGTAACTGTTCCTTATGTTACCTGATACTGTTCGTTATATTACTTGTAACCTCTCGATATGTTACCTGATACTGTTCGTTATATTACCTGTAACCTCTCGATATGTTATCTGTGACAGTTCTATATTTTACCTGTAACTGTTCTATATGCTACCTGTAATTGTCCTGTATGTAACCTGTAACTGTTCTTTATTTTACCTGTAATTGTTCTATATGTTACCTGTAACTGTTCTATATGTTACCTGTAAGTGTTCTTTAAGTTACCTGTAACTATTCTATATGTCACATGTAACTCTTCTATATGTTACCTTTAACTGTTCTTTATGTTACCTGTAACTATTCTATATGTTACCTGTATGTGTTCGTTATGTTACCTGTAACTGTTCGTTATGTTACCTGTAAGTATTCTTTGTTACCTGTAAGTGTTCGATATCTTACCTGTAACTGTTCTATGTGTTACCTGTAACTATTTGATGCTAAATTGTAACTGTTCGTTATGTTACCTGTGACTGTTCGATATATTACCTGTAACCTCTCGATATGTTATCTGTGACTGTTCTTTATTTTACCTGTAATTGTTACATATGTTACCTGTAATTGTTCTATATGTTACACCTAATTGTTCTATATGTAACCTGTAACTGTTCTTTATTTTACCCGTAAATGTTCTATATGTTACCTGTAACTGTTCGTTATGTTACATGTAACTGTTTGTTATGTTATCTGTAACTTCTCGATATGTTATCTGTGACTATTCTATATTTTACCTGTAACTGTTCTATATTTTACCTGTAACTGTTCTATATGCTACCTGTAATTGTCCTGTATGTTACCTGTAACTGTTCTTTATGATAAAAGTAAATATCCGGTATCTTACATGTAACTGTTCTATATGTTACATGTAACTGTTCTATATGTTACCTGTAACTGTTCTATATGCTACCTGTAATTGTCTTGTATGTTACCTGTAACTGTTCTTTATGATAACTGTTCTTTATGATAAAAGTAATTATCCGGTATCTTACATGTAACTGTTCTATATGTTACATTTAACTGTTCTATATGTTACCTGTAACTGTTCTATATGCTACCTGTAATTGTCCTGTATGTTACCTGTAGCTGTTCTTTATGATAACTGTTCTTTATGATAAAAGTAATTATCCGGTATCTTACATGTAACTGTTCTATATGTTACATGTAACTGTTCTATATGTTACCTGTAACTGTTCTGCATGTTACATGTAACTCTTCTATATGTTACCTTTAACTGTTCTTTATGTTAACTGTAACTATTCTATATGTTACCTGTAACTGTTCGATATGTTACCTGTAACTGTTCTTTATGATAATTGTACTTGTTCTTTATGTTAAAATACCTATCCTACATGTTACCTTTAACTGTTCTGTTTGTTACCTGTAACTATTCTATGTTATCTATAACTGTTCTAGATATTACCTGTAACTGTTCTGATATGTTACCTGTAAGTGTTCTTTATGTTACCTGTAGGTGTTCTATATGTTACCGGTAGTTGGTCTATATGTTACATGTAACTGTTTTACATGGTACCTGTAATTATTCTTTATGTTACCTGTAACTATTCTATATGTTTCCTGCAACTGTTCTATATGTTACCTCTAACTATTCTTTGTTACTCCAAGTGTTCGATATCTTACCTGTAACTGTTCTATATATTACCTGTAATTGTCCTGTATGTTACCTGTAACTGTCCTTTATGTTAAAAGTAACTATCCGGTATGTTACATGTAACTGTTCTATATGTTACATGTAACTGTTCTATATGTTACCTCTAACTGTTCTATGTTTTACCTGTAACTATTCTATGCTAAATTGTAACTGTTCGTTATGTTACCTGTGACCGTTCGCTATATTACCTGTAACCTCTCGATATGTTATCTGTGACTGTTCTTTATTTTACCTGTAATTGTTACATATGTTACCTGTAATTGTTCTATATGTTACACGTAATTGTTCTATATGTAACCTGTAACTGTTCTTTATTTTACCCGTAAATGTTCTATATGTTACCTGTAACTGTTCGTTATGTTACATGTAACTGTTTGTTATGTTATCTGTAACTTCTCGATATGTTATCTTTGACTATTCTATATTTTACCTGTAACTGTTCTATATTTTACCTGTAACTGTTCTATATGCTACCTGTAATTGTCCTGTATGTTACCTGTAACTGTTCTTTATGATAACTGTAACTGTTCTTTATCATAAAAGTAAATATCCGGTATCTTACATGTAACTGTTCTATATGTTACATGTAACTGTTCTATATGTTACCTGTAACTGTTCTATATGCTACCTGTAATTGTCTTGTATGTTACCTGTAACTGTTCTTTATGATAACTGTTCTTTATGATAAAAGTAATTATCCGGTATCTTACATGTAACTGTTCTATATTTTACATTTAACTGTTCTATGTGTTACCTGTAACTGTTCTATATGCTACCTGTAATTGTCCTGTATGTTACCTGTAGCTGTTCTTTATGATAACTGTTATTTATGATAAAAGTAATTATCCGGTATCTTACATGTAACTGTTCTATATGTTACATGTAACTGTTCTATATGTTACATGTAACTGTTCTATATGTTACCTGTGTTAACTGTAACTATTCTATATGTTACCTGTAACTGTTCTATATGTTACCTGTAACTGTTCTATATGTTACCTGTAACTGTTCTATATGTTACCTGTAAGTGTTCTTTAAGTTATCTGTAACTATTCTATATGTTACATGTAACTCTTCTATATGTTACCTTTAACTGTTTTTTATGTTAACTGTAACTATTCTATATGTTACCTGTAACTGTTCGATATGTTACCTGTAACTGTTCTTTATGATAATTGTACTTGTTCTTTATGTGAAAATACCTATCCTACATGTTACCTTTAACTGTTCTGCATGTTACCTGTAACTATTCTATGTTATCTATAACTGTTCTAGATATTACCTGTAACTGTTCTATATGTTACCTGTAACTGTTCTTTATGTTACGTGTAATTGGTCTATATGTTACATGTTACTGTTCTATATTTTACCTGTAAGTGTTCTTTATGTTAGCTGTATCTCTACTTTATGTTACCTGTAACTGTCCTGTTTTATTTGAATATTTAGTATCGATACGAGTTGAGGAAAAGTCAGATATGAAAGTAATCTACAAATATATAATATATGACATCATGACGTCCATATTGGATATCAGGTGATGAAAAGGCCAAATAACAATAACAATAGGTCTTTTCATCAGGTAATGAAACGTGCTTAATTTAGGTTATTCAAGTATTTTTCAACTTATTCTATATCGAAATCTTAAAACAATTCCTACTTACTAAATGCATGTCTCACGAGTCTGTAACACTACTAAAAGATCTGGAATATCTTGGAATGTTATGGGTTTGCATTCAAAGAAACTTACTTTTGATATTTGTAGCCCGAACAAGTCTGAACCTGAAAACCAGGAGACGAAAATGTGTGACCAAAAAGTTTATTTACTCAGCATCAAAAGAGAGAGAAAACAATTTAATTACAATATTTACAAAATAAATACTATACTTGTAATTAAAGCTAATTAACAAATAACATCTGCATTATTATTTATCATGTCTTGTTACACTGTACGTATATCTTAATGTTAACAATATTCAAAACCACTGAGTATTGAACATATCAATTCCAAAATAATATACGCAATATCATTTGACTCTCGACTCGTTATACAATCTAGGGTATTTAAGATTTTTACATATCAAATTATATTAAGAAGATATGAATTCTATCCGAAATGATGGACAATTGGTAAAATTTACCAAATTGTGACAAAAAATGACAAAGTGTGACAACATGTGACAAACTATAACTCACATCAGGTGACCTGTGACAAATGTAACAATACACCTTAGATTCAAACTTAGTGCAAGTCCCTCTGATTTCTGAACAAGTGACTTAAAGGTGACTAGACATCCACATGACTAAGTGTGACTAACACTGATTACACACCATGTGACTTCATATTCGAATTACGATTACCATATATAATTAAAATAATATGCACTGCCGTACCAGAGTTATCGCCAATGGAAAGTTACAGCGTACGACCAAAAGTCGGTAAAACACTATTTGCCAATTAAATGCCTAAAGATTACCTTGATTATAACAATAATAGTACACCTTACACTATTTGCCAATTAAATGCCTAAAGATTACCTTGAATATAACAATAATAGTACACCTTACACTATTTGCCAATTAAATGCCTAAAGATTACCTTGATTATAACAATAATAGTACACCTTACACTATTTGCCAATTAAATGCCTAAAGATTACCTTGAATATAACAATAATAGTACACCTTACACTATTTGCCAATTAAATGCCTAAAGATTACCTTGAATATAACAATAATAGTACACCTTACACTATTTGCCAATTAAATGCCTAAAGATTACCTTGAATATAACAATAATAGTACACCTTACACATATGTTAGATATGAATCTGAAGAAAAATACTTATACACACTTTTCCTTACTGAACCATGTTCTCATTGATGGCGAATACGTGATACCTGGGTGATCTCTGAACAGCGAACATGCAACTTTAATATTTTATCAAATGACGACTTATTGTCCATATGGCAACTCCAAATGACTCCTTGCATAGGTAAACCAACATCTTACAGATAAATCCTACACATCAAAACACTATTTTGCGTGCAATATCCGTGTAACTGACCTGAAAACCAAGAGACGGAAATGTGTGATCGAAAAGTTTATTGACTCAGCATCAAAAGGCCGCGTCACATACAGGTACTAATTACCTCTCTTTACAGTCTAAGGTAGCAGTCTACCAATTATCAACAAGAGTAATAAAAAATGGTACCCCTCCAGAAGCCGTTCTTTTTCACTTGCCACACACTCCTCCCTCAACATTAATGTCCTTGACATTTGAGTTTAGTCACATACATAGCCATCTAAGGAACGTGTTCCCTACTTGAGTATGAAGAATTCAATTCAAAGGATAAGAGGATACATGAAATCTTGGGAAAACCTCCCCTCAGCCTAGTGCTACTGACCAGATAGTAATAGATGCAAGAGAATGGTCATTTCTCTTGCCCACTGCATATAATGCGACTATCCTGATCTCATATTCTGGTCACAATGACCTAATGAATTTGTCTACATACATGTGGCCATAACATAGTTAAAACAATACTTGTAACCATAAGTATGATATATTTATATATATATACTTAACATTGGTAAGTTACTTATAGTTAATCAGACAATTAGCATTTAACAATTAATAGGTCACAGCTTTAACAAACAATGGCATAACCAATATAACATATTTACATACAATATATTCAAAGTATTTTCAACACCAATGGATACATACTACAATGTAAGCTACCATGTACTGAATGATGGACTTTCAAGGTTGTCATAAGTCATTCTCTGTGTGGGTCGACGAGCTCTGGGTGGTAAGTTACCAGTTTCATCTCTGGATGATTCAACTTCTGACGATCGTGTTTCGTCCTCTCCATCAGATTCCTCAGTGTTCTCTTAGCTATGGTTTGGGTCTCCCCCACTCAACTCTGAATTTGCATCTTGAAAATCTTTTAGTGAAGCAGTATGCTCAACATCCTCTCCATTCTGAGTCACATCACCCTCTTAATCGCTCTGGTAACTTGACAAGAAGTATCCTGACACAAACTCTGGGGCAAACGGATCCAAGTACACAAGCTCTTTGGATGTGGAAGCTAACTCATCACCAGGTCTTGATGCAACCCTTCTATCATCGGAGCTTGAGCTATTTCCAGAACCGACTTCATCCTTATCCTTTAAAGTTGTTATAGTCCTCAGATTTCTTCTCCTCTGGAACTTTGGCTTCACTGTAGCCATAGTTTTTTCTCAAAAGCCAAGTAGTCGCATTGCAGAAGCAAATTGCAGTGTAATATCCTAAACTTCCGCTTTCACTTCATATAAGGACAAGTCTTCAGACATTCTCCGCTGCACCACATGAACTTTCCGCTAAAAAAGGTCTCAATTTTCCTGGTCCTCCTCTCTCTGACATGTTCTTGACTAAAACACGGTCAACGGGCTTCAGGACAGTACTTTTCAGCCCTCGATCATAGTACTCCTTGGACTTCGCCGATGCTCTAGATATCCTCTTCTGAGGCAATGCGTATGCCTCTTTTAATCCCTCAACCCAGCTTTGAATAATCTTTGGTACACCTTCACACTGTAGTCCAAATAATATGTCTACGGGGAATCTAGGTGAACGTCCATAGAGGAGAAAGAATGGAGCACATCCGGTTGCTTCATGTTTTGTACAATTATATGCATGGATGATCTGGTCGAGATGCACCTTCCAGTTTGATTTCTGATCATGATACAGAGTACGAAGCATGCCTTAGATGGTACAGTTCATCCGTTCACATTGTCCGTTTCCAGAAGGATGATAAGGTGTGGTCCTGGAGTGCACAAGAAGAGTGCGCAGAAGCCGATGATATACTGGGTGACCACCCAACTGGCATAGCACATTCGGTCATCGGGGTAACTGTACATTCGTGCATGTAGTCACTAACGTTCACTGGAAGTCTGGATAAGGCATCAGCCACGATGTTATTTCGCCCCGGTTTATAATGAATCTTAAACTTGTAGTCAGCTAATTCTGCTGCCCACTGTTTGCCTTGTGGCATCTAGTTTTGCTGTAGTTAAGGCGTAGGTAAGGGGATCGTTGTCCGTATAGACATCGAAATATGGCGCATAGTACAGAAAATCATGTTAAGCCAAGAATTCCAACTTGCTTGAATGATAATTTCTCTCTGTTGGGGTAAAAGTCCTGGAACCATAAGCGATAACAGCCAATTTACCTATTCCTTGGCACAAAACAGCCCCAGGCCCTCTAAGGAAGCATCACAATGAACCACAAATGGCTTTCCGAAATTCGGAAATGCCGTAACTGAAGTAGTAGTAAGACCGTCAATCAACTTTTCCAGTGCACTCTGCTGAGAATCCGTCCATGCTATCTTCTGTTTTGAGGACTTCTTGCTACTTTTTGGAGATGATTTCCACTATTTCTGATTCCCTTGGGGTGAATTTCCCCTTCCAATTTCAACAAATCATACAAGGGTTTTGCCCGATGACTGAAATCTAAAATATACTTACGATAATACCCAATCAATCCCAACATCTTCCGTAGCTTTCCAACAGTAGTCGGTTTCTTGTCTTTCAGCATGCTCACTGCCTGGATATCCTTGTGGTCCACACGACATTCCTCTGCTGAAATGACCTGTCCTATGAAACGGACCTCATGCTGAAATAAAGCGCATTTACAGGGTTTTAACTTTATTCCACTCCCAGCAAGTCTTTTTAAAACCCGACGTATATCTTCAAGGTGCTTGTCAAAGCTTCTGCTAAACACCAGTACATCATCGAGATACGGAATGCAGATTTAATCTCGTAGGTCCGACAGCGTCTCTTCCAGAAATTCCTTGAAGGCACCTGGCGCTCCGGTTAAGTCGAGAAGACGTTTCAACCTCTCGTACAATCCCCATGGCGTTATGAAAGCTGTACATGGAATAGACTTTTCACTCATATATCCCTTATGATAGGCCTTGCCTTGATCAAGCGTAGTAAACCATGCCTTTCCTCCAAGACTATTTAATGCATCTTGTACTGTCTTTTGGCTTAAGGCGCGATCATCCGCACACAATCTGAGGCTCATATCTTTCTTGCGTACACATACCAAGGCGCTCCTTAATCTCTCGGTATAGTGGTGGTGGTATAGCACGATATTGTAACGTGCACAGGGTTCGGCACCCGTCCGGTCCGTCCCAAGTGTATACTTAGGATGTGCTTTGCATTGGTAGCGTAATAAAATTGATAAACCCACGGCACACTGATCAAGTGTGGCCTGTAAACTATAGACCCCATCAAAAAAGAATTAGAAACAATTACATATGATTCCCGATAATTACGACTCAAATAAACAATATACCACTTATCAAGAGAACAACACTGGGCTACTTGCCACGGCCTGAAAATACAAAAAAAAAAAAAAAAAATACAAGCACAATAGACGCACTGGTCTCTTATGCATTTGCTACATTGCAACAGCGCTCTACCACTTGACTAGCCACTGCGCATCGGCTATATATGGCTTAGCTACTGCACCGTATTTATTGCCTAGCCTATGCGCTCAGTAGCCACTGCGCTAGGTTATTCCATTTTCAAGGAAATCCTAGTCAACTCTCGAATTCCTCGAGAATGTCTATAGCAATTCTTTCCATAGGTGAACCTGAGTAGACGATTCCCATTGGTGCACGCTTGGTTTTCAAGGGACTCTTCCTTTTGGTGCAGTGTTCACATCCAGTAATGTAATCTCTGGTATCGGCTTGAAAGCATGGCCAATAATACGTTGCCTGATTTTTGCAAGGGTTTTTCGCAGGCCTAAATGGCCAGACGTCTTGGAGTCGTGACATTGTTGTCAGACCCGTCTCCTTTCCGTCGTTGGTACTATTGCTTGTATCCACGTCTTCTTAGTGTTCATATCTTCCCATCTCCCGCAAAATATATCAGATTCTATGACGAGCCTGTCCCACTGTGACCACAGTGATTTGATAACCATATTTTCTCTTTTGGTTACTTTGTGTGGAGGACGATTTCCTTCCTCCAGCCACCTTTTTACTGTCTGGATATCGCTATCCTTAGACTGTACTGTACGTAATGACAATCCACTGCCAACATAACGAGCCATGGTCAGTTCTTATCCTGAACCTTTTGACAAAAAGGTAATGTCGGAAAAGCTTAACGAAAACCACAATAGCTAAAAGCTCCTTCCTGGTGTCAGCTATCAACTGATATCGGTCGAAAGCCTTGGGGCACAGTACGAAAATTCATGCATGAGTACACTAGGTCCATACTTCTCATTGGTGCATAAGTGACACATGGACACATCTACAGTACTTGGAAAGAAGAGTAAATGGGTGTTTACCTGTAAAATTTACCTGTAAAATTAACCTTCCGTTGTTTTAATGTCAACAGAATAAAGGGATGGCAATGCTAATGTGAACACTGTAATGGAGAATAATCGACACAAAAAAAACCCTTAAAGTTGTTTGAATAAAAACAACTCTATCTATATCCTTGTATTTGCCTTGGCCCTCTTCTATACCCAGAGTTACGGCTTTTGTAAATATTGGCTATTTGATATATATGACAGAAATCCTTTGCATATATAATTTAAGCCTTTAACGATTGATTAAATGACATTCCACACGTTACGTGTTCTCATTATTGTGTACAGTGGTCGTGAAGGCAAATAATCTATAAAACAGTTATCATTACAAGGTAAATGTGAAGACAATAGCATTTCGATAACAAATGATATTATTGATAAGAACGTCCAAAATCCATACCAAAATTTTAACAGAATTATCTATCCAAACCAATATTCAATAAACACAGGGCAAGATATAAACAAAAGAGAGATTTACTTGCAAACACCCGAAAAAGTACAATCCAAGTCAGTAACATCACGTTTCCAATTGAGAATACCCTAAACAGCAACAGGGCCAACATATATACCAACGAGCATCAAACACGTTCAATCTTCATATGGTAAGGAAGTCTTACGGAACCCTCTGTTGGGATTTTGCCTGTCGGTTTTTTATATCTTGCAGTACACACCATTGGTTGGGATGCACGCAGGTTGCTATCAAGAAATGGAAATTTCACATCACGTTTATCAATAAGTCTGTTCATTTCGTTGAAAAATAAGGTCGAGGTAGCGGCTGAAGTGAGAAAGTCCTTCATTTCAAATTCAGATAGTTCAGACATGGTTGATATATTTCTTGTCATTAAAAAGCAAAACATCATCAATATGTCTGAAAGTGAAATTAAAGGACTTCACAAGTCCTTGTGACCCGTTTTGATAAGCTCTTCAGTACGTTCAGCCTCGTATGAAAACATAAAATATCATCTTAAAGAAGGACAAAGTCGGGTCCTATATGTATTCTAGTAGTCCAAAACTCTGTGAAGATTTAGTCAGCCAGAAATTCAATCGTTTCAGCAATTTCTTTTTGGATTTTGATATATTTTTCACACATAAAAAATCGCTTCAAAAATATTCACAACCATACATTTCTACCACCATTTACCGTTCTTTAAAAGAAAGCTCTCTCATAATAGGAGAATGAAGACATTAGTTCGCTTTCAAATTGGGGAATAGTAGTAAAATCACTTTTATTTTCATACTGGTTGTGACCAAAATAATTCGGTTCTGTTCTCTACACAAAGCGTTCAGTTTTTTGATACGTATGTCAATAGTATATTGGAATATGGGTGTGAGATATGGGGCTTCCATAAAGCTCCAGATATAGAAAAGCTCCATGCTGTTTTTTTGTAAAAGATTGCTTGGTGTTAAAAAAACACAGGTACAGATTTTGTATATTATGCACTCGGCAGGCAGCCACGTTACATAAACAGAAAGCTAAAAGTAATAAAACACTGGTTAAAATTAACAGAATCCAAAAAATGTGTACTGGCGACATGTTTAGAAGAGCGATTAGTAATGAATGATACTTGGCTGAAAAATATTAAACTAGAACTAGATAAATTAGGCTTATCTTATATTTGGAATATTGATACTGTAAATATTAACCTATATAAAATAACAGAACAGAGATTTAAGGATTGTTACACACAGGAAATGAGAGCAAGAATTCATAATGCTGTCAGAGGTAACCCATATAAATATTTGATCGATAATTTTTGCATGCAACATTATTTACTAAAACCCATCGATTTTACTTATAAACAATGTTTAGCAAGCATTAGAATGTCGTCACATCAGTCAAAAATTGAAAACGGGTTCTATCTTAACATTGAAAGGAGACGCAGAATATGTGAATACTGTGAAAACAATGAAATTGAAGACGAATTTCATTTCATACTCCAGTGTGTTTTATAAGTAATTAAGACAAAGGTATATTAAAAAATAGTATAAATCACCTAGCGTTTTCAAACTGGTACAGCTGTTAAGTATAAATAATTTAAAAGACTTAAATCATCTTGGCAAATATATTTATTTAGCCTTTAAGAAAAGAAAAACACACTTCAGGTAATGGTGATTACTCTTATGTTATTCCTAAAACAATGCAAAGTGGAAAATGAATAATGACTTATATATTGTTGTATACACACATTTTCGCCCACCTAACTAACTTGTTGCTTGTATAAGAAAAGATATATTCATTTGATGAATTTACATTAAATATAACATTAAGACTTTTGATTTGCAACCAAAGTGATTTGGCGTGTGGCTAAGATAAAATAGTATCATATACCTGCAAGTAAGAAGAACATTGTTTATAACTATGTTATGTGCATACCAGGATAGATAAAGTTATAACACCTAATATGTATTTATTGTGCATGCCTTTAAGAAAGAGAAACTATACCAACACGTCATCATTATATACCTTATAATGCGAAGCATCTCGGGTAGTATTGTATATCTATGTAAAGTACTATTTTGGCCGTGAGTTAGGGTGTTTTTATTGTGTGCGTGAGTGTTATGTATGTGTTACTAGATGCTTTCTACATGATTATGTACTACAGTACGTGTATGTATGTGTTACTAGATGTTTTCTACATGATTATGTACTACAGTACGTGTATGTATGTGTGTTACTAGATGTTTTCTACATGATTATGTACTACAGTACGTGTATGTATGTGTTACTAGATGCTTTCTACATGATTATGTACTACAGTACGTGTGTGTATGTGTGTTACTAGATGTTTTCTACATGGTTATGTACTACAGTACGTGTGTGTATGTGTGTTACTAGATGTTTTCTACATGATTATGTACTACAGTACGTGTGTGTATGTGTGTTACTAGATGTTTTCTACATGATTATGTACTACAGTACGTGTGTGTATGTGTGTTACTAGATGTTTTCTACATGATTATGTACTACAGTACGTGTGTTTGTGTGTTACTAGATGTTTCCTACATGATTATGTACTACAGTACGTGTATGTGTGTTACTAGATGCTTTCTACATGATTATGTACTACAGTACGTGTGTTTGTGTGTTACTAGATGCTTTCTACATGATTATGTACTACAGTACATGTATGTGTGTTACTAGATGCTTTCTACATGATTATGTACTACAGTACGTGGATGTGTGTTACTAGATGTTTCCTACATGATTATGTACTACAGTACATGTATGTGTGTTACTAGATGTTTCCTACATGATTATGTACTACAGTACGTGTATGTATGTATGTTACTAGATGCTTTCTACATGATTATGTACTACAGTACGTGTATGTACGAGAGATCACTCTCCAGTTAACAGTATGTATAGTTGTATAATCATGTCTGTAATTGTATACCTATGGGCCATAAGGCCCTCGGAATAAAGTTTAAATTGAAAATTTTTTCTCTGTTCAGCAGTGGTCATACAACTCAAATTATCCACGTACACGTGTATGTATGTATGTTACTAGATGCATATACATGATTATGTACTACAGTACGTGTATGTACGAGAGATCACTCTCCAGTTAACAGTATGTATAGTTGTATAATCATGTCTGTAATTGTATACCTATGGGCCATATGGCCCTCGGAATAAAGTTTAAATTGAAAATTTTTTCTCTGTTCAGCAGTGGTCATACAACTCAAATTATCCACGTACACGTGTGTATAAACAGATACACAGGACGGCGAACCAGATGATCTCGTGACATCGGATCCGATTTCACGTTTTTATTGATGTTGATATGTTTAAAACAATGTGCATTGTCCTGATGTGATAGTTTCCTGCAAAGACGAACACATGTTTCTGTTTCTGTAACAGCTGAAAAGCTTGGTCTACTTCAATGTGATTGGGATTTACCGTGTAAAATATGTAAAACTAATCATCATAATGAAGTTTGGAAGTGATTGAATGTTGTGTTTAAAATATTATTCCACACAAGAAAATAGAAAAGAAGGTTCATACAGTCCCAACCGTGTGATTTATAAAGTTGTATATTTACAATGAAGTGGAGATATCAAATTAAAGCGGTTTTCGTTTGTATCTGTGTCTCTATGTGTACTACCTTCTTCCTCGTACTGGTCCCATCCGTCGGTAAGTAGAAGAAATCCATTTGTTTAAAGTTGGATCTGCTATTGACTTCCTCTTGAATTCAATAACAACATGTATATATTATCAATAATCAACACCGAAGAAAAAGAAGGATAATGTGAAGTTAAATAGAAGTTAAATGAGTTGCTTAGCAACATCCTATTTCCATTTTTTCTGTTTTATTTGTAAATTTAGCTCTATAAAAGAATGTCAGTGAAAAGTAAAACTCACTACAAAGATTTTTTTCCGGACAAGATTAAAAGAAATGACTGAAATGTAATAAAACACACCAAATTTATGATAACACATTAGATATATACTTGATAGGGCGCTAGACTGTTTTAAAGCTAAACATATTAGCAATAGGGACTTATATAGTACACGGCAAAATTGAGAAAAACACATGTCATGCAGGACTAGACTCTTTCAAAGCACTTCAGAATCATAAAGGAAAGGACGTTATTCATTTATTCGTTTATTCATTGATCGGCTGCAAATATGGCGGCAACCTACAGCTGTCGGTGTTGATGACACACATCCTCTTGAAATGTCTAACGTGTTTGCGCCACAATCAATATGTTTGGTTGTGGATTAGGTTTGATGTCTGATAAGGTACTTTGTGTTGCATTGTTTGTTAATTTTCGTGCAAATAGAAAGTTTACGATGGAATTGAATATCGTGTTACTAGTAAACAACGCTTTCAAGTTTCTGGTTTTGTGATTTTTTTTTTGTACCGGGCTTTATGATTTGTCAATTATATAAGATGTTTTGTGTTCTCTCTTTCCATTGGTGTAATACTGCAAAAGTGGCATTCTTCACTATTGAGATATTTCTCTATATTTCACTGGCAAAAATGTTACAAATTAGATTTTTTTCACTCCATTTGGCCAAATTTATGTCGACTTACTATCACGACAGGTCAAGTTGAATTATCACTAATGTTAATCCAATGGGTAAACTTGAATTGTCTATAAAACTAAAAACAAGCCGAAACAAGTATGGCAAAATGTTTTACAAAATAAGAACACCAATCGCTTAAAATGTCGTGCAATGATAATACGTTATAAATGACTAGGGGGCTGAAATATACCACTAGGAAAGGAAACACCGCAAAAAAGATCTTATGTTCAGATTCCATGGTTCAGTGACAGTAGGTAGACATTTACTCATTAAGAAAATTAGAAAAAGATATTATCAACAACGTGATGAGCAGAGTGGATTTTTTGTTCCATAAGTTTCCACGATCCTGATTGGCTGGCCACGAGGCTCGCAATTAAAGATGAAGGTGAGGTATGGCCAAAATGCCGTTTGGAAAGAAAATGTAGCTAGGAAGCTAAAAAATACCAATCCATGATAAAGTAAATGATATCACAAGTTTATTGTTGTTTGCAACATGCAGAAGCATCGTGAAAAATGGTGAATTTACCAGACCATATCTGACAAAAAAAGAGAAAAGAAATGAAATGTCAACAAAATCTTATTCGAACTCAAATTCGAGATAAAACTAGTGCAAATCATCAACAAAAGGAAACTTTACGCGAATGTTTCTGAAAAAGTACTTAAAAATAAGACCACGCGTTTCGGAAGCGTACATGGAAGTGTTTTATTGACGACACCAGCCATGTAAATCTTAGTTAATTCAAATAAGTGATATCACATTCACGAAGAGAACAATGTATAAAATAACGGAAGAGTAATAAGGATATTCTAAGACAAAGAAGTATCATAAACATTGGTTCGAGTGTTACAATATTGTTTACATATATTCTGATAGTAATAAAATCTGTTGGTAAGTTTGTTACCATATTCTTTGTACAATCTACGTTTATAATTATGCCTTTACATAAGCACAGCTAATATAAACACTAATCAATTAAACTTAAGTGCGATAATGTAATCCAACGCGTACAGCAAATCTGAACACTATTTTTATTGTCATCCATGGACCTTTTTACTGTGCAGATTTATATCATTTTCAGGGATAAATGATAGCGATATTTTTGCCTCTACATCGGATGTTAGAGGTGTGATACAGGAGAGGAATATACCAAACCAATTCAGTTCGATCTCTGCTATCCCCATAAGCCGACAGAGAAATTCGTACAAGATGAAGAGATACAAACAAGAAAAAGGAACGAAAGGTTAGCCAAGTAAATATATTGCATGTGCCACTGCATTTTTCAATACTCGCTCTCTATGAAAAGAATCAGAAGGCAGTTTTACTGTCCATATGGTCCCAACAAAGGGATTTGAAAAATAAACTAGGTTAGCTGTTACCGGTCATTTTAAGTTTCAAAGAGTTGGTGCCATCTGTCATGGCAATATCTGCTAGCAACAATTACTCCCTATTTATTCATCCTTTTTGCCTGAGCAATTTCGTTTTGATCTTTTCACTAATGCTTCTTTATATAATAAAGTTTGTTGTAGTAGCCAGAAAGTTTGGTAGGTAATGATTGCTCTCTGAACCTTTCATTGTTCCCTCTGTTTGGTAGGTAAGGATTGCTCTCTGAACCTTTCATTGTCCCCACTGTTTGGTAGGTAAGGATTGCTCTCTGAACCTTTCAGTTTCCCCTCTGTTTGGTTGGTAAGGATTGCTCTCTGAACCTTTCATTGTTCCTCTGTATTTAACATATATATCACAAGGTCCATATAAAATATCTTTCTATTGTTGTAAACAATATCTTTATATTGGTGTAAACATACAATTTTAACTAAAGCTTTGCAAAGTATGATCTATTTTGTACAGTTGATGTATAAGTACTTAGATTTCACAAATGTTTCTGATGTCTTTTTATTCTATTGTAGGTAAGTCACTCCTCAGGCTTTATCTGCTTCGTCACAACAATAGCCCGCAAATGCGACGTTAGATAAGGTATCTGGTAACCTACTCATTTGCAAATATAAAAAAAAATGAATAGATAGTCGAATAAATTCATTCATCCATAAGCATAATTATATTGATGAATTAACTTCCTGTTACCCTGTAGATAGTTATTTCAATTTCATGCCTCTGTAATTTGGTAAAAAGGTCACACAAGTGAATAGTATTTTAATACAAATTTTGAATTAGATACAAACGAGTCAGATACTGATGTAAACTGCATAATCGAGTGGTTTGTTCTCCTTAGACTTGTCATTATTGCTTAGAACCTACATTTTGAAATCCAGAAAGCCGGCTGAGGAAGTCCAAAATTGATCGAAAGAAATGTCAAAATCTAGATGTGGATGTAGAGGTATACTAGCCTAATAATTCAATAGCTGTCATAATTGTCATGTGTCTGATAATAGTAGATGTAAGCAAAACGACAATGAATCAAACCCTTTATACATATTTACAGACAATAAAACTAGATATGATCAGGAATCTGATCATAACATCTATTGACAATTGTCATCGATAGCAATGTATTTACAGAAGTAAAATTGTGTTTTATCGATCCAAATCTCCATTACGATCAGCTGTCGACTTCTCGGCCTTATACTGGTACTTCAAGCTAATATAAAGTTGTGTCATATCTTTTATTATGTAAAGTTGTGTCTATCATTGTGTTGGGTTGCTTGCTGTGAAACAATCAATTTCACACAAAATTGATATGCACCAGACACACCGGAATCATATTGGCGAGTCTGATTGAAACATTTGCAATCTAACACTATCTTTTCATTTAATATATTCGTCTTCCTTTCTTCCACTTTTAAAGTTTTTATGAATTATCTAGTCAGCTTAATATATATGCCGGAGATGACGATAGATATCATTACTCATTCTCCCCATAATGACTGTTGCAGTAAAATAATCAACTTTTTGTGGATGTTTTATTTTGTTGAATTCGTGGTACAAGAGGATGGCGTAAGCAAATTTTATCCACGAAAGTGCCACAAAATTCATATTTTTGTCAAACTATATATTTTAAGCCAAATGAAAATACATGTATATAGTTTTGAAGTATATGTATATTATACAGGAAACTGTTCCTCGAAATATACATCAGAAAAAAATACATTTTTATCAATGTTGATGAGCAACATATCAACCCTTTCCTAGCTTTCACCACGATAAATCGATAGTATATAGACAAAAGGACGACATCAAGCACAAAAATGTGACGACGTTTTGCGTGATATTGATATGGATGTTCCATTAATGGCTTTATAGATTGATTTTCTTCTTTTATAAACATCTGGTGTTATTGACTTTGTTTTTGTTTTCATTCTGCTTATAATTTGCCCTTTTTTAAATGACCTTGAAATCGAATTTTGATTGCTTTTGAATACCATTGTCTATTTGAGTTGTTTAGTCCCTACTGATTTCCTTTGTATTAAAACATGCTGTATAACTGATTTGAATGTGCATACTTTACAAACAATATGTAAATTATAATGTAGATATAGTAGAAATTTAATATGGTTGTTTTTATGGTGAAGCTGAAGAGGAAATAAACAATACAATGTAAATAACTAATAAATGCAGCCCCTTTCAATACTGCAAAGGGATTTCATTCAACGATTAAAATTCTGACTACATTTATATTTATTTTATTCATGGATGCTCTGTAAGAGTTTAAACAGATTTATTTACATAAAATGCATATTAACAAACAATGAGGATCACACAGATCACTGTTACCAAACTACCGCTCACGTAGACCCAGAAGATTGGCCAAATGCTCAGATTTGACACACAAGTTTGTTGGTTAATAGATTTCACATCTGTACCGTTCGCTGGCTTGGGTCAAAAGATGACGAACGTACCTCTCCAAGTAAGAGATTCACAATCACGGGCAGTAACTCTACCCGATAATCCCAACAGCTCCGACATAAATATCTTGTAAAGTTTTTAAAAACAATCGATTAGTTCAAGAAATATTTCCTTCCTTCTTGGCACAGCATCGTGATAATTTATAGTCACTGCCTGATTGACAATTTGACAAGTTGTCGCTGTGTTCATTACAACACTTGCTATCCAATTTGTTTAAATATAGGAACACCTACATAGGTCAACACCTCAATATTTCCTCAATATTTCCAGATACTAAATTGGTGATCAGGATGTCATGGTATTCTAATGATTGAACATTACAAAATAATTTAAAATGAATATTAAGTGGTAATATACATGGTTTTAACAACCATTATTATTATCATTGAAACGTATTTTTTTCCATTAGGTCTAATCCAAGAGATCATTCTGCTTTTTCTTGAAGGCCCAATCCCTGTCATAATTTTGACGTATATGCGAAGTGGTTCGTCTTTCCTTGGCGAGATTTTACAGGCTAACCCGGACACCTTTTATTGGTTTGAACCTGTCCATGAAATATGGGGACTACATAAAACAAATGGAAACCACAAATTTGATTTCCAAGACGGAACAAAAAGGTTCGTTTACTTTTTATTTTGTTTTTAAAACAGATTGTAATATAACATCTGTGGCTTTTTAAAGATAAAGGGCTGGACTGTCATTGTCATTAATTTTAAATAGTATCAAACCTGACAATGGAAATCATATCAAGACACGATAACTCAAGTACAATTTTCTATGTTACAATATCTTCGTAAAATAAATGGTTGAATAAAATCCGGACATATACAATATTGTACGAATTTGACATGCATATGACATATATATCGACTAAAATTGACATATATTTCCAATACAAATAAAATCTATATCCACCAAATATTACATCCAATTTTCGTATATTTCGTGTTTCAAATATCACAAGGCTTCTTACTTTCAATAGCTTTTTACACTCCACGGATGGATTCTATAAAGAATCTGCTATCATGTTCGGTAATGCTCTTGTTGAAATTGTCTTATTTTTTAATAATTTTGATTTAATGTTTAGATCAATTAAAATCCCTTTCGGATACAACGTAAATATACCAGTGTCTATCATAATAATACCATAGCCTTGAGTATTATTGGAAACATGATAACTTTATTGAGTTGATTTATATATAACGATAGGATTGGCAATCAGATTAGTTGGAAAAAGGGGAAGTGTATCTTTTTTCAATTGTTTTAGTTTTGTAGTCTGTTCAGCTATTATCTTAGTATGCTTTTTGCCTTTTACAGAACTTTCCCGTCATTTTTGGATATAGCAGTTCCCACTATCAAAAATATAAGTACGTGCCAATTAGAGAGCCTGCCCATGGATGCCTTGAGAGAACAATTTCTGGCAAAGAGCAAACAGATGACAGATTTCGTAAATTGTAGAGGTTATAAAGAAAAGGGACATACGACCAATGAAAAACTCCTTAAATGTTTACCGAGTTTAAAATCTAAATGTTTACAATCTAAATATATTGTCATAAAAACAATTCGAATTACTATGGAAAGCGTAGAATATATACTTAGAAATGTACCAAACTCACAAGTGATACATTTAATGAGGGATCCACGCGGAACTTCTCGTTCCCAACAAGCAGTCGGTCAATTGTCAAAACATAATTTTCGACAGGAGATATCTGAATACTGCAAACGAGTATACCATGATGTACTGAGAAAAGAACTACTCGACAAACAGTATCCGGGAAGAATTCGAACTGTATTTTACGAAGATGTGGCAAACAATCCAATTGTGTATTCAAAATCGTTGTACCAGTATCTGTACATGAATTTCACCTCTGCAATTGAAAAGACAATATTTGGGTTTACATTAGCCGGCAAAAGCGGTTCAAGAAAATGTGGAATTTTATGTACTCAAATGGCGAACTCGGCTCAAGAAGCCAGTAATTGGCGAAAGCAAATAAGTATGGTGTTAGTGAAAATAGTCGATAGTGCATGTGTGGATTTATATAACAAAATTCGTTACAGATCTATATCAAATGAAACTATGTTACGAGATAAAAAATATAAACTTCGGAAATAGGCATCGATGTTAACTATTTATTGAAAAAAAGTGTATGCCGTCGTTATGTAATGCATTTTCAATTTTTATTTGTTTATTAAATATGATTTAATGGCAAATGAGTGTAATATACCATGGAACGTTTTTCATTGGTTGCGCAGTCAGAAATTGCTCATAATGTCATTATATGGGTAATTTGTCTTCCACTGTCAAAATGTTACTTTTCAGAGTTATGCGATGAAACGAATTTTAGGAGCGTTTCGCCCATTTCGTAGAGTGAGAGGTGATAGTTGCTTTAAGACCGTGTAAAAATAGATAGTAAAATGCAAATCCGTCAAATCAATGCTAAAATATATATGTTTACTTTTACAGTCTCTATTTATACGAATTAAAACGTAGCAGAAAACCAAGAGAACTAAAGGTCATCAGCTGTGTGTATATTTAAGAAAATAATACCGTTCAATTCAAGACAGAACTGTCCTGCTCTTCGACAATACATCATGAACACAAAGATTAGTTATTTAATGTATCTTTAAACCTTTTACGAGAATGTGTTCACCAAGTTATAAACGATTTAATTATGTTATTATCTTCAGACGTTTTTGAACTGTATTTTCTGGTCATTAAAGGCTAAAACTAGGATGCTTTTATCAATTCAATATGAAACGCACAAGAGTTAGACATAGCTACTTTGACTACCTCAAACAAATGGACCTTAACAATGGCCATTTTGTTTGGCTGTCATTATTTGTAAGATGCATCGAATTCCAAGCCTTCCTTTAGACAGGAGACAAGCTTTGGCTCCACTGGTGGTGCTTCAAATTCTTTATCGTGCAGATTTCTTAGGATCTATGTTATTCTTTGGCATAAAGCCATGTTTATAGTCTCCGTTTCAAATGCTACATAACGATGTGTATCAGTAGTACCTTCTAGTTGCATGATGTTAAGAGCTGATATTATTTATTTATGTCTGTATCGATGTATGATGCAGAGACCGATGTTAATTCTTCCATATGTTTTCTACTGATAACATCACTTCTGTATGTGCGATAAGTATGGAAGTTAATGTCAGCTCGGAAGTGATATCACAGCCTCTAGAAAGTTATATCATACCCTCTCAATTTTTTGTATTTTACCACTTTGGCTTATCAATGTCTGATAAGTAAATACATATAGTTGGCCAGGAAGAAATGCGTTTTTTTTTCATCCCAAAATCCAATCAAATTTCCAGATAGAGCCGTTTTCAGATTGGTTTTTCTTATTAGTGATACACCTGCAGCTGCCGTCTGCGAACGCAAACAGCTAAGCTTGCGGCTTTGGACTATGGATGACGAGGCAATTTTAGAAAAAAACTTGCGCCAAGAATTATTCAGTTGAGTGAGTTAAAGAAACAAAACACATGATGAAAGATCATTATATGGCCATTTTGGTATCACTCCACTTCGGACATCTGGCTGATATCAGGACTCTCGGGCTGATAAAGGGTGTGATATCAAAACCATACCTAAATATCTAACTTACATTAACACTGACACAACCAATGGACTACTAGACCAGTGAAGGTATACCAAGATATTACAAATTAATCAAGCTACAGTTCACTCCCCTTAGATACCACTGACCGTCTATTTACCAAGATTAAAACACATATAAAAGAACAGAATAATCTTGTCGGATTTTGCAAATTTTATTTTTATATTGATATTTGATGAAATAGTTATTCTGATAACTTCAATTAAAAACTTGTGTTATCATTAGAAAGAAATGTTTTATATCGATTAGTTTAAACCCACAATGGGATTTTGCGTTGTTTAAATGATATGCATCGATAGTTAGTGTTTTTGGTTTTGCTTGTAAGTTGAAACGACTAATTTGTGCTCATGTCGTGATACTATTCATGCATGGAAAGTAACATTTCAATAAATAAGTGTTTGTACCTCCTACATCTGGGAGAGCCTTATGATTATATTTCACTGTGCATTTTTGCATGGATGGATATAATGCACGAACATTTCTTGTGCATATCACTCTGTTTTGAATAATTAAATTATTAACTACCTGAAGTATTAGGTTATTATGATAACCGAATCCTTGGCAACTAAATCTGTCGTTTTCTCCACTTCAAAACCAAAAACAATTAAGCGTGCTTTA
This sequence comes from Ylistrum balloti, assembly GCF_031769215.1. NCBI lineage: Eukaryota > Metazoa > Mollusca > Bivalvia > Pectinida > Pectinidae > Ylistrum > Ylistrum balloti. Next base: position 47,030 of record NW_026781865.1, on the reverse strand, counting down.
AACACCGTATATATGTTGACTGAGTGCTCATTCAAGGTGAACATTGTGTCAATGGGTTGTAAATACAAAAATGATAGTTTCAATACAAGTTGCTTTTGGCCGTTACAAAACCTGACATTAAAAACCGGATATACCAGTTAATTGACTAAAATTTCAATACTGGTTGTTGACCATTTAAAATGATGTACAATTAACCATGGAATGTACAGATATGTAAAGTACGATCGATGTATAGGACGACTGCGCGGCTTTCATTTGCCTCTGATAACCATACAACCTCAAATCGGATAATGTCGATCATTCAAAATGACCACACTTGTCTTGATGTTGAATGGTTAATGACGATAGTAACTTATAAACAGCCATTATACGGATATTTCATCTGTGAGAACTGCTTTCAAACGTATCAGCTATTTGCGCGTGAAATGCAGAATTGTGCAAGAGCTAACTGGAATCATGAATTTTACCGGATGTTCGGATACTTTGTCTTAAAAACCTTCACAAGAATACAACTTTTCGTCGACTATAACGAATTCTAAAGTAATTGCTATGTAACGCATCTTTTTATTGGATAATTTTCATGTTTATCCCGTGCTATCGTAGCCATGGCGCTCTTTTTTAGGTTAAAGCTTATGTTTGACATTGACATTGGACCAAGTTATAGACAAGATGACAAGTGCAGAACAATGATGTATTTTTTTTCAAGTGAGTTTGTCAGTGATTTCAGCATGTCGATAAACACGATTCTTCATAATAAACTTTTGCCTTGCATTAATTGATATTCTCGATCTAACTTCATTTATGATATCACAACTAAAATCATGTCTTTCATGATATTGCCACCTATCTATACTGGATAATGATATAAAGAATAATACACAAATCCCAATTTCCATTTGAAAGAAACGATTTGACAACTTTGAATGAATCTGGCGATCTCTTGTCGATACATCTCCACTATGTCCATTGTTTTACCGGTCTATCTAATGAACGAGTGCCTGTACCATTCAGAAACAGACATGACAAATTTCAGGTATATACACCTGGAATCAATACAAACAACAATTTAAACAGGTAATCTACACAGAGAAACAATTCAAGCTTTTTCAAATGCTTCGACCCACATCCTGACCCAATCTATCGACAAATAGACTGGAAAGTAAGAGAGGAGTTTACGCTATCCCTTTTTGAAAAGAACAATTTATGAAATAATGTGAGGGAACGAAAATTTTAAAGGTCCTGGTTTTGTTAAAATTTGTTGATATTGCGATAATCACAACCCTTTTACACTCAAATTATTTTAGAATTGGAAAAGTTTGTTTTTATGGATATGTGACAGGGGTGCTAACCTGGGAATTAGCTCATTTAATTGCACCGATGTCACGTATTAGTCTACTGCAACTGAAGACAAAACAGGAATTATTAAGTTAGCTTCTTTATTCGGCGTCTTGTTCAAAAGTGACAAGAACGGCCGAGACGCTAACTATACAGAATTCTTAGAACTTTCCTTGACCAATCAAATCATGTTCTACATATGACTCCGAGAAATGTTTCGACCACTGACCAATGAGATCTAGCCTTACTGTGTCAACATACCTGTTGCAACCTGTCAACAATAGCTTGGCCTTCGCTGAGATATTGTGACACTATCGAGTAATGCTAACAGACCCCTTAATTGGACAAAGTAAAAACATTCCTCAGAGACAATGAAAGTAAATCCTGACGCTAACTGACTAAAAGCTAACGCTAACAGATAAAAGAGCCTAATACAATGCGAAACACCTTTGGCCGAAACTTGATAAAATGTCTTTCCATATAGTTCTTTGGTTATGACATATTGAATAAAGTTTTAATGAAGGCTTCATTTGAGAACCCGTACTAATCTCAACATTATGCAACGTATACTTATACTGGTTTTGCGAGAAACAAAACTAAGAGAATAACTCCCATGTTACAATAAAATATTTCAGAAAAATCTAAGTTATCAAACTTAATATTAAACTATTTTTTTTATATACTAAAAGGTAATAGACGCTGGGACAGATATATTGCGGATTATATTATGAATTTTGTCGTTTTATAAATCGACTACGTCTCACAATAAAATCAGAATATATATATATACAAAAACAAGCATATTAGCCAATAGATATACATGGACATGCGGATCCTACTGATGGTTTTTTACTGGACCCACATTTATTAAACGCCATCTTCGTATAATACGAATAATAAATAATATTAAGTCAGTTTGTTGGTCGGTTAGTTGGTTTTCCGCCTACATGGCTCTTCCCATTGATAGAAATTGTCTCGCCAACGAACGGCAGTGTTCTGGCGACATATGCCAATTAGGCAATGCTGTCTTATGTCAGTGTATAACAAGGGAAATATTGATGGATCCGGCCACTCGCTCTCTCAGCGGATACCTTATAGCCAGACTAAAGGACATTCCTACTAGGCAAGACAAGAAAATGTGCCTGTACTCTAAATACCTTTACAACGTTTCACGGAGTCCTGGTTGCCTCCAAACAACAGCCATAAGTGAGGTGCATCACTGAAGCCTTATAATCCCCTATACAAAATAGTCGACAGATCATCTGCAATAGGGAGGAGTCTCCTATAGGGCATATCAGGATTTGCTGAATGTTTTCAGCTTTAAGACAAACACAATAAGGTATATCGTTGGTACTTTCACAATGATAATGATTCTGCGTAGCTGTTAAATGTTCGCTGAATGAAATATATTTTCGAAGAAAAGCGAATTAAGATGGTCCCTGCGATAGTCCTATGTTGACAAGGGCCTCAAGCTAATTTCATTTAGTTTGCCTCCAGCCCATATTTCTGTTATATCATGTAACTGTTTAATGAAAACCTCTGACGTGTTATCAGATCATATCTTTCACCCTGAATCATGTACGTATTCTCAATTGCTTGTTTCAGATGAAGACGAAACAATCCTTACATGGATGTGCGTACGTATGATAAACGATGTGTTAGATAAATGGGGTCGTTGGGATGATAAACAAAACAGATAATTTATAACAAAAGTGACAAAAGTAATATTTTTCAGATAACAGTAGTGTTCATACACACAAGGAATCTAATCGGCCTGCATGGGCGACATTTCTTACTTCAAATCATCTACTGCGCATGCTCAGGGAGCACACCATGCAAGAAGCTGTTGCGGAAGGAGTTATGTATTGTATTGTATGGACACTACAATTTGGACATTGCTGTACATATGGCTGATGATTGTGTGTATTTCTTAACTATCCACATCGCTCAGACACTGATGCTAATTGGCCCGCACACACTTTGTATCAATAATATTAGAGTAATACGCAGATTGAACGTGATCTGCAAATTGAACGATCAGGATTGAAAAAAATGTGAAAAGTATCTCATTACGTTTTTATCATTAGCTGTTTGTGACAACCATTATAATACAGATTGTTGAACTGACCTTTATGTCAGTTGTTCATGATCTCTATGTTAACCACAGAAAACATAAGAACAAAACTATCAAATAATAAGAGCTAACAACACATCACATAACATTGTTTCTAATGTACTTGAACTGAACATATTTTCACAGCTTTTTATATGATCCTAGTTGTAACAATAACTAGGGATGCTGTGGTGAGTTGAAGGTTTGCCTTTTTTGTATTTGACGTCATAAGTATTCTGGTGTCATATCAAATATAATGTCAAAAAGACAGGTATAGGGAAGGAAAATGTCACTAACTTAGATTTTATATTAAGCTAAAAATGCCACTGCCTTCACTGGAACGAATACTTTCACAGAAATTTGTGATGAATAGTTTCTAATGAAATTAACAAAACTCATTACTTGTTTCGTAGGAAAAATGATTCCATAAGCCTCAATGATTTACTTTACAGAGATGCTAAGTAAATTTTATATACACGAATATGTAGAAACATACGCCTGCTATAACGAGGCTTTCACTTATCCAAAAGAGACATCTATCAATGAATTTTGTAATGTCATTCTTCTGTAATCCGCTTGAAAAGGTTTGGTTGGTATCGGTATTGGCCTCTTTATTTTCGCACATAGTAATTTTGTCTAAATCAGTAACACCAGTGGGTTGCTCGGCACCAACTCGTTTTCTTGTGCTGTAGTTTCTTTTACTTCTGTGACAGCTAGCCATCGACACAAGCCACAAAGGGAACTGTTTGACATCACTGACTACATCAAATGTCAATGACAGTATTGTCAGTAAGATAAGCAAACAACTGAAGCACATTGTCCCAAGCAGAAAGTAAGACGCGCCAGCAATAGGATCAGATACTTTAGGCATTACTTCCCCTATGCTTGACATATAAACTGCCATCGATAGAAACATGGTGACCGAAAACGAGATTCTTTCACCAGACGCAGCCGGGAGAAGAAAGACAAACGGATTCAGAAAACACAACAACAGAACAGGAACACCCATCGACAGAAAGAAGTATTGAGGCTTTCTCTTTAGATACAATGAAAATTCTATTATTGACGCAGCACTTGTGAGTTCGACGTTATTTTTAACTGACGTTTCATATATTTCCCATGCGCCATGTGATGTGAAGAAATCCATCCGAATTCTAGTCCCTGTGAAATGGAGTTCAACTTCTTGAATTGTGTGCATCCATGGTACTAACATTATCCTACATATGTGGGAGTCAGTTGGAAAATAAGTCATGTCAACTTGGCAACTAGATTTGATTAGTTTTCCTGGATTAAAGTTAACTTGTCCATTACTGAATATCCTTACATCGAAATGGGCAGCACCGAATTCAACTAAGTCATCAGCTGAAGAAATCATGAAAATACGCGGTTTCCATATACGTGATGAGTTGGCGATGTAATTTGTTACACCACCATATTCACTAGTGTTCCAAGCAAGCCTATAATCTGTCCAGTTTATACCAACAACAGTGCTCAAATGTATTGTTCCAGAAACTTCGTTGAAGTTTAAAAGGGCAACAAGAAATAAAGTGGTATCAACATGAACGGTATCACTTAAATTAAAAACCGGCCTCAAGTCTTTGCTGTAGTTACTAAACAAAACTCCTTCCAACCGTATGAGATCGTCCATGGTTCCCTTCCCTTCAACAGATGAAAACGCCAAATGACACGTCAAAAACAAGAGCAACATTAGACTTGCCAGTGCCATTGTGTGTCTTCTTTATTCTGCTTTGGGTCTTTTCAAGACATCAAATCTGAAACTAGTGATTTATTCCGAAATAATGTTGGATCATCAAAAGTAGTATTGTAATGAAAATTGAAGTATAAGAGTTATGTCCCTTGAATATGACTTGTGTAATGGAAATTGAAGTATAAGATTTATGTCCCTTGAATATGATTATAGCTAATTCAAATTGGTTAATTTGTTCATCTAATGATTTTTGTCGATTAATACAAATGTTTATATTTATGTAGTAAGATATGGAAAGGTATTTTGTACTATGTTAATATTTTAGTATGCATCATTTATGGTAAATTAAATATCAACAATTGTCACACCTAATGAAAGAGTTTATTAGACATGTAAATAGAAATTACTTTGAATTATTGCGAGCGCTGTTATACTGACTGTTGGTGAGGCTTTCAGAGATACACAGACGACGAAAGACTTCTTACTAAGCAAGTAACACAGTCATTTGTAACAGGTGGTGGGTGAAAGTCTGAAATAGTGGCTTTTCCGAAACCGCTTGTCAAGCTGGTGCGAGAGCTGTTTAGTTCTCACCGAAGCTTGGACTTTTGACTGTGGGTAGCTAGCTATAGGGTTAGGTTAGAACCCGAGCAAGGGTTGACTTAGTTGGTAGGACAACCTAGTGCTTAGTCAGGACCGACTAAGTGGTATTGCTCGGCGACTAGTTCAGTAGTTGGAACTAGGGTTAGGTGAAGTCACTGGGTGTCGAGCTTGCACTCACGCTCACATGCTAGTCAGAACAGTCTGTGTCGGGACAGCAGTCCATGTGAATACTAGTTCGTTCGTTAGTTTTATTGTTAACTCAGGTAGAGTTTGCTGTTCCACGCTATATGTATATATCGGCATTTGTTAGCTAGTATCTCTGCAAGGAATCAGAGACTTACCCACCGTGTGCAAAGCTAGGCTGCACGTTACAGTATCTATTATTTTTATGCACCATTTTAGCCGTTAACTCATTTGAATGATAACTTGAGACCAATTAATGAATTTATTGAGTCATGAAACTCTTAAGTACCAAGATTATACAAAAGAAATACAAATGAATAACACCTTTTAATATCAATTTAGAATTAGACAGAGTAGTAAATTAAACTGTATTATGCAGCTGTTTGGTACTGGTAGAACTCGTAAGTGAAAGCAAGCGACTAAGGACCAAAATCCAAATTTGTCGGAAGGAATTTCAAAACCCAGATTGGGAGGTGTTAATATATTTTGTTTAATGAATATTGCATAGCCATTTCGTTCGATGGTTTGAAGAAATGGTAAATTCGAAATGAGCAAGATATCCAACAGCTTATGAAAATGTCGTAACCTCAAAATGTTGGGTTTTTAAAATCAAATATGCTACATTTTGAAAATCTTACCTGTCATAGCCAGTGCATTCAGTAATATCCGTCTCCATCAGAACATGGACAGTGATAGCTTGGTTTAAAATGTCCCTTTTAAATGTAAGTGCTAGTTCATTGTTAACTATATCTTCACAATTGTTACATTGTTATGGCATCATGTAGTCATATCTGTCTAGACATGCACATATTTACTCAATTTGAAGCATAAAAAGAACTATTTATTTTATATTTTCGACAATGGTGACTCTTGTTGAAATAAAATCAATGACAACTTCAATTTGATACCGTGCGATTAAGATGAAGCTAATATTGACAAATAACAGACAGCGGGAAGATGTTTGTGGTATTGTTGGTTGTCTATTGTGAATTGACATCAAAATCATGGATGACAATGGAACCATTACTAATTCAAGCAATGTAAATTTATACGTAATTTATCTTCAGAAACAAGTATATAGAACGCATTTGATGGAACCGCATATGGACAAAGCAAAGTGGTGTATGTATTAGATTTAAACTATAGTTTCAGAACCATTATTTGTACAAGTTTTCAGCTGAATTGAGACAATTGGTTGTTAAACAGCCATTATTAAGATATATTTAGTTGTTGACAATAGTGACACATGATATCGGTCTAGCGCAATCGATTCTTTTGTTTCGTTATAATACTGTTGTACAATAAGCATGATTCTGTAAAAGCATTAGTTTAAGTGGTGAAATAATTTCGTTTTACTTGTAGGTACACTTCCACATATTTATATGTTTAAATCGTGGTCAATAGCTAAATGTTGGCAAAGCATTAGTGGATTTTAACAAGAATTATCAATACTATATATCTATGCAAAACCACAAAATCTGAGTCTGCGAAAGTAATGATTTCACAGTAGTCAGTAACGCTTTCGTGTCAGTATGTTCACGATGTGCAGGCGATCATACGAACACATTGAAAGATATCTGTATTGTAAATAGTATAAAAAGATGCACAAAACATAATTCTGATACAAGTTCATATTTATATATAAAAAAAATAATTAAATGTATGCTACAGATTTTAAGAAGACAATTATACCAGTGACTAACAGTGTTAAAATCCTGGAGGCAAATATTAAGAAAATCAAACTTGGCCACAACTGAGAGACACAAGTGAATAGCCCTTTTAATACAAAAAGTTGCATATGGAGCAAAGTGATTCTGCTCTGAAGAACGCAATAACAAATTTGAACCGTTTTTTTGTTTTTTTGAATTGATGAAATAATTTTAATGTCAAAGATCATGTTAAAAATTCTTAAAACTTAAAAACCTTTCCTACATAAATTGTTATAATTATTTTAAGTACGTCGACTTGAAAGAGTCAATTGTGTTTGTTGTAACATTTATATGTCAATGCTAGGAAATGTCAAACTTTGTGTTTTTCAAACAAGAATACATGCCAAGAGCAAAAAACCCAATTATATATATATATATATATATATATATATATATATATATATATATTTTTGAGAAAACTAAAACAATAACACATTTTTCTTTGACTTCTTTTTTCAATTAAACCTCAATATCTCGACAAGTGTCTGGACGATGTAGGTGTTTAAGATGTGAAAACCAAGATCAGTGCTGTTTGTAAAAGTGTGTCATTTTTTATTACTTAATCAATTTATGCCAAGAAAGGGTTAGGGTTAGGTTAGGGTTAGCGTTATCGTCCTGGTGAATTTTGTAACGTAATTAGGGTATTCGGTAACTTAAACGCGGTATTTTGTAACTTAAATATGGAGTTTGTAGCAGAAATAGGGAATTTTGTAACTTAAAAAGGGAATATTGCAACTTATTACTGGTCAATTTTTAACTGGGAAGTTTGTAAACCGAAAATTTCGTAAATTCACTATCATAAGTTTTTAGCGCCTTATGATTTTTGGATAAAGAATGATGTATAAAACATCTTACGTTTATCAGATGTGTGTACAATAACACTAACATCTCATGTCCCGGTAAAGTGTGTAACAGCAATGTGTGTATCTAATGTTAGTAAGACGCGTGTAAATTAACATAAATTTGCCTTTCTTTGATAACGTGTGTATCTAATGTTTATAAGACACATGTAAATTAACATCAATGTGTCTTTCTTTGGTAACATGTGTAGCTGATGTCTATAACACACGTGTAAATTAACATCAATGTGTCTTTCATTGGTAACGTGTGTTGTTGATGTCTATGAGACGCGTGTAAATTAACATCAATGTGTCTTTCCTTGATAACACGTGAAGCTGATGAGTATAAGACACATGTTAATTAACATCAATGTGTCTTTCCTTGATAACATGTGTAGCTGATGTCTATAAGACACGTGTAAATTAATATCAATGTATCTTTCCTTGGTAACGTGTCTAGCGGATATCTCTAAGAAGTGTATGAATTAAAATCAATGTGTCATGTCTTGATAACGTGTGTAGCTGATGACTGTAAGACGTTTAAAAATCAACATCAATGTGCCTTTCCTTGAAAACGTGTGTAAATGATGACTACATAATGCGTGTAAATTAACATCAATGTGTCTTTCCTTGATAACATGTGTAGCTGATGACTATAAGACGCATGTAAATTAACATCAATGTGTCTTTCCTTGATAACATGTGTAGCTAATGTCTATAACACACGTGTAAATTAACATCAATGTGACTTTCATTGGTAACGTGTGTAGCTAATGTCTCTAACACACATGTAAATTAAAATCAATGTGTCTTTCTTTGGTAACATGTGTAGCTAATGTCTCTAACACACGTGTAAATTAACATCAATGTGTTTTTTATTGGTAACGTGTGTTGTTGATGTCTATGAGACGCGTGTAAATTAACATCAATGTGTCTTTCCTTGAGCACATGTGTAGCTGATGTCTATAAGACACGTGTAAATAAATAAAAATGTATATTTCCTTGGTAAGGTTTGTAGCTGATGATTATAAGCCGCGTGTAAATTAACATTAATCTGTCTTTCCTTGGTAACGTGTGTAGTTGATGACTGTAAGACGCGTGCTAATTAACATCAATGTATCTTTCCTTGGTAACGTTTGTAGCTGATGTCTATGAGACACGGGTAAATTAACATCAATGTATTTTTCCATGGTAACGAGTCTAGCTGATATTTATAGGTCGCGTTTAAATTAACATCAATGTGTCATGTCTTGATAACGTGCGTAGCTCATGTCTATAGGACGCGTGTAAATTAACATCAATGTATCTTTCTTTGGTAACGTGTGTAGTTGATGATTATAAGACGCGTGTAAATTAACATCAATCTGTCTTTCCTTGGTAACGTGTGTAGTTGATGATTATAAGACGCGTGTAAATTAACATCAATCTGTCTTTCCTTGGTAACGTGTGTAGTTGATGATTATAAGACGCGTGTAAATTAACACCAATGTATCTTTCCCTGATAACATGTGTAGCTGATAACTATAAGACACGTGTAAATTAACATCAATGTGTCTTTCCTTGATAACATGTGTAGCTGATAACTATAAGACGCATGTAAATTAATATCAATGTGTCTTCTTGAAAACGTGTGTAAATGATGACTATATAATGCGTGTAAATTAACATCAATGTGTGTTTCCTTGATAACACGTGAAGCTGATGACTATAAGACACATGTTAATTAACATCAATGTGTCTTTCCTTGATAACATGTGTAGCTGATGTCTATAAGACACGTGTAAATTAATATCAATGTATCTTTCCTTGGTAACGTGTCTAGCGGATATCTCTAAGAAGTGTATGAATTAAAATCAATGTGTCATGTCTTGATAACGTGTGTAGCTGATGACTGTAAGACGTTTAAAAATCAACATCAATGCTACACATGTTACCAAAGAAAGACACATTGATGTTAATTTACATGTGTGTTAGAGAGACATTAGCTACACACGTTACCAATGAAAGTCACATTGATGTTAATTTACACGTGTGTTATAGACATTAGCTACACATGTTATCAAGGAAAGACACATTGATGTTAATTTACATGCGTCTTATAGTCATCAGCTACACATGTTATCAAGGAAAGACACATTGATGTTAATTTACACGCATTATATAGTCATCATTTACACACGTTTTCAAGGAAAGACAGCTAATGTCTCTAACACACGTGTAAATTAACATCAATGTGTCTTTCCTTGGTAACGTGTGTAGTTGATGATTATAAGACGCGTGTAAATTAACACCAATGTATCTTTCCTTGGTAACATGTGAAGCTGATGACTATAAGACACGTGTAAATTAACATCAATGTGTCTTTCCTTGATAACATGTGTAGCTGATAACTATAAGACGCATGTAAATTAATATCAATGTGTCTTTCCTTGAAAACGTGTGTAAATGATGACTATAAGACGCATGTAAATTAATATCAATGTGTCTTTCCTTGATAACATGTGTAGCTGATGACTATAAGACGCATGTAAATTAACATCAATGTGTCTTTCCTTGATAACATGTGTAGCTGATGTCTATAAGACACGTGTAAATTAATATCAATGTATCTTTCCTTGGTAACGTGTCTAGCTGATATCTCTAAGAAGTGTATGAATTAAAATTAATGTGTCATGCCTTGATAACGTGTGTAGCTGATGACTGTAAGACGTTTGAAAATCAACATCAATGTGTCTTTCCTTGAAAACATGTGTGTAAATGATGACTATATAATGCGTGTAAATTAACATCAATGTGTCTTTCCTTGATAACATGTGTAGCTCATGTCTATAAGACACGTGTAAATAAATAAAAATGTATATTTCCTTGGTAAGGTTTGTAGCTGATGATTATAAGCCGCGTGTAAATTAACATTAATCTGTCTTTCCTTGGTAACGTGTGTAGTTGATGATTATAAGACGCCTGTAAATTCACACCAATGTACCTTTCCTTGGTAACATGTGTAGCTGATGACTGTAAGACGCGTGCTAATTAACATCAATGTATCTTTCCTTGGTAACGTTTGTAGCTGATGTCTATGAGACACGGGTAAATTAACATCAATGTATTTTTCCTTGGTAACGAGTCTAGCTGATATTTATAGGTCGCGTTTAAATAAACATTAATGTGTCATGTCTTGATAACGTGCGTAGCTCATGTCTATAGGACGCGTGTAAATTAACATTAATGTGTCTTTCCTTGATAACGTGTGTGAATGATGTCTCTAAGACACGTGTAAATTAACATCAATGTATCTTTCCTTGGTAACCTGTGTAGTTGATGATTATAAGACGAGTGTAAATTAACAGCAATCTGTCTTTTCTTGGTAACGTGTGTAGTTGATGATTATAAGACGCGTGTAAATAAACATCAATCTGTCTTTCCTTGGTAACGTGTGTAGTTGATGATTATAAGATGCGTGTAAATCAACATCAATGTGTGTTTCCTTGATAACATGTGTAGCTGATGACTATAAGACGCATGTAAATTAACATCAATGTGTCTTTCCTTGATAACATGTGTAGCTGATGTCTATAAGACACGTGTAAATTAATATCAATGTATCTTTCCTTGGTAACGTGTCTAGCGGATATCTCTAAGAAGTGTATGAATTAAAATCAATGTGTCATGTCTTGATAACGTGTGTAGCTGATGACTGTAAGACGTTTAAAAATCAACATCAATGCTACACATGTTACCAAAGAAAGACACATTGATGTTAATTTACATGTGTGTTAGAGACATTAGCTACACACGTTACCAATGAAAGTCACATTGATGTTAATTTACACGTGTGTCATAGACATTAGCTACACATGTTATCAAGGAAAGACACATTGATGTTAATTTACATGCGTCTTATAGTCATCAGCTACACATGTTATCAAGGAAAGACACATTGATGTTAATAGCGAGATGATATAGACGTGGTGTGGAAGAGTGGGATCAAGATATGATGTAGAAGTGATGCGGAGAGAGAGTGAGATAAAGAGATGATGTAGAAGTGGCGAGGAAAACTGGGATACAGAGATAATGTAGAAGTGGTGCGGAGAGTGGGATACAGAGATGATTTTAAAGTGATGTGGGATAGTAGGATATGGGGATGATGTAGAAGTGGTGAGCAGAGTGGGATACAGATATGTTGTAGAAGTGTTGGGAGAGAGGGGGATACAGAGATGATATTGAAGTGGTGGGAATGAATGGGATAGAGATGATGTAAAAGTGGTGGGGAGAGAGAATGAGATAAAGAGATGATGTAGAAGTGGCGAGGGAAAATGGGATACAGAGATGATGTAGAAGTGGTGCGGAGAGTGGGATACAGAGATAATGTAGAAGTGGTGGGGAGAGAGGGATACAGAGATGATGCAGAAGTGTTAGGGGAGAGCGAGATACAGAGATGATGTAGAAGTGGTGGGGGAGGGAGAGATACAGAATTGATGTAGAGGTGTTATGGGAGAGTAGGATACAGAGATGATGTAGAAGTGGAGGGGAGAGAGGGATACATAGGGGATGTAAAATTGGTAGGGAGAGCGAGGGATACAGAGATGATGTAGAATTGATGGGAGAGAGAGTGGAATAAAGAGAAGATGTAGAAGTGATGGATGAGAGTTCGATACAGAGATGATGTAGAAGTAATAGGGAGAATGGGATACAGAGATGATGTAGAAGTGTTGGGGGAGAGTAGGATACCGAAATGATGCAAAAGTGATGATGGAAAATCGGATATAGAGATAATATAAAAATGGTGGGGAGAGTGGAATACAGAGATAATGTAGAAGTGACGAGAGAGAGTGGGAAACAAAGATGACATAGAAGTGATGGGAGAGAGTTGGATATAGAGTTGATGTAAAAGTGATGGGAAAGAGTGGGATACAGAGATTATGTAGAAGTTGTTGGGGAGGGAGGGATACAGAGATGATGTAGAAGTGGTGCGGAGAGTGGGATACAGAGATGATATTGAAGTGGTAGGGATACTTGGAATACAGTAATCATGTAGAAGTGTTTGGGGAGAGTGGGATAGAGAGATGATGTAGAAATTGTGGGGAGAGTTGAATACAAAGATGATATAAAAATGACCACTGAGAGACAGGGATCCAGATATGTTTTAGAAGTGATGGTTGAGAGTGGGATACAGAGATGATGTAAAAGTTGTTGGGAAGGGAGGGATACGGAGATGATATTGAAGTGGTAGGAATGAGTGGGAAACATTAATGATGTAGAATTGTTGGAGGAGAATGTGAAAAAAAGATGATGTAGACGTGTTGGGGAGAGTTGGATACATAGATAATGTAGAATTGATGGGGAGAGTGGGATACATAGGGGATGTAGAATTGGTAGGGAGAGCGAGGGATACAGAGATGATGTAGAATTGATGGGAGAGAGAGTGGAATAAAGAGAAGATGTAGAAGTGATGGAAGAGAGTTCGATACAGAGATGATGTAGAAGTAATAGGGAGAATAGGATACAGAGATGATGTAGAAGTGTTGGGGGAGAGTAGGATACCGAGATGATATAAAAGTGATGGGAGAGAGTTGGATATAGAGTTGATGTAAAAGTGATGGGAGAGAGTGGGATACAGAGATTATGTAGAAGTGGTGGGGGAGGGAGGGATACAGAAATGATGTAGAAGTGGTACGAATGAGTGGTAAAAATTGATGATGTAGAAGTGTTGGGGAGAGTGGGATACAGAGATAATACAGAAGTGATGAGAGAGAGAAAGTGGGATACATTGATGATGTAGAAGTGACGGGAGAGAGTAGGATACCGAGATGATGCAAAGGTGATGATGGAAAATCGGATATAGAGATGATATAAAAATGGTGGGGAGAGTGGAATACAGAGATAATTTAGAAGTGACGGGAGAGAGTTGGATATAAAGATGATGTAAAAGTGATGGAAGAGATTGGGATACAGAGATGATGTAGAAATGATGGGAGAGAGTTGGATATAGAGATGATGTAAAAGTGATGGGTGAGAATTGGATATAGAGATGATGTAGAAGTTTTGGGGGAGATTGAGATTCAGAGATTATGTAGAAGTGACGAGAGAGAGTGGGATACAAAGAAGATGTAGAAGTGATGGGTGAGAATTGTTTATTGAAATGATGTAGAAGTGATGGGGATATTGAGATAAAGAGATGATGTAGAAGTGACTAGATACAGTGGGATACAGAGATGACGTAGAAGTGATGGGGAGAGAGGGATAAAGAGATGATGTTGAAGTGACTAGAGAGAGTGGGATATAGAGATGATGTAGAAGTGACGATAGAGAGTGGGATACAGACATGATGTAGACAGGTTTGGAGAGAGGGATACAGAGATGATGTAGAAGTGGTGTGGGAGAGAGGGATACAGAGATGGTGTAGAAGTAACGAGAGTGAGTGGGTTACAAAGATGATATAGTAGTGATTGGAGAGAGAGGGATACAGAGATGATGTAGAAGTGGTGGGGATAGAGGGATACAGAGATGTTGTAGAAGTTGTGGGGGATGGAGAGATACAAACATGATATTGAAGTGGTGGTAATGAGTGGGATACATTGATGATGTAGAAGTGGTTGGGAAGGGAGAGATACGGAGATGATGCAGAAGTGATATGGGAGAATTGGATACAGAGATGTTGTAAAAGTGGTGGTCGATGGAGGGATACAGAGATGATATTGAAGTGGTGGTAATGAGTGGGATACATTGATGATGTAGAAGTGGTGGGAAGAGAGTGATACAGACATTATGTAGAAGTGGTGGGGAGAGATTGATACAGAGATTATGTAGAAGTGGTGGTGGAGGGAGGGATACGGAGATGATGTAGAAGTGATGGGGAGAATTGGATATAGAGATGTTGTAGAAGTGGTAGGGAGAAATGGATACAGAGATTATGTAGAAGTGGTGGGGGAGAGAGGGATACAGAGATTATGTAGAAGTGATGAGAGAGAGAGTGGGATACCCAGATAATGTAGAAGTGGTGGGGAATGGAGGGATACAGAGATGATGTAGAAGTGTTGGGCAAGAGTAGGGTAAGGGTTAGGGTTAGGGTTAGGGTAAGGGTAGGGTTAGGGTTGGGGTTGGGATTAGGTTTAGAGTTAGGGTTAGGGTTAGGGTTTAGGGTTAGGGTTAGGGTTAGGATTATAGTCCATGCTAAAAAAGTTACATTTTTTATGCTAAAATGACGACAATTATGCTAAATTCGCTATACCAAAACCATTAATGCTGTTTTGGTAACATTTTTATGCTGATTTGGTAATAATTAATGCTATTTTATTACCTTCTCTGCTGGTATTTTTACATAGGTGCTGATTTTATCACTCTTGTGCTATTTTACTACTTTTCAGCCAATTTGGAATCAGATAACTTAGTCGATTCGGGACGTTTTTTTCTAAAAAAATGTTAGAAACTTTGTGGTTAGAGGGTTATGCTAAATATGCTACATACATTAATTTCTTCGTAGTAAACTATATCTTGTAATATTTTTTCTATAAATGGTGAAAATATTTTTCCCATGTGGAATTTGTACTTGTAAATGCTTTATAAATAAATTTAATGCTTATTCATCAACGCATATTTTTTTCTTAATTTTGTAATATTATCGAAACTGTCGGGATTAGGGTTAGGGTTAGGGTTAATTTAATTGACGTGAATAAAAATAATTCGAAGAAATCTAGTGAAATAAAAACAGACACAAACATTGTATTAATGTTTTATTATTAATTATTTTAGGGACATTAGTATGAATTTTTTTTTCATTCCAGGCTCGGTACATGGAACCTGTCCCTATGAGCCCTAATTTCCGCACTGCCTGTGAATTTTGATTGGAACTAAAAGATTTTTTTTATCTTATATTTTTTTGTGGTTTTTTTGTTTTTGTTATTTTGTTTTGTTTTGTTTTTTGTTGTTTTTGTTTCGTTTTTTTATTCATTTTTACACTTTAGTATTTGTTTGATCTTAGTGCCGTTCTTAGTCTATCACAAATTTTCTTTTTGGCCTGAGCACCATGTCTCTCTGTTAGGGTTTGAAGCAACTGCTCCCCTTCTTTGGAACTACGGAGGTGTTCCATCACCTTCATGGAGTTTGTTGTTTTTCTTCGCAAAAGTGGTGCACATAGTCCAGTAAAAAATTAGACTCTTCTGGCAGGAAACCTCTCCTGCCATGCAGAGGGAATTTTCCATGTTCACTTCGACATACCCGCCTTGGACCACATGCATCTTTTCCTTTTTCTGTTTCACGCCATGCATATCCTGCCTGTGGCGCCATATGTTCGACTGTGGATTTCCGCATATGTCACAGATGATTTTCGCTCGCATACTTTTGCCTCTTTTTTCCAGTCTTTGGAATAGTGAAATAGCTGAAAAAGTGAAGGAAAGTATTTACTAACAAAACATATGAAAAATCATGTACATAGAGATAACTTTGATGTTATGTCAACAAGGTTCCATAATACGCTATTTTGATTACATATAATGCTACTTTTTCTCTAACCCTAACGCTAACCACATATCACTAAGGTAGCATAATAGTAACCTTACTAGCACTATTTGTAATCATAACAGCATAGCTAACCCCAACCCTAACCCTAACCCTGCGCTAGTATGGCTACAATAATGCTAAATGTTGCATTTATGCTAATTTTATTACGCCATCTGCTGATGTGGTTACATATTATGCTAATTTAGTTCTAATCCTAACCCTAACCGCATGTTACCAATTTAGCATACAAGTTAACATTTCAGCACAAATATTGCTCTTCTAGCATAACTCTAACCCTAACCCTAACCCTTACCCTAACCCTGCGCTAATAAAGATACAATTATGCTAGTAATGTTACATTTATGCTGATATAATTACGCCATATGCTGATATGGTTACATGCTATGCTATTTTAGTTCCAACCCTAACCCTAACCGCATGTTACCAATTTAGCATACAAGTTAAAAAATCAACATAAATATTGCTCTTCTAGCATAACTCTAACCCTAACCCTTACCCTAACCCTGCGCTAATAAAGATACAATTATGCTAGTAATGTTACATTTATGCTGATATAATTATGCCATATGCTGATATGGTTACATGCTATGCTATTTTAGTTCCAACCCTAACCCTAACCGCATGTTACCAATTTAGCATACAAGTTAAAAAATCAACATAAATATTGCTCTTCTAGCATAACTCTAACCCTAACCCTAACCCTTACCCTAACCCTGCGCTAATAAAGATACAATTATGCTAGTAATGTTACATTTATGCTGATATAATTACGCCATATGCTGATATGGTTACATGCTATGCTATTTTAGTTCCAACCCTAATCCTAACCATGTTACCAATTTAGCATAAAACAAGTGGTTAGGGTTAGGGTTGGTGCAGAAGTAGCATAAATTTAGCAAGGTTAGCATTGTTCTTTGTCCTTGACCTATTTATTAGAGTAATATGTCACCCGATCAGCATATTGACCTCCGACCTTCACATTAAACTTAATCCTTTGACCTACATTAATTTCAGAGATATCTTTTTCGATTTTGTCCTAACCATATGGAAATGCGTCATTAGTTTTCAAAAATATTAATTGGATTCGAGAGAGGAGTGACAACTTTATAATTGACCTCGACCTTGACCTTAAGGCGTGACCTACTTCCGAGATACGGTTAGAAATAAATCGACGTAGCGAAATTAGCATATTTGATTTTTTACGATGTTTTTCACATTCGTGTTTCTTACAGAAGTATAAGCAAACATTTCCCGTTTATTTTTTCGTATTTTTAAGACTCTAACCCTAAATGTATTGGAGCTAAATCTGATAAAGTGTTTTCACTTAAATGCGGATAAAAAGGTTTCTTATAGAGGTAACGAAAAAAAAAGATATGGTGTAATATTTCTATTAGTCATGGTTCTCTTTTCAGAGAAGTTCAGGTCTCTAGTATCATTAACATTGAAACAATGTCCGTTTTTGGTAAAAATTGCTATTTTTTTTGTTATGGACGGAACTCAAACCAATCTTTGATATTTCACTAGTAATGGGTCAAAGGTAAAAAAATCAGTTTTAATTTTGGAGTTACGGCCCTTGGTTCTGGGAAGTAGCAAAATTACCATCGACCCTTAGAATCAGGATTTGATCTCGAGGTTTAGAAATATTTTAGGTCTAAACGAAGTCTTGCCACGCTAGGGACATGTTTTATGCCATTTGCAGTAGTCTGGAATGGAAAAAAAATAGTTTGCATTCCCAAATATTTTTTTGTTAGATAACTGTACCAAAGAGATATTTTAGACAGAGCTAGTGCAGTCATCTTTTATTACCTTTAATATATATTATCAGGACATAACTGTGTGAAATTGTGAGCAATTCCTACGAATAAATTTTATTTTACGACATTAAGATAAAAATGTTAAGATTTGTTATTCGATGTTTATACATAGGCTGTTTTGACGGTCTTCCTATGACCTAACTAACTTAATATATATATGATTCTAAAGATCTTTTTCTGAACTACATTTTCAAGCTTTATATTGCCTGATATAAAGTCGGAAACGTTTGAATAACAAGGGATGAAATGGGGTAAAGAAATTAGCATAACCTGTCCAATTTCGATCAATAGTTATACTCATTTGATATTGAATTGAAGACTTAAGCTGATGTTTTTATTGTAGTACATGCTTCATTGTACAATATCAATCCAAATTTAAATCACCTCAATGTATCTAAAGTTCCCAGCGTCACGTGTGAAGTTGATCAACTTGAGACCCTTGGCAAAATTTCCTGACTTGAGGTATCTGAATCGCAAAAATTGCATCTTGTAGGGTTAGGTGGGGTACAAATGATTGAAAGAAATCCACAATTAACCCCCTGCAGGAAGGCCCTTTGGCTAGAGTGTAAAGAAAATAGCATAAAAAAGCTAGGTATTTGTGCCTATGCTGTTTATTTTACAATTTTAAAACCATGATTAAACACTGAAAACAGCACGGATTTGAGGAATTCAAAGTGAAAAATATTAGTTTAAATCCTTAAAAATCATTTTAAAAAAGAATTATGAAAAAAGACCAATTATTCATCAAGCAGTGAGTGTTCAAAAAATAATGTCCAATTTTTTTACCTTATGCTAATTGTTACCTCGAAAAAACAGACCAAAGCTCCCCAGGGTCCAGTCTTTTGGGGGTTAATTGAATTTTTTTCGAGGGTAAGGGTTTTTTTTTTATTCTCTTAAAGGGGATATTTTTGTTTTATTCCCATCACCACGGGGAAAAAAACTTTATGCTAATTCGATGACAGAAAAAATGAAGTTGTCTCAAGATCGACGATTTTGCATACCCCTTTACTGGGTCTCACCTAATACCCCCCAAAACACCCAAAAAACTTGCGGGAGGGTTAACGGCGGTTAGGGGGCAACATGTGGGGTTAGAGGGCTAACAAATTATTTAACCTTCCACTAAAAAAGTTAACCCCTAAGTAAAAATAGGTTTTTTGGCCATAACTTTTGAACCAAAAAAGATAAAAATCTCAAATAAATTTTTAAAAATTCAGAAAAATAGGACAAAAAATCTAATGGCTTTTAGACTTAAAATCTTAACAAGTTCTTTTTATATAGATTTTCGAAACAGTTGACTACGCGGGGTTAGCACGGACTATAATTAGGGTTAGGGTTAGGGGGTTTTTACGAGTAGTGCGCACCTACCAACTCGTCAATGTCATGAGATAGGTCACCTGACTAAGGGAGGCGGAGTTAGGATGAGTTTTTATTTGTAAAAAATGTACACCTTCCAACTCGTCAATGTCATTTAATGGCTCACGTGACTTAGGGAGGCGGAGTTATCTCTTTTTAATCTTTGGTCTAACATGTTCTCCGGCTTAGCGTGAAGGAACTAGTCGGCATACAACAATGGGAATATTGATTGATGGCGTGCGGACGGAATACTTATCGTTTCTCATTATTAGTCAGGTATGTTGACTGCTACTTAGGGTTAGGGTTAGGGTTAGGGTTAAGGTCAAGATCATTTGGTGAACAGTCACTATCTTAATCTGTAGCTTGAGTCAAGATGGATAAGTGTATGTAAAATGAAAGCCCTGCCTCTTATACTTTAAGAGAAATTAACTGAACACGGACAGAGGGAAAGACAGACAGAATGATTACTATATAACCCTACCCGCCCCCCACCCCCCCCAAACTTTGTTAGGGTATACCAGTAATAAGTTACCAATGGAAAGATTTAGACAATTTATTAGATGTAAAGTAATATATTGGTGACTTACCTTCCTCATTGAAAGTCATTTTCTCTATATCTAGCCCTTCATTTACTCTAAGTAACATCTTGGTAATTTTTGTTTTTTGGACCAAGTCCAGAGGCTGTCTGTATACTTCTCTGTGTATGCGTATATCATGACCCAAAAACTTGGCTAGCTGGTCCTTTCCATTTTCGCTCAGTTCATGTACCTGGGCCATAGTGGCAATGTGTTTTCGCAAATTTGTATACGTGATCAGGTCTGCATACTTGAGATTGACCTTCAAACACATTTCTCGCAATACATCTCTTGCTCTGTATGTCCTTGTGGAAGGTGATTTCCTGGAAAATACATATTTTCCAACAACACTTGCCTCCTCCTTCTTCTCTAACAGAAGGTTGATAC
Source organism: Ylistrum balloti (assembly GCF_031769215.1). Lineage (NCBI taxonomy): Eukaryota > Metazoa > Mollusca > Bivalvia > Pectinida > Pectinidae > Ylistrum > Ylistrum balloti. The sequence goes on along the minus strand of NW_026781865.1, from coordinate 25,897 downwards.
TTGAAAGCATATCCTTTGTTAAAATGATTGCAACCTTTCTCGCTTGCTTTCCTTTTATTTCAATGCGAGTCATTGATGGACTAAGTGCTCTTTCAAGTGTAGAAAGACTTGACCTGACCTCATTGTCAAATAGGAAGCTGTTCTGCATCTTCAGCGCATGTTTATAGGTTGCTGCGGTAATTCTTTGGACATCTCCACCACGTTTCCTATTAAATAGTGTAACCAGGCAAAGAGTTACTTTTAACAGCTCAAAATAGATGGAAATATCATCTACGAGGTGCTGCATCATGGTCCTCATCTTTGATTTCAAGAATCTAGTCAACATGTAAACATCTTGACTCAGAGGCAGCATTTTCGGTGCATTGTACTTCTTTTCTTCTTGTGTCTGCCTGGCACGCGAAGAAATCAAATCATTCCAATTGGAGGAGTACAGCTTAAGAAAATTTTCACCATTTTCTTTCTTACTCTGATTTTTTTCTGTAATATCATTAGACTCCAGAATCTTAGCACACCGTTGAAGGCTGTATCCTACCTTTAAAGCTAATGAGGGTGTGGTGTAGAAATAGGTATCTTCATTAAATCCTGCTAGAGATTTCACACAAGAAACAATGGTATAAAAATTGAGAGGATCCAGACAATCTCCCAAACTGAAGATGGGTGAAGGAAGTTTTCTGGTTTCCAACATAAGTCTGCCTAACTCCCTCATTCTGCCATTTATATGATTAGGCGTGTGCTCTTGAATGTCTTTGTTGTCAAATAGCCTCTTTCCAAAATTCATTATCAATGAGTCACTGGTAACAACAGAGAACACGTCATTAACCATGGACAGTATGACCCACTTGTAAAAACTTTCACAAAAACATTCTTTGGCAGAGGCAACAGCATCTTTCCCTCTTTTACTCCTTGGCCTCGTTTGTTGGAGGAATTTGCTTTGCATAATTTCCTATGTTCATGCAAAGATTTCTTAGAAAATAATGCTTTACACCCTGTGCATGGGATATAGTTAGAGATAGGCTTACCATCTTCTTTTTCTCTGTATTTAGGAATAAGAGTTCCTTTCCCTGATTTGAGAACTTTGTGCTCCCAGTTTCCTTCATTTCGAATCTGTGCCCATGCATCTTTCATTTCTCCTGAATGTTTTGGTAAGGCAAGAGCTCTTGCAACATCTTCTCCATCACTATGCACTGTTTCAAGGTGCCTTGCTATCTTTGGAAAGAGATTTTCGCAGTATTTGCATGCATGTCTTTTATCCCATTTCTGTTTTCCTTCAAAAGAATGAGTGGCTTGAACATGTAGAGCATCTGATGTGGAGGACATAGGTATCACAACACTTTCATCATCACTCTCAGCAGGCAAATTACATGCATGTCTTTTATCCCATTTCTGTTTTCCTTCCAAAGAGTAAGTGGATTGAACACAAACAGTATCTGATGTGGGGGGCACAGGTATTGTTGTACTTTCATTGTCATCCTCAACTGGCCTTTTTGAAACATGGAGATCAGAGAATTTCTTGGATGATCCTGTCCTCTTGGAAACATTGAGATCTTTTGAGATTTTCTTAATCCTTTCATGAAATTCATCATCTTCCAAGTCTGTATCATCTTCCATACTGTCTGTTTCCCTTTTTAAGAAAGAATAAGAGAACTATTAGGAGACTTAAGATTAGAGGAAGAGGTAAATTGTCCAACAGGATATCACAGAAGTTAATTCATGTTTCTAACGCATTTGCAAGACTGAAGGAAAAATTTCAATTATTTTCTCAATAACATTACAGTGATCAGTGAAGTATTAACAAAGTTTCTAAAATGCAAAGACACAGTCTACTTGAATACACAGCAAAGGTAAAATCAACATCTTTCTACTTCAATAACATGTGTTTGTGAACTACTGATGCCCCTGTATGGCAACAAGTTTCACAGAAAATGAATAAGTAGGTCAAAAGTCATGGTCAAAAGGTCAGATAATTGGTACCAATGGGAAGGTGTTGTCTCAAGAAATACACATGAAAACTCTCAAAAAGATACAACCAATATTAAAGTTTAAGTCAAAGATTAAGGTCAAGATCAGTAGTACAAAGATTTTGATATCAACCAAAAGAGTTTTATTACAAGGAATACACACGTAAAATTAAAAAAAAACAACCACTTATGGATATAAAGTTATGACCAAGGTTTAAAAGTTTTATAGACAAACAAATTGACAGAAGAACTGACCAAAAACTAGATGCCCCCTGACTTTGTTTCCAGGTCATAATAAAAAAAGGTCCATAACATGGTTACCAGAAGACAACAGAGCTTGTTGAGTCAAATTAGACTCAACAGCTGGTGATTTTCAACAAAAGGTGCTTTTGCCTAGCAGGGGGTTGCTTTTGAAGGTAGGTCAAACTTCAAGGTCAAAAGGTCGAATTATTATGAATCCAACAGAAAGATCTTTTCACAAGGAGTAAATGTGAGAAATATCAAAGTCCTACCTCTAAGGGTTTAAAAGATATGACAGAGGTTAAATTTTTTGAAAAGTAGGTCAAAGGTCATTATCAAGGTCACTAGATCAATTTTAGCACCACTGGCAAGGTTCTGTCACATTGAATACACAAGTGAAATATGAAAGCCTTACTTTAAAAGGTTAAAAAGTTATGACCAAGGTAAATTTTTTTAAAAATAGGTTAAAGGTTACAGTCAAGGTCACATAGTAAAAAAAAAATGAAATCAACAGAAAGGTCCTGTGACATATCAAAGCCCTACCTCTTGTGATTCAAAAGATAGGACCAAAGTTTAAGTTTTTGTTTATGCCAGATGCCAGTGCTAACAGACGCTGACCCTAGTTCTGTGACATTAGCTCTCCAGACATTCGTCCCTGTGAGCTGAAAAGTCTCATTGTATGCTATGACTATACAAGATAAAAACCATATGAAACCCTTCGTACAGACAGAACCCCTGCTGCCTACACCAGAGATATGACAACAGCTTTCCAGATGTAACCCTGGCAAATATTAGCTGCAATATACCACTCAGCCAGGGAGATCAGTTGAGGGTCAGACTAGTAAGCCAGGGGTCCTGGGTTCAAATACTTGTGGAGGCATTGAAATAAATAATGACCTCTGTTACATTGGCGCCCATGTAGGGACTCTGGAATAATACTTAGCCATGCCCCACCAGCATCATTTTAACCCCTGGAAACTCGAGGACAAGTTATTTCCTGGAGGGGGAGTATGTAACCCTTTAAAATACCAGCCGCAATATACCGCTCAGCTAGGGAGAACTTCTCTTTAGCTCGATTGGGTGAGCGTCAGACTAGTAAGCCAGGGGTCCCTGGTTCGAATCCTAGTGGAGGTATTGAAGTAAATAATGACCTCTGTTACACAGACATTTGTCTCCAAGAGCTATGATAAGCAGATGTAATAATGATTTTTAAAACAGAAGAACGTTTGTTAGAGTTTTTGTAAACGGGAATGCATGTACATGCACAGTTCATTATCATATTACTGTATTATATGTACCGTATTTATTCCAATAAACGCCCCGGGGGCGATTAATAGAACACAAAATTTCATAATTTGTTGGTCGTGACATGCCATGTCTGCCACTTAAAACCATTGTTTAACAAACTAACGAATTACTCAGCAAAGAATGCATTTGAAAATTGCAATAATTCCAACATCGTTGTAGCTTTAAACATTGTTGTCAATTGCATTCTGATAACCTGAATTCTTGTATGAAATGACACGATTGACATCGTGTCAGCTTCAGTCAAAAACGTACAATGTTCATCATCGCTTGTAGGACTAGTTTGCATAACAAAATAAAAAAAAACAGCGGTATATAAGCCAGTCTGTTTCTTAATAAATCCCACATACCTGATAACAATGTGTGGGACAAAACAAAATTACGACACTGCTTTCAAGCTTAAAGTAATCGCCTTCGCAGAGGAGAAGGGTAAACATGCCGCCGCGAAAGTGTTTCGTGTTGACAGAAAACGAGTGCGGGACTGGTATCAAAACAAAGAAAAATTAAAAAATCATTCTAAAACATCTAAAAGCTGTAAAGGAGGTGGAAGGCATGTCAGATATGAAGATATTGACAAAAATCTGATGAGATGGCTACAGGACAGACGGGAGGCCGGAATACGAGTGACTGGGAAAGCATTGCGGTTTGAGGCCCTGCGTATGCATAAGGCAAATGGTAGTCAATCGTTCAAAGCCTCATATGGATGGTTTTCTAAATTCAAAAAGAGACCCCGTCCCCTTCCGAAAGATGACATACCAAGTGGTATTGTGGTATACATGTGCGGGGCCAGACAAAAATCCTGGGCAAACAAGGAAAGTATAAAATTTTGGTTAAAAAAACTCTGGGGTGTGAATAATACAGCTAGGTGGTTATTAGTATGGGACACTTTCCGTGGTCATCTTACTGAAGATGTAAAAAAACTGGTTCGTCAAAAATATAATTCAGACATCTGTGTTATACCTGGAGGATGTACATGTAAGCTACAGCCAGCCGATGTGTCGTGGAATAAACCCTTCAAACAAAAACTTGGAGAGTTGTATGACGAATGGTGTTTCAGTGGCCCCATTGAGAAAACCAAAGCAGGGAATCGTAAAGCCCCATCTAAAGCTGTAATGTTGTCTTGGGTCAAGACAGCATGGGATAGCATTAGCCCGGACACAATCAGAAGATCGTTAAAAAAATGCGGTATCACAAATTCGCTGGACGGTAGCGAGGATCATATTTTCCAGCATGACTCTGACAATGAGGAATTCCAGGGGTTTAGTGAAAAGGATGTCCAAGCTGCAGATGACGTTTTGCAAAATTTAATGGGTGATGTGAACGCGCCTTCTATTCCACAAATAGAACTGAGTGAAAGCGAGACTGGCAAAAGTGAAAGTGAAAGTGAAGACAGTAGTTCGTATGGCAGTCCCGGCCGTTAGGCCTGCAGTATATTGAAATGAACCGTGGATTAAATTGATATTACTTGTGTACATGTCGTGACAGTGTAATTTTCTTGTGCCAAAATTCATTTGTTCATGTTCATGGATACCAGGAATTTAAAATTTATTAAAAGGTAAGTAAAAGGTAAGCTTTGTAACCTGACTCCTGAGTTGTTGAAATTTACTGAGAAAACAGGTGGGGGCGTTTATTAGAGACGGGGCGTTTATTGGAATAAATACGGTAAATCATCATGCAATGTCCAGGCAAACTTTACTTACTGACTGGAGTCACTATCTGGAATGTAATCTTCATCATCATCTGCGAATAGCTGTTTCTCCATTTTATCATCAGCATCATTATATGATTGTGGTACATTGTACTGTTCTTTCTCAATTTCATCTTCATCATTTTGCTCTTCCTCACTATCATCTTCTGCAAAAAGTTTTGAGAAACTCTAGTTAAGTGTAAATGTTTAACAAACTCGTGTCCTGCCTGTTGAGAATTTGACACTGGATGTGAACTAGACCTTCAATAGGTGCTACATTTATTAAAACTTTTGGTACCAATAGAAAGATCTTATCACAAGGAATACACATATGAAATATAATAGCCCTTCCTCTTAGGGTTAAGAAGATACAGTCAAGATTAAAGTTTTTGAAAAGTAGGTCAAAGGTCAAAGTCAGGTCACAAGGTCAAAATTCTGGTACCAATGGAAAGGTTTTTCTTACAAGGAACAAACAAATTAAATATGAAAGCCCTTCCTCTTAGGGTTCAGAATATATGACCAAGGTTAAAGTTGTTTTTTTTTTTAAAGTCAAAGTTCAAAGTCAAGGTCACAAGGTCAGCGTCTTTGGCTTTTGATTTGGCTTTTCGGGAAGTCGCACACTTATTTCAGAACAGTAAACCTGTCTCTTTTGACAACCTAGAATTACCTGAATTGCAGTAAAAATCTCTTTTCATTTACCTGGATAATTAAAGATGAATTTCTTGTCCATTATATTTATAATTGCACCATCTGTAAGGACCTTGGCTCTTTTGTTTTTGCCACATAAACTTCTTAGGAAAGCCTGTAATACACATAAGCAGTAAGATCTTAATTCATTAGTCAATCAAACTTCAGCAGTCTGTTCAAGTCAACTCAAAACTTTACTGACAGTGAAAGGTTTGTATACAAACAGATCTATGTGAATTTAAAATGGCTGTGTACCTCAGAGGGAAGCATTTTTCTTCACTTGAATTTTCCTGAATGCAGAGCGATAATGTGCCCATTTAGACATGCACAAAGTTTCAAAACTGGAATTAAATCCATAGCAGAGATATCTCTGCCTGAAATGATCTAATTAATTCCTTCACGAAATGCATATTCATGAGGAAAATCACAAGTTATGTCATCACAACAAAACGGGTAAATGTTAGCATGTGTTTGATGCAATGCGGTCTTTCGATTTTAATTAAGGTGGATCTATGGTCATACTGAATGCCTCTGATATCCTGAAGTGACACATTTTCAATAATAGCTGACTCCTCTGAAAAACACTGCCCCCTTCTTGCGTCAATACTCTTTGAAATTTGAAATCTCTTGCTATATTGGCTATAAGGAGAAATATTTTGCTACTCTGGAAAAGTAAGTATAACCCCGTTTTTGTTTTTTAAGACGCCTTTATCACCTACCACAGTCACTTTATATCATGTCGCCTTTATATTTCAACCATGCTTTTTGTATCATGTTTTCTACATGTATATGATTCCGATCTCTCTAGTTTCTTCCTATTCACTTTGTGTAGTCCCCAGTTTGGTTATAGATGATGTTATATGTTAAGTCCCCAGTTAGGTTATAGATGATGTTATGTGTTAAGTCCCCAGTTTGGTTATAGATGATGTTATGTGTGTAGTCCCCAGTTTGGTTATAGATGATGTTATGTGTTAAGTCCCCAGTTTGGTTATAGATGATGTTATGTGTTAAGTCCTCATTTAGGTTATAGATTATGTTATGTGTTAAGTCCCCAGTTTGGTTATAGATGATGTTATGTGTTAAGTCCCCAGTTAGGTTATAGATGATGTTATGTGTTAAGTCCCCAGTTAGGTTATAGATGATGTTATGTGTAAAGTCCCAAATTAGGTTATAGATGATATATGTGTTAAGTCCCCAGTTAGGTTATAGATGATGTTATGTGTTAAGCCCCCAGTTTGGTTATAGATTATGTTATGTGTTAAGTCCCCAGTTAGGTTATAGATGATGTTATGTGTTAAGTCCCCAGTTTGGTTATAGATGATGTTATGTGTTAAGTCCCCAGTTAGGTTATAGATGATGTTATGTGTTAAGTCCCCAGTTTGGTTATAGATGATGTTATGTGTTAAGTCCCCAGTTAGGTTATAGATGATGTTATGTGTTAAGTCCCCAGTTATTATAGATGATGTTATGTGTGTAAGTCCCCAGTTTGGTTATAGATGATGTTATGTGTTAAGTCCCCAGTTAGGTTATAGATGATGTTATGTGTTAAGTCCCCAGTTAGGTTATAGATGATGTTATGTGTTAAGTCCCCAGTTTGGTTATAGATGATGTTATGTGTTAAGTCCCCAGTTTGGTTATAGATGATGTTATGTGTTAAGTCCCCAGTTAAGTTATAGATGATGTTATGTGTTAAGTCCCCAGTTAGGTTACAGATGAGGTTATGTGTTAAGTCCCCAGTTTGGTTATAGATGATGTTATATGTTAAGTCCCCAGTTTGGTTATAGATTATGTTATGTGTTAAGTCCTCAGTTAGGTTATAGATGATGTTATGAGTTAAGTCCCCAGTTTTGTTATAGATGATGTTATGTGTTAAGTCCCCAGTTTGGTTATAGATGATGTTATGTGTGTAGTCCCCAGTTTGGTTATAGATGATGTTATGTGTGTAGTCCCCAGTTAGGTTATAGATGATGTTATGTGTTAAGTCCCCAGTTAGGTTATAGATGATGTTATGTGTTAAGTCCCCAGTTTGGTTATAGATGATGTTATGTGTTAAGTCCCCAGTTTGGTTATAGATGATGTTATGTGTTAAGTCCCCACTTTGGTTATAGATGATGTTATGTGTTAAGTCCCCAGTTTGGTTATAGATGATGTTATGTGTTAAGTCCCCAGTTTGGTTATAGATGATGTTATGTGTTAAGTCCTCATTTAGGTTATAGATTATGTTATGAGTTAAGTCCCCAGTTTGGTTATAGATGATGTTATGTGTTAAGTCCCCAGTTATGTTATAGATGATGTTATGTGTTAAGTCCCCAGGTTATAGATGATGTTAAGTGATTAGTCCCCAGTGTGGTTATAGATGATGTTATGTGTTAAGTCCCCAGTTAGGTTATAGATGATGTTATGTGTTAAGTCCCTAATTTGGTTATAGATGATGTTATGTGTGTAGTCCCGAGTTTGGTTATAGATGATGTTATGTGTGTAGTCCCCAGTTTGGTTATAGATGATGTTATATGTTAAGTCCCCAGTTAGGTTATAGATGATGTTATGTGTTAAGTCCCAAGTTAGGTTATAGATGATGTGATGTGTTAAGTCCCTAGTTAGGTTATAGATGATGTTATGTGTTAAGTCCCCAGTTTGGTTATAGATGATGTTATATGTTTAGTCCCCAGTTTGGTTATAGATGATGTTATATGTTAAGTCCCCAGTTATAGGTTATTCTATTTATGTTATGTGTGTAAGTCCCCAGTTTGGTTATAGATGATGTGATGTGTGAAGTCCCCAGTTAGGTTATAGATGATGTTATGTGTTAAGTCCTCAGTTTGGTTATAGATGATGTTATGTGTTTCCCCAGTTTTTATAGATGATGTTATGTGTTATGTCCCCAGTTTGGTTATAGATGATGTTATGTTTTAAGTCCCCAGTTAGGTTATAGATGATGTTATGTGTTAAGTCCCCAGTTTGGTTATAGATGATGTTATGTGTTAAGTCCCCAGTTAGTGTTAAGTCCCCAGTTAGGTTATAGATGATGTTATGAGTTAAGTCCCCAGTTTTGTTATAGATGATGTTATGTGTTAAGTCCCCAGTTAGTTTATAGATGATGTTATGTGTTAAGTCCCCAGTTAGGTTATAGATGATGTTATGTGTTAAGTCCCCAGTTAGGTTATAGATGATGTTATGTGTTAAGTCCCCAGTTAGGTTATAGATGATGTTATGCATTAAGTCCCCAGTTAGGTTATAGATGATGTTATATGTTTAGTCCCCAGTTTGGTTATAGATGATGTTATATGTTAAGTCCCCAGGTAGGTTATAGATGATGTTATGTGTTAAGTCCCCAGTTTGGTTATAGATGATGTTATGTGTTAAGTCCCCAGTTTTGTTATAGATGATGTTATGAGTTAAGTCCCCAGTTTTGTTATAGATGATGTTATGTGTTAAGTCCCCAGTTTGGTTATAGATGATGTTATGTGTTAAGTCCCCAGTTAGGTTATAGATGATGTTATGAGTTAAGTCCCCAGTTTTGTTATAGATGATGTTATGAGTTAAGTCCCCAGTTTTGTTATAGATGATGTTATGTGTTAAGTCCCCAGGTTATAGATGATGATTAGTCCCCAGTTAGGTTATAGATGATGTTATGTGTTAAGTCCCCAGTTTGGTTATAGATGATGTTATGTTGTTATGTTAAGTCCCCAGTTTGGTTATAGATGATGTTATGTGTTAAGTCCCCAGTTAGGTTATAGATGATGTTATGTGTTAGGTCCCCAGTAAGGTTATAGATGATGTTATGTGTTAGGTCCCCAGTTTGGTTATAGATGATGTTATGTGTAAAGTCCCCATTTAGGTTATAGATGATGTTATGTGTTAAGTCCCCAGTTTGGTTATAGATGATGTTATGTGTTAAATCCCCAGTTAGGTTATAGATGATGTTATGTGTTAAGTCCCCAGTTAGGTTATAGATGATGTTATGTGTTAAGTCCCCAGTTTGGTTATAGATGATGTTATGTGTTAAGTCCCCAGTTTGGTTATGGATGCTGTTATGTGTTAAGTCCCCAGTTAGGTTATAGATGATGTTATGTGTTAAGTCCCCAGCTTGGTTATAGATGATGTTATGTGTTTAGTCCCCAGTTAGGTTATAGATGATGTTGTGTTAAGTCCCCAGTTAGGTTATAGATGATGTTATGTGTTAAGTCCCCAGTTAGGTTATAGATGATGTTATATGTTGCGTCCCCAGGTAGGTTATAGATGATGTTATGTGTTAAGTCCCCAGTTTGGTTATAGATGATGTTATGTGTTAAGTCCCCAGTTAGGTTATAGATGATGTTATGTGTTAAGTCCCCAGTTAGGTTATAGATGATGTTATGTGTTAAGTCCCCAGTTAGGTTATAGATGATGTTATGTGTTAAGTCCCCAGTTAGGTTATAGATGATGTTATGTGTTAAGTCCCCAGTTTGGTTATAGATGAGGTTATGTGTTAAGTCCCCAGTTAGGTTATAGATGATGTTATGTGTTAAGTCCCCAGTTAGGTTATAGATGATGTTATGTGTTAAGTCCCCAGTTTGGTTATAGATGATGTTATGTGTTAAGTCCCCAGTTAGGTTATAGATGATGTTATGTGTTAAGTCCCCAGTTAGGTTATAGATGATGTTATGTGTTAAGTCCCCAGTTAGGTTATAGATGATGTTATGTGTTAAGTCCCCAGTTAGGTTATAGATGATGTTATGTGTTAAGTCCCCAGTTAGGTTATAGATGATGTTATGTGTTAAGTCCCCAGTTTGGTTATAGATGATGTTATGTGTTAAGTCCCCAGTTAGGTTATAGATGATGTTATGTGTTAAGTCCCCAGTTAGGTTATAGATGATGTTATGTGTTAAGTCCCCAGTTTGGTTATAGATGATGTTATGTGTTAAGTCCCCAGTTAGGTTATAGATGATGTTATGTGTTAAGTCCCCAGTTAGGTTATAGATGATGTTATGTGTTAAGTCCCCAGTTAGGTTATAGATGATGTTATGTGTTAAGTCCCCAGTTTGGTTATAGATGATGTTATGTGTTAAGTCCCCAGTTAGGTTATAGATGATGTTATGTGTTAAGTCCCCAGTTAGGTTATAGATGATGTTATGTGTTAAGTCCCCAGTTAGGTTATAGATGATGTTATGTGTTAAGTCCCCAGTTAGGTTATAGATGATGTTATGTGTTAAGTCCCCAGTTAGGTTATAGATGATGTTATGTGTTAAGTCCCCAGTTAGGTTATAGATGATGTTATGTGTTAAGTCCCCAGTTAGGTTATAGATGATGTTATGTGTTAAGTCCCCAGTTTGGTTATAGATGATGTTATGTGTTAAGTCCCCAGTTTGGTTATAGATGATGTTATGTGTTAAGTCCCCAGTTAGGTTATAGATGATGTTATGTGTTAAGTCCCCAGTTAGGTTATAGATGATGTTATGTGTTAAGTCCCCAGTTAGGTTATAGATGATGTTATGTGTTAAGTCCCCAGTTAGGTTATAGATGATGTTATGTGTTAAGTCCCCAGTTTGGTTATAGATGATGTTATGTTTTTAGTCCCCAGTTTGGTTATAGATGATGTTATGTGTTAAGTCCCCAGTTTGGTTATAGATGATGTTATGTGTTAAGTCCCCAGTTTGGTTATAGATGATGTTATGTGTTAAGTCCCCAGTTAGGTTATAGATGATGTTATGTGTTAAGTCCCCAGTTAGGTTATAGATGATGTTATGTGTTAAGTCCCCAGTTAGGTTATAGATGATGTTATGTGTTAAGTCCCCAGTTAGGTTATAGATGATGTTATGTGTTAAGTCCCCAGTTAGGTTATAGATGATGTTATGTGTTAAGTCCCCAGTTTGGTTATAGATGATGTTATGTGTTAAGTCCCCAGTTAGGTTATAGATGATGTTATGTGTTAAGTCCCCAGTTTGGTTATAGATGATGTTATGTGTTAAGTCCCCAGTTTGGTTATAGATGATGTTATGTGTTAAGTCCCCAGTTTGGTTATAGATGATGTTATGTGTTAAGTCCCCAGTTAGGTTATAGATGATGTTATGTGTTAAGTCCCCAGTTAGGTTATAGATGATGTTATGTGTTAAGTCCCCAGTTAGGTTATAGATGATGTTATGTGTTAAGTCCCCAGTTAGGTTATAGATGATGTTATGTGTTAAGTCCCCAGTTAGGTTATAGATGATGTTATGTGTTAAGTCCCCAGTTAGGTTATAGATGATGTTATGTGTTAAGTCCCCAGTTAGGTTATAGATGATGTTATGTGTTAAGTCCCCAGTTAGGTTATAGATGATGTTATGTGTTAAGTCCCCAGTTAGGTTATAGATGATGTTATGTGTTAAGTCCCCAGTTTGGTTATAGATGATGTTATGTGTTAAGTCCCCATTTAGGTTATAGATGATGTTATGTGTTAAGTCCCCAGTTTGGTTATAGATGAGGTTAAGTGTTTAGTCCCCAGTTGAGTTATAGATGATGTTATGTGTTAAGTCCCCAGTTAGGTTATAGATGATATATGTGTTAAGTCCCCAGTTTGGTTATAGATGATGTTATGTGTCAAGTCCCCAGTTAGGTTATAGATGATGTTATGTGTCAAGTCCCCAGATAGGGTATAGATGATGTTATGTGTTAAGTTCCCAGTTTGGTTATAGATGAGGTTAAGTGATTAGTCCCCAGTGTGGTTATAGATGATGTTATGTGTTAAGTCCCCAGTTTGGTTATGTGTTAAGTCCCCAGTTATAGATGATGTTATGTGTTAGATTAGGTTATAGATTGTTATGTGTTAAGTCCCCAGTTAGGTTATAGATGATGTTATGTGTTAAGTCCCCAGTTTGGTTATAGATGATGTTATGTGTTAAGTCCCCAGTTTGGTTATAGATGATGTTATGTGTTAAGTCCCCAGTTAGGTTATAGATGATGTTATGTGTTAAGTCCCCAGTTAGGTTATAGATGATGTTATGTGTTAAGTCCCCAGTTAGGTTATAGATGATGTTATGTGTTAAGTCCCCAGTTAGGTTATAGATGATGTTATGTGTTAAGTCCCCAGTTAGGTTATAGATGATGTTATGTGTTAAGTCCCCAGTTAGGTTATAGATGATGTTATGTGTTAAGTCCCCAGTTAGGTTATAGATGATGTTATGTGTTAAGTCCCCAGTTAGGTTATAGATGATGTTATGTGTTAAGTCCCCAGTTAGGTTATAGATGATGTTATGTGTTAAGTCCCCAGTTAGGTTATAGATGATGTTATGTGTTAAGTCCCCAGTTAGGTTATAGATGATGTTATGTGTTAAGTCCCCAGTTAGGTTATAGATGATGTTATGTGTTAAGTCCCCAGTTAGGTTATAGATGATGTTATGTGTTAAGTCCCCAGTTTGGTTATAGATGATGTTATGTGTTAAGTCCCCAGTTTGGTTATAGATGATGTTATGTGTTAAGTCCCCAGTTTGGTTATAGATGATGTTATGTGTCAAGTCCCCAGATATGGTATAGATGATGTTATGTGTTAAGTCCCCAGTTTGGTTATAGATGATGTTATATGTTAAGTCCCCAGTTAGGTTATAGATGATGTTATGGTATAAGTCCCCAGTTTGGTTATAGATGATGTTATGTGTTAAGTCCCCAGTTAGGTTATAGATGATGTTATGTGTTAAGTCCCCAGTTTGGTTATAGATGATGTTATGTGTTAAGTCCCCAGTTTGGTTATAGATGATGTTATGTGTTAAGTCCCCAGTTTGGTTATAGATGATGTTATGTGTTAAGTCCCCAGTTAGGTTATAGATGATGTTATGTGTTAAGTCCCCAGTTAGGTTATAGATGATGTTATGTGTTAAGTCCCCAGTTAGGTTATAGATGATGTTATGTGTTAAGTCCCCAGTTAGGTTATAGATGATGTTATGTGTTAAGTCCCCAGTTAGGTTATAGATGATGTTATGTGTTAAGTCCCCAGTTAGGTTATAGATGATGTTATGTGTTAAGTCCCCAGTTAGGTTATAGATGATGTTATGTGTTAAGTCCCCAGTTAGGTTATAGATGATGTTATGGTATAAGTCCCCAGTTAGGTTATAGATGATGTTATGTGTTAAGTCCCCAGTTAGGTTATAGATGATGTTATGTGTTAAGTCCCCAGTTAGGTTATAGATGATGTTATGTGTTAAGTCCCCAGTTAGGTTATAGATGATGTTATGTGTTAAGTCCCCAGTTAGGTTATAGATGATGTTATGTGTTAAGTCCCCAGTTTGGTTATAGATGATGTTATGTGTTAAGTCCCCAGTTAGGTTATAGATGATGTTATGTGTTAAGTCCCCAGTTAAGTTATAGATGATGTTATGTGTTAAGTCCCTAGTTAGGTTATAGATGATGTTATGTGTTAAGTCCCCAGTTTGGTTATAGATGATGTTATGTGTTAAGTCCCCAGTTAGGTTATAGATGATGTTATGTGTTAAGTCCCCAGTTAGGTTATAGATGATGTTATGGTATAAGTCCCCAGTTAGGTTATAGATGATATATGTGTTAAGTCCCCAGTTAGGTTATAGATGATGTTATGTGTTAAGTCCCCAGTTTGGTTATAGATGATGTTATGTGTTTAGTCCCCAGTTTGGTTATAGATGATGTTATGTGTTAAGTCCCCAGTTAGGTTATAGATGATGTTATGTGTTAAGTCCCCAGTTAGGTTATAGATGATGTTATGTGTTAAGTCCCCAGTTTGGTTATAGATGATGTTATGTGTTAAGTCCCCAGTTAGGTTATAGATGATGTTATGTGTTAAGTCCCCAGTTAGGTTATAGATGATGTTATGTGTTAAGTCCCCAGTTAGGTTATAGATGATGTTATGTGTTAAGTCCCCAGTTAGGTTATAGATGATGTTATGTGTTAAGTCCCCAGTTAGGTTATAGATGATGTTATGTGTTAAGTCCCCAGTTTGGTTATAGATGATGTTATGTGTTAAGTCCCCAGTTTGGTTATAGATGAGGTTAAGTGTTTAGTCCCCAGTTTGGTTATAGATGATGTTATGTGTTAAGTCCCCAGTTAAGTTATAGATGATGTTATGTGTGTGTTATGTGTTAAGTCCCCAGTTAGGTTATAGATGATGTTATGTGTTAAGTCCCCAGTTAGGTTATAGATGATGTTATGTGTTAAGTCCCCAGTTGGGTTATAGATGATGTTATGTGTTTAGTCCCCAGTTTGGTTATAGATGATGTTATGTGTTAAGTCCCCAGTTAGGTTATAGATGATGTTATGTGTTAAGTCCCCAGTTAGGTTATAGATGATGTTATGTGTTAAGTCCCCAATTAGGTTATAGATGATATATGTGTTAAGTCCCCAGTTAGGTTATAGATGATGTTATGTGTTAAGTCCCCAGTTAGGTTATAGATGATGTTATGTGTTAAGTCCCCAGTTAGGTTATAGATGATGTTATGTGTTAAGTCCCCAGTTAGGTTATAGATGATGTTATGTGTTAAGTCCCCAGTTAGGTTATAGATGATGTTATGTGTTAAGTCCCCAGTTAGGTTATAGATGATGTTATGTGTTAAGTCCCCAGTTAGGTTATAGATGATGTTATGTGTTAAGTCCCCAGTTAGGTTATAGATGATGTTATGTGTTAAGTCCCCAGTTAGGTTATAGATGATGTTATGTGTTAAGTCCCCAGTTAGGTTATAGATGATGTTATGTGTTAAGTCCCCAATTACTTTACTTTATTTAATTATGAGTGTATGACCCCAGTTCAGTTATATATGATTTGTGTGTTAAGTCACCTTTGCATTTTTCAGTATTTGTAGTGTATGTTTCCAGTTCAAGTTTTAAGATAATGTTGTGTCTAAAGTAAAAATTTATGTATTTCACTTCTTTATCACAATGTAACTAATTCATGTACAGGAAATGTTGTCCATTTCAATAATCAGTCTCAGTATAAGTGTACATTGTGTATTCCAGTACTTTGGATGACCGAAGTTCAGTTTCAGATAGCAATCCTTTATTACTTGTACTGTATTCTGCACATTTATCTCAGAATTTCTTTTCTTGACCTGGACTTTTTATTTGTACAATCTAATTTTCATGGCAATGTGGAGAAAAAGTGTGCAAACAGCAAAAATTGTTGTGCTAAAGTTTATTCCAAATCATAAATGAAAGAAAGAAATGACGGAGAGATGTAGTTACCTTATCATATACTCAGTCTAATGTTTCTTCAAGGGATTTCATTAAGGTGTTTTGTAGGCATGACCAATTTGTTAATCAAGTTTCAGGACTGCAGGGCAAAGCACTTTCTCTTAACATTGATCTAGCTATCACTTGACAATTCAAAAGCTTGTACTTATTTTAGCAGGATTCATAATTTAGCAGCATTAGCACCATGATTAGTGCCCTTATGCATGACTTTAACAATATAAGAATTTCAGAACAAAGAAAAGTATATCACGATTCAAATGCACTATATCAAGGTTGTGTTTATGAAAGGAAAATTCCTACTTTGAATCTTTGCTGCTGAAACTTGATCATTGTGCTAAATAAAAGGACATACATGAAGTATTTAGCATTGCTTAAAAATAGGGCTCCGCTAGCGAGTGCATGATACGCCCGCATGTTGACATGATTGATATCTTTCCATTCGCCCCTCCCTCGGGACAGGACCCCCATTTGTAACCAAGGTGCACAACTAAAAGTTATACTCTTTCATTTGCACCTTCAGATCATTTGTATCTGTAACCATCTGGGAGAAGAAGCAAGGAAGATTTGTTTGGACCACACTTGTTAGCCCTTCCCCCACAGATAGGATCCCCCATTCAAACCCAAGGTGCACAACTGCAAGGCATACCCTTTCATATGTCATCTTCAGATCATTTGAATTACTAACAGTTTAAGATTCATGACTTTGAATGTAGGAGGATCAAAGAGACATTATAGAAATAATGAATTCATTGAGATGACAGAAAAATTTGATATTATTGGTATTGTTAAAACAAGGTAAAAAAATCAAGATGATTTAGATGACATGTTGCCAGGCTATGATATGTTTTCATGTAAAGGGTAGAGAGAAGGGTAGAGGTGTGTGTGGTATTGCAGTCTATATGAAAAAATGGCTATTAGCAGGTATCAAACAAATCGAGCTGGGAACGTTAACAGACAAAGTCTTAGAAAATATAAATTGAAAATTTGATGAATTTGATCTCATCCTAACAGGTGACTTCAATGCAAGGATAGGTCACCTTGATGACTTTATTATAGATGATGATGCATCCCATTTAGATATTGCAGACTGGTATGTATCAGACAATTTTAATATTCCAAGAAATAGCCAAGATGATGTTGTGAATTCTTTTGGTTTAAACCTTATTGATTTATGTTGTGAATACAACATGCACTTTTTGAATGGTAGAATGTCTGATGATGAGGTTGGAAAACTTACCTGTGTAAAAGATAATGTTGCAAGTGTAGTAGACTACACCATTGTAAGAAGCGAACTTTTCAATAGTGTGACATATTTTGAAGTCTTATATAAAGATTTCTCTGACCATAGCTTTTGACCTTAACGTACAAAGCAATAGTGTAAGAGAAAATGTGGAGGAAAAAGTAGATATTTTGGAAGGAACTAGATTTAAATGGGATAAGCTAAGGGCAGATGAATTCAGGGATAGACTACGATGATACAGCTTGTACCATGTTTGAAGAATGTTACTCCTTACTGCAAACAGATGTTGATGAATCTGTTAAACATCTTGAGGAAATATTTCACAGGGCAGCAGTCCAAATGAGAGTAGCTAAAACATATAACCAGAAAGGAAAGAGACAACCTGAATGGTGGGATGCTGAATGTCATAGGGCAAAACAGGACAAATACTCAAAGATAGATAGAATGAGAGTAGTGTCAAATGTCACGAATGTTGAAGAATACATTGATAGTAAAACGCAGTTTAGAAAACTATGTCGGGATAAGAAAGAATTACATAAAGGTAAAATACAGGATGATATGGTTAATAGCTGTGAAAACCCAAATAGGTTTTGGGCAAATGTGAAAAAGTACTCTAAAACTGCAACTTCAGGTGCTAAGATATCGACAGAAAAATGGTATGTGTACTTTAAAGGGCTCTTAAACAGTGGAAACCCAGTCATTGACATTAATTTTAATGAAAGCATTCTTTCAGTTAGATGCCCATGAAAATGTCTGTCCTGAATGTGAAGAAAATACACCCCCAGTACTAAATGAGGTTATTAGTTTAGAAGAGGTTAGAAAGATAATATCTCAGTTAAAGTGTGGGAAAGCAGGTGGCATGGGCTCTATTATTGTTGAATTTCTAAAGAACGCAAATAATCAATGTATCTATTTCATCTGCAATCTTTTCAACACTGTTTTTAATTCAGGTGTATTTCCAAAAGCATGGTCCGTTGCTGCTATATGCCTTATACATAAAAAGGGAGATTGAAATGACCCCGATAACTACAAGGGTATATCTCTACTAAGTGTTGTTGGGAAAGTCTTCACCAAAGTTTTAAGTAATAGACTTACAGCTTGGGCTAATAGTGAAAACATTATCCATGAATGTCAGGCAGGATTTAGGAAAGGTTATTCTACCCAGGATCAAATATTCTTTCTGCAAGCCATGATACAGAAATATTTATCAAGAAGCAGAGGTCGTTTTTATTGTACGTTCGTCGACTTCCAAAAAGCCTTCGACTGTATAGACCATCAATATTTGTGGTAGAAGATTTGCTCCAAATGTGTTCATGGCAAAATATTGCAAGTACTTAAATCTATGTACTCCCAGATGAAATCTTGTATTAGAGTACCAAATACAGGTCTTATAAGTTATACAGAGACCTTTGATTGTTGTGTCGGTACTCGACAAGGCTGTATGGCCAGCCCATTTTTGTTTTGTATTTATGTAACAGACCTGATATATTTATATGAAGAACAAAGATGTCAAAGTATTTTCATAGATGAACTATTCAGTAATGTTACCTCGCTTTTCTACTGAATAGTTCATCTATTTCATCTGGGAGTACATAGATTTCTACAAAAATTGGCAGATAGTCTATCAATATTTTGTAAAAGATGGAAAATGAAAGTCAACATTGACAAAACTAAAGTCATGGTGTTTAGAAGAGGTGGTCGCCTCAGAAATTATGAAAAATGGTATCTTGAAGGAGTACAGCTAGAGGTTGTATCACAGTACAAATATTTAGGAAATGTGTTTACACTAAAGCTAAGCATACCTTAGTATTACAGGCCCGTAAAGCCTTGGGTGTTATAAATAGATTTAGTAAGAGAGTGGGAGGCCTACCACACTTCTTAATGTTCAAAATATTTGATACAATGATAAAACCCATCATCACTTATGGTTCAGAAGTATGGGGGTTTGATGCAGGAGACATTATTGAGTCTATACACTTGAGGTTTTGTAAAACTTTACTTATGGTATCAAACAGTGCTTCAACAGAAGCAGTACTAGGAGAGTGTGGTAGGTTACCAATCTTTATTGATTGTCATGTCAGATGTATCAAGTACTGGTTCAGATTGTTGAATATGGGTGACTGTAGCCAAGTCATGTCATAAGATGCTTTTTGAGCTGGATAGAAACGGTAATAAAATATGGGCAAGTAATGTAAAACAATTTACTCAAATGGTTTAGGTGATGTTTGGGAATATCAAGGATGTGGTGATGAAAATTACTTTCTGTGTGTTTTTCGTCAGCGTCTGATTGATAATTATAAACAATACTGGGCCCATGCTATAAATACATCAAACAAACTAGTAACTTATCGTACGTTTAAATCAGATGTGGTGTATGAGTATTATTTAACAGCTGTAACAATTACTGAACATAGAAGGCAACTGTGTAAGTTTCATATCTCAAATCATTACTTACAGATAGAAAAAGGACGCTATAACAAATTGGATGTAAATCAACATATTTGTTGCATTTGCTCAAAATCTGATAATCATTTTATTGGATATGAACAACATGTTTTAAAAAGGTGTACCTTGTATGACAGTATAAGAAATTCTTACGTTCCTGAAGTTTACTCAATGTCCTTAAGTGAGTGTATGGCATCACAAGATGGCAAATTCTTAAAAAGACTTGGAGCTTTCATCATATCCAAATGTAATAAAGTCAGAGACACTTATATACAAGAGAACAGCTAATCTCTTGGATTGGTCCTATATGTGACATTCATAAAGCTTTGACATGTACCATTGAACATGTATCAATATAACACTACATGTATACATCATAGTTATGCATGTGTGATATCTGTATAGAATACATATGTTAGATTTGAATTGATTACTGTGATTGAATTTACTATCCGATGAAGATTATGAAGCACAATTTACTAGCAAACTTGAAAATGTCACTCTGTGGCATATGCAATCAGATTCCACATATAGTCATGTCGTATACTTGTGCAGTCGTTATGTTTAAGTGAATGTTTAATTGTGTTTATGTTTGAGAATAACATCATAAATTACATGTAGAGATACTTATGTTCAACTCTCATTGTTTATATATAAAAAGAAAATATAGGTAAATGAATTACAATATTAATGTATGTATAAATATTGTAAAATGTACTCTTGGCCTGCACGCCTTTAAAATACTCAATAAATGAACTTGAACTTTAGAGAAGAATCGTAGAAATGATTTTTTGACCATGCTTATTTGCCCCTTACAGTCACAATGACCTTCACATTTTATCTTGTGACCCAAACATCAATATGAGTCTTTCTCTATCCTCCCTCTCCAGTAGAGTGTAGCTTTAGTGAGATATTAAACGGAACGGGGGCCAAATTAAACCTGACTATGCAGAATCTAAACAAGAACACTGTTTTTTTACTAGCAAAGGAAAATTTTGTCTTGATTTTCATTGTTTTGTGTAAACTTTTCCACAGTGTTTTGTGTAGATTCTCCGCTACACTCAAACTGCACTGTGTATAGTTGCAGTTTCTGAATGAAACAAGATTCAAATTTTGTACTCCTGAGAGGATGAGTGGTCAAAGTGATTACTGTATGTCTCCTGCATCTTTGCCGAAAGATCCTGATGACATAAAGAATTCATAACTAAAATGCAATGGTCCTATTAGCTACGGTTTTTAATCTGAACATCATAATTAAACTCACTGAACTGAATTAGAATGAGGGGACTATGTGGGCCTATATCCCTCATTTGAGCACCATGAAAATACAACAAACCTGAGCAATTTCTTAACAGTTCTTTCTTTTTTTTTTTTTTGATGTCCTGCAGCAGTTGTAAACCAGAAGTCAAGCTTACATGCTTTTATCAAATCCATAAGCAGTAGCAGAGTAGTCATCAGAAACATGAAAAGCAAAGTTTTGCTGGATATAATAAATAATGGACTAAATTTTGCTGCCCTCATTAGCTCAAGTGAGCCCTCAACTAAAGTACAACTGTTGACCGACAGTTGTAGATGTAACAGAAAGATACACACACAAAACACACAAACACTAAAGAAAAACTTTGAATGTGATTTTCCTTTAGATATTAACTTCAGGATCAAATTGGTACATGTGTTATATATCTCTGACAAATACTTACCTTCCAAAAATGCATCTATCTTTATACATAGGGTAAGTCTGGAGTCTTTCCCCATGTTTAGAGAAAACCGTAACTGTTCCATACACAAGAACCCAATCTGAAATTATGCAAAAGTTACTTATACAGTAAACTAGAAAGTTCCTTTAAGGTAGGACAGACAGGTGATCAGACAGTGAACTTTAGCTTCAGCTTTATTTTTCCAGGCAACACATGGGAACTTCGACAATTAAGAAATTACTTTCAATATTGACTTCTTTAACTTTTGACTTAAAACAACGAAATGAAGAAATTCAATACTGCTCTATCAAACACATTAAGTAGAAAAGTACCAGGAAAATCACCAATCTAAAGAAGAGTTGAACACAATATGAAATACAAATAACTATTTACCTGTGTTTGTCTCCAATTCTATGACATTTGACGATGTGTTTCCATGGGAACTGCTCTTATCTTCATCTGGACACAAATATGCTACAAACAAAAATGAAGGAATTCAATACAGTACTACCAAACATGTAGAGGAGCAAAGTACTGGGAAAATTGTCAGATTCTGAAGAAGGGACAAGCACAATAAAAGAAACAAATAACTTTTACCCATTCTGATAAGAAGTGCTGAAGTGGGGACTTACACACTTCATCCATTCTGATAAGAAGTGCTGAAGTAGGAACTCACACTCTTCACCCATTCTGATAAGAAGTGCTGAAGTGGGAACTCACACACTTCACCCATTCTGATAAGAAGTGCTGAAGTGGGGACTCATACACTTTACCCATTCTGATAAGTGCTGAAGTGGGGACTAACACACTTCACCCATTCTGATAAGAAGTGCTGAAGTGGGGACTCACACACTTTACCCATTCTGATAAGAAGTGCTGAAGTGGGGACTCACACACTTCACCCATTCTGATAAGAAGTGCTGAAGTGGGGACTCACACACTTCACCCATTCTGGTAAGTGCTGAAGTGGGAACTTACACATTTCACCCATTCTGATAAGAAGTGCTGAAGTGGGGACTTACACACTTCATCCATTCTGATAAGAAGTGCTGAAGTGGGAACTCACACTCTTCACCCATTCTGATAAGAAGTGCTGAAGTGGGGACTCACACACTTCACCCATTCTGATAAGAAGTGCTGAAGTCACCCATTCTGATAAGAAGTGCTGAAGTGGGGACTCACACACTTCACCCATTCTGGTAAGAAGTGCTGAAGTGGGGACTCACACACTTCACCCATTCTGTTAAGAAGTGCTGAAGTGGGGACTCACACACTTCACCCATTCTGGTAAGAAGTGCTGAAGTGGGGACTCACACACTTCACCCATTCTGGTAAGAAGTGCTGAAGTGCTGAAGTGGGGACTCACACACTTCACCCATTCTGATAAGAAGTGCTGAAGTGGGGACTCACACACTTCACCCATTCTGGTAAGAAGTGCTGAAGTGGGGACTCACACACTTTACCCATTCTGATAAGAAGTGCTGAAGTGGGGACTCACACACTTCACCCATTCTGAAGTAACACACTTCACCCATTCTGAAAGTGCTGAAGTGGGGACTCACACACTTCACCCATTCTGATAAGAAGTGCTGAAGTGGGGACTCACACACTTCACCTGATAAGATTGAAGTGGGGACTGATAAGAAGTGCTGAGGTGGGGACTCACACACTTCACCCATTCTGATAAGAAGTGCTGAAGTGGGGACTTACACACTTTACCTATTCTAATAATAAGTGCTGAAGTGGGGACTCACACACTTCACCCATTCTGGTAAGTGCTGAAGTGGGGACTTACACACTTTACCCATTCTACTTCACATACTAACATACTACTTCACACGGGACAGGCAGTCATCCATACTGAGAAGATACATGATAATAAGCATGGTACAATGTACATGTATCAGCTACCTGGGGTTTCTTTTTTGCTTGTCCTTGAAGCTTTTCCAAAGATCTTTTTTCCAGATATACCTACATAAACAGTGAGAGAAATCAGTCATTTTTACAAATTTAGCATTTACTTACTTTGATAAAACAAGGTCTATACAATTACTAGTCCTTACCACTATATGATGCCATCATCTCCAATTTCTTAAAGCATAATAATCACTGTTGAATGTCTCCTAGAAAAATGGTTATCTGGACAAAAAAGGAGCCAAGACCAAGCGATAGCAGGAGAATGTTACTATGGATTCTTATACAAACACTTTAATTGTTCTAACTCTAAGCCTCCTCACAAAGTTTGAATAGCTAGAAAAAGGATAAAATTACAAAGGCCTAAAAATATAAATATCAATATATATCTGTGTGTGTGTGTGCTTTCCATAACCTTTCTGACCCTCATCTGATCTCACGATTCATTTTTTAAAACAATTTTAGGTCTGCCATTGGACCATTTAATGTTTGGGATTGGAAGTTACACGTGGTCCAACAAAATAAAATGCTGGTCAAGCATCTGTTTTTGTTGTGGCAATCTGCCACTGATTTCCAACAATCTGTTACTTAGATGGATCTATGCATTTATCGCCCAATAAATCACCAACTGAATCTGCCTTTCACATAAAATTGCAGACCTTAAAATTTTCATGATACAGAAAACGCATACATGTATTTTATGACCTAAATCAACATCAGGAATGAAGTGGAATTATTATATCATTCATGTCCATTATAATTCACTGAATAATAACTTCACTCATTTATGTATGCAGAAAAGAATGGAGAGACAGAAAGATGGACAGCACAGAAACATACATACCTCACCATTCTAATCAACATGATCTAGGAAGATAATCACTTGACAGAAATAATTATAAAACATTTTAAAAGCTTTTATTGGATTAATCTTCTTGGTAACACAAAGTCTAGATTATTATGTATCAGAGACCAACTCTGTATAAGTTAATACGATTTTCTATCGATTTAAATATGTTTAAAAAATGAAAGTTTATAGATGCCAATAAAAGATTCAACACAAAGTTAGTTTGAAACTTGGTAGAAAAAAGGTTAAGCTATCTTATAACATACAACATTTTAAATACAGCTCTACTGGTCACATTCTAGAACTAGAAAATGTCGGTAAGACATAAATGCCCCCGCATGGATCTATTAATAGCAACAGCTACCTTGACCTTGGGACCATGAAACTCCACACTGCATGAGGTCTTTGCATTTTTGATATTTGTATGAAGTTAAATTAAAATTGGCTTAACAAGTATGACCTAGATTTTTACCTTTTATCTTGAGGTCACAAACCCCATAATGGCATGAAACACGATGTCCTGTGCTGTTCCACATCCATGCCAAGTTCGATCTCAACACATGCAACGGTTCAGGAAAATTGTCAAGGACAAGTGATTTTTGACAAATGAATGGACGGTCTCAACCCCATATTGGTACGCAACATGCTGCTCCATGCTGTTATACATCCATGCCAAGTTTGAACTCAATATATGCAATGCTTTAGGTTACGTCCCGGACAAGCATTTTTCTGTGATGTGACTTAAATATGCTCCAGACAAGTTTTTTCAGAGATTAGGCCTAGATTTTGACCTTTGACCTTGAGGACGGTTTAGGAAATATTCTCCGGACAAGTATTTTTCAGAGATTTTACCTAAAGTTTGACCTTTGACCTTAAGGTCATGAACCTGGTTATAGTATGCGACACACCACCATATGCTACTGCACATCAATGCCAAGTTTTATCTCAATACAAGCAACAGTTTAGGAAATATGCTCTAGACAAGTATTTTTCAGAGATTTGACCTAGAGTTTGACCTTTGACCTTGAGGTCATGAACCTGGTTATAGTATGCAACACACTGCCATATGCTACTGCACATCCATGCCAAGTTTTATCTCAATACAAGCAACGGTTTAGGAAATATGCTCCAGACAAGAGATTTGTGATTTTGACGTACGGACGGACGGACGGACGGGACGGGACCATGTCAAGTTTGTTCTCAATACAAGCAACGGTTCAGGAAATATGCCGGGGGCATAAAAATCACAGAAGCTGAGCTGAAGTTAGTTCTACTGAGCATTTCCTTAATATACTAGTAAAGAAGTGTTCAATGAGAATGCATGTGTTGCTATTGTGACCTGATTCCCACCTTGTACTTAACCTTGATCATTGTCCGGTATTGTATTTTATCAAGATATCTTTTCCAAATAAGTTTGAAGAAAACATATATTTATATTCATTTAAGTAAAAAAGTGTCTTCAAAGAGACTGCTATGACATTTCTGTCGTACTGTTCCCCATAACGGTTAATGTTTCCATTGAGTCTAAACTTATCACTATAAAATTATGGCTGAATATGAAAGTGTGATTAAACCCAAACAGATAGACAGACCTTTCTAAGCAAATGACAGAAAAACTGTTATCAAACTGAGCTTTTACCTTAACAGGTTTCATTTGCACACAAACATGTGCAAGTTATTACTGACAGACAGATGAACTCTTGGCTCAAGTTC